>NC_141020.1:13355930-13798430 GCF_052327205.1 Somniosus microcephalus | reverse complement strand
CCCAATCAACTGCAGATGGAACAACATTTTCCGCGTGGCTACAGCCCACTTTGTGATTCCTGCAATCTATCCTCACGGATTCGGGATCCACAGGGCAGTCCCAGTGCTGCACTGCAAGCCCCCCAATCAGGGCGCTGGGTTGCGGTGCCCGCGTAGGCTCCCCGGTGAGCGGGACCCTCTTGCCCGTTGCGACGCAGCACCCGTGAGACCTGTCCCCCAGCGAGAAGCGGTATCTTCTGGGGGGAGGGGGGTGGGGAGAGGGCAGCCAGCGCCCTCGTTCCCATGCAACCCGTTCCACCCCCACTTCTCAGAAAGTCAATGCTCTCAGGAAAGGAGAAACAATTATTGGCACATTAACAAAAAAGCCATAGTGTAAAACACATCTGGTACACATTTGCTGTCCGGTGTCAATTTCATAGAAACATAGAACATAGAAAAATAGGAGCAGGAGTTGGCCATTTGGCCCTTCGAGCCTGCTCCGCCATTCAACACGATCATGGCTGATCCTCTATCTCAATACCATATTCCCGCTCTCTCCCCATACCCCGTGATGCCTTTTGTGTCTAGAAATCTATCTATCTCCTTCTTAAATATATTCAGTGACTTGGCCTCCACAGCCTTCTGTGGTAGAGAATTCCGCAGGTTCACCACCCTCTGAGTGAAGAAATTTCTCCACATCTCAGTCCTAAATGTCCTACCCCGTATCCTGAGACTGTGACCCCTCGATCTAGGCCCCCCCGGCCAGGGGAAACATCCTCCCTGCATCCAGTCTGTCTAGCCCTGTCAGAATTTTATACGTTTCAATGAGATCATTCAGAGACGATTCACTCGGTTGATTCCAGAGAGGAGGGGGTTGACTTATGAGGAAAGGTTGAGCAGGTTGGGCCTATACTCATTGGAGTTTAGAAGAATGAGAGGTGATCTTATTGAAACATATCAGATACTGAGGGGGCTCGACAAGGTAGATGCAGAGAGGATGTTTCCCCTCGTGGGGAAATCTAGAACTCGGGGGCATAGTTTCAGAATAAAGGGTCGCCCTTTTAGAACTGAGATGAGGAGGAATTTCTTCTCTCGGAGGGTCGTAAATCTGTGGAATTCTCTGCCCCAGAGAGCCGTGGAGGCGGAGTCATTAAATACATTTAAGGTGGAGATAGACAGATTTTTACAAGATAAGGGAGTGAAGGGTTATGGGGAGCGGGCGGGGAAGTGGCTTTGAGCCCAAGATCAGCCATGATCTTATTGAGTGGCGGCGCAGGCTCGAGGGGCCAAGTGACCTATTCCTGCTCCGATTTCTTTTGTGTTCTTAGCCCCTCTCATTCTTATAAACTCCAGTGAATACAGGCCTAGTCGACCCAATCTCTCCTCATACGACAGTCCTGCCGTCCCAGGAATCATTCCTTTCGAAGTTGTTAAAGAAATGAAGGAAAGGCACAGGACACGATGGGCCGAGTGGCCTCCTCCTGTGCCGTAAGTTTCTGTGACTCGACGAGGACACAGAAGCAGAACTCCGTGTGCCCGACCGGCTCTGGGACCTCGCACCCAGCACCGTCGGGAGCTGAAACTCAACACTTGTCACCTCCCAGCGGACGGTGCTCCGGAGTCCGAGCATTCCCTGGTGCTATGATTAGCCTGTTCACCGAGGGGACAGGAGGGAGCAGCTGGGGAGGAGGGGGAGGGGTGGGCGGAGGGGGGGGAGGGGGAGGCGGGGTGCGCAGGATCCGGCGACAGCTGATCAGATCGAATTGCAAATAAAAAAAAACTTTCGCGAGGCCCTCGGGCTGGGAGGAAAAAAAAGCGAACTAGAAATTCGGGAAAAATGAACTCCTGAAGCTGAATCGGTTAACCTGAGAACCACATTGTCAAACCGGGAGACACCCTTCTCCCCAGTGCCTGTCAGAGGCTGGTATCTGGGCTAATTCTGACTGTAAGCTGTCACTGGCCTCTGCACTGTGGAAAGACTCCTGTTTCGCAAACTTGGAACGGCTGCATTCACCCCGCCACAAAGCTGCTACAGAACCACACGCTGCTCCTCGCTGTCGTCCTGTCTCTGCACAGAGAAGAGGAGTAAGGTCTAACCTTTCCACCCCATCTTCTTCGCCTTCTCCTTTTTCTCGCCCCACCAGTTGCCGGGGAGAACCTCCAGAAGACACACACGCACACCGCACCTGCCGCCGGCTCGGGAGGACAGCTCTCTGTGCTGGGACCGCCCGTTCCCCCCAGTCACGCTACGGCACTCATTAACCCTTGCTGGCCTGAGCCGAGCCTCATCCCAGCACTCCAGCAGCCTGCTGCGGCAGCCAGGTCAGAGATCCAGGATGTCTCTCACCCCGACTGTTAAAGAACCTGCATTTCTACCGCGCCTTTCACGACCTCAGGACGTCCCAAAGCGCTTTACAGCCGGTGAAGTACTTTTTGAAGTGCAGTCACTGTTGTAATGTGGGAAACGCGGCAGCCAATTTCCGCACAGCAAGCTCCCGCAAACAGCAATGTGATAAATGACCAGATAAACAGTTTTTAGTGATGTTGATTGAGGGATAAATATCGGCCCAGGACACTGGGGAGAACTCCCCTCCTCTTCTTCAGTTAGTGACGTGCGATCTTTTACATCCACCTGAGAGGGCAGATGGGGCGACAGTTTAACAACCCATAACTTTCTAAATTCCAGGGAATACAACCCTAGTTTGTGCAATCTTTCCTCGTAACTTAACCCTTGGAGTCCGGGTATCATTGTGGTAAACCTACGCTGCTCTCCCTCCAAGGCCAATAGATCCTTCCTAAGGTGTGGTGCCCAGAACTGCTCCCAGTGCTCCAGGTGTGGTCTAACCAGGGCTTTGTACAGCTGCAGCATAACTTCTACCCCCTTGTGTTCTCGTCCTCTAGATATAAAGGCCAACATTCCATTAGCCTTTTTGATCATTTTCTGTACCTGTCCACGACATTTTAATGATCTATGTACCTGGACCCCCCAAGTCTCTTTGGACCGCCACTGTTTTTAGCCTTTCACCATTTAGAAAGTTCCCTGTTCTATCCTTTTTAGGTCCAAAGTGGATGACCTCACATTTGCCTACATTAAAATCCATTTGCCGCAGTTTTGCCCATTCACTTAATCTATCGATATCTCTTTGTAATTTTATGCTTCCATCTACACTGCCTACAATGCCGCCTATCTTTCTGTCATCGACAAATTTGGATCTATGACTTTCTATCCCATCGTCTAAGTCGTTAATAAATACGCCAGGCCGCAGTTACCCCGGTTACAGCCCAATCTCCACCAGGCCGCAGTTACCACGGTTACAGCTCTATCTCAACCAGGCCGCAGTTACCCCGGTTACAGCCCAATCTCCACCAGGCCGCAGTTACCACGGTTACAGCTCTATCTCAACCAGGCCGCAGTTACCACGGTTACAGCCCAATCTCCACCAGGCCGCAGTTACCACGGTTACAGCTCTATCTCCACCAGGCCGCAGTTACCACGGTTACAGCCCAATCTCCACCAGGCCGCAGTTACCACGGTTACAGCTCTATCTCCATCAGGCCGCAGTTACTACGGTTACAGCTCTATCTCAATCAGGCCGCAGTTACCACGGTTACAGCCCAATCTCCACCAGGCCGCAGTTACCACGGTTACAGCCCAATCTCCACCAGGCCGCAGTTACTACGGTTACAGCTCTATCTCCAACAGGCCGCAGTTACCAAAGTTACAGCCCAATCTCCACCAAGCCGCAGTTACCACGGTTACAGCTCTATCTCCACCAGGCCGCAGTTACCCCGGTTACAGCCCAATTTCCACCAGGCCGCAGTTACCATGGTTACAGCCCAATCTCTACCAGGCCGCAGTTACCACGGTTACAGCTCTATCTCTACCAGGCCGCAGTTACCACGGTTACAGCTCTATCTCCACCAGGCCGCAGTTACCCACCCCCGGTTACCGCCCAATCGCTGCCAAGCCACGGGTACAATGGTTACAAGGGCTGCTCTAATCATTGTTGGTCTTCTTCTACTTTTTGCGTCGGTGCAGAGTTAGTGCTGCGGCATTAACCTGGAGCCCACGATAAAATGAACATTATTGATTGTGATTTACTTCACGTCTACCAGAGGCTGAGAGACGGTGCAGGGCTAATGGTCATGGCTGTGCAGCACATACTGACCCTGGGCAGAACCTACAACTCTGCTTAAAGTGCTCCAGCCGGTTAACTATCGCCATCTCACCTCTATCTCTCTTTATTTTCCACTCTCTTGCTCCTCCCTCTCCTGAAGTCTCTTCCTCTCCTGCTCTCTCTCTCTCTCTTTTTCTCCTTTCCCCTGGCACTCTACCGCTTTTTTCCCTCTCTTTCATTTTCTCTCTCCCTCTCCTGCCTCCCCCTCTTTTCCACTCTCCCCATCTCTCGCTCTCTCTCTCCCTCTCGTTCTTTCGCCATCCTATTCTCTTTTTTCGCCCTCGCTGTCTTTCTCTCTCCACCCTCATTCTCCTTCTCGCGATTTCCTCTCTCTCTCTCTCCATTGTTTTTATCCTCTATCGTTCTCTACACTCCTACTCACTCTATTTCTCATTTTCACCCTCATTGTCTCTTTTCTCCCTCTCTCCCCTTCTCGTTCTCCGGTATTTTCTGTGACTATCACCCTCTTTCTCATTCCCACCCTTTTTGCTTCCCTTCCCTCATTCTCTCTCTCTTTCACCATCTCTCATTTTTATTCCCTCTTTTTCCCTCTCCCTCAATCTTCACCTCTATTTCCTCTCTTTCTCCTTCCATTTCTTCCTGTATTTCATGCTCTTTTCTCCCCTTTTTCTCTTTCACCATCTATCACATTATCTTTTTCTGTCTCTTTCTCATTATCCCTCTGTCATCTCTGCAGCCCACCCCACCCTCCCCCCCCCCGGCCCACAGTGAAGCCCGAGGCAGGGAGTGGCCAGTCCCAGGCCCACAGTGAGGTCTGAGGCAGGGAGTGGCCAGTCCCAGGCCCACAGTGAAGCCTGAGGCAGGGAGAGGCCAGTCCCAGGCCCACAGTGAGGCCTGAGGCAGGGAGAGGCCAGTCCCCAGCCTACAGTGAGGCCTGAGGCAGGGCGAGGCCAGTCCCAGGCCCACAGTGAGGCCTGAGGCAGGGAGAGGCCAGTCCCAGGCCCACAGTGAGACCTGAGGCAGGGAGAGGCCAGTCCCAGGCCCACAGTGAGGCCTGAGGCAGGGAGAGGCCAGTCCCAGGCCCACAGTGAGGTCTGAGGCAGGGAGAGGCCAGTCCCAGGCCCACAGTGAGGCCTGAGGCAGGGAGAGGCCAGTCCCAGGCCCACAGTGAGACCTGAGGCAGGGAGTGGCCAGTCCCAGGCCCACAGTTAGGTCTGAGGCAGGGAGAGGCCAGTCCCAGGCCCACAGTGAAGCCTGAGGCAGGGAGAGGCCAGTCCCAGGCCCACAGTGAGGTCTGAGGCAGGGAGTGGCCAGTCCCCAGCCTACAGTGAGGTCTGAGGCAGGGAGAGGCCAGTCCCAGGCCCACAGTGAGGTCTGAGGCAGGGAGTGGCCAGTCCCAGGCCCACAGTGAGGCCTGAGGCAGGGAGAGGCCAGTCCCAGGCCCACAGTGAGGCCTGAGGCAGAGAGAGGCCAGTCCCAGGCCCACAGTGAGGTCTGAGGCAGAGAGAGGCCAGTCCCAGGCCCACAGTGAGGCCTGAGGCAGGGAGAGGCCAGTCCCCAGCCTACAGTGAGGTCTAAGGCAGGGAGAGGGCAGTCCCAGGCCCACAGTGAGGCCTGAGGCAGGGAGAGGCCAGTCCCTGGCCCACAGTGAGGTCTGAGGCAGGGAGTGGCCAGTCCCAGGCCCACAGTGAGGCCTCAGGCAGGGAGAGGCCAGTCCCAGGCCCACAGTGAGGCCTGAGGCAGGGAGTGGCCAGACCCAGGCCCACAGTGAAGCCTGAGGCAGGGAGAGGCCAGTCCCAGGCCCACAGTGAGGTCTGAGGCAGGGAGAGGCCAGTCCCAGGCCCACAGTGAGGTCTGAGGCAGAGAGAGGCCAGTCCCAGGCCCGCAGTGAGGTCTGAGGCAGGGAGAGGCCAGTCCCAGGCCCACAGTGAGGCCTGAGGCAGGGAGAGGCCAGCCCCCAGCCCACAGTGAGGCCTGAGGCAGAGAGAGGCCAGTCCCAGGCCCACAGTGAGGCCTGAGGCAGGGAGAGGCCAGTCCCTGGCCCACAGTGAGGTCTGAGGCAGGGAGAGGCCAGTCCCAGGCCCACAGTGAGGCCTCAGGCAGGGAGAGGCCAGTCCCAGGCCCACAGTGCGGCCTGAGGCAGGGAGTGGCCAGACCCAGGCCCACAGTGAAGCCTGAGGCAGGGAGAGGCCAGTCCCAGGCCCACAGTGAGGTCTGAGGCAGGGAGAGGCCAGTCCCAGGCCCACAGTGAGGTCTGAGGCAGAGAGAGGCCAGTCCCAGGCCCACAGTGAGGTCTGAGGCAGGGAGAGGCCAGTCCCAGGCCCACAGTGAGGTCTGAGGCAGGGAGAGGCCAGTCCCAGGCCCACAGTGAGGTCTGAGGCAGGGAGAGGCCAGTCCCAGGCCCACAGTGAGGCCTGAGGCAGGGAGAGGCCAGTCCCAGGCCCACAGTGAGGCCTGAGGCAGGGAGTGGCCAGTCGCAGGCCTACAGTGAGGTCTGAGGCAGGGAGAGGCCAGTCCCAGGCCCACAGTGAGGCCTGAGGCAGGGAGAGGCCAGTCCCAGGCCCACAGTTAGGTCTGAGGCAGGGAGAGGCCAGTCCCAGGCCCATAGTGAGGCCTGAGGCAGGGAGAGCCCAGTCCCCAGCCTACATTGAGGCCTGAGGCAGGGAGAGGCCAGTCCCAGGCCCACAGTTAGGTCTGAGGCAGGGAGAGGCCAGTCCCAGGCCCACAGTTAGGTCTGAGGCAGAGAGAGGCCAGTCCCCAGCCTACAGTGAGGCCTGAGGCAGGGAGAGGCCAGTCCCCAGCCTACAGTGAGGCCTGAGGCAGGGAGTGGCCAGTCCCCAGCCTACAGTGAGGTCTGAGGCAGGGAGTGGCCAGTCCCAGGCCCACAGTGAGGCCTGAGGCAGAGAGAGGCCAACCCCCAGCCTACAGTGAGGTCTGAGGCAGGGAGAGGCCAGTCCCAGGCCCACAGTGAGGCCTGAGGCAGGGAGAGGCCAGTCCCAGGCCCACAGTGAGGCCTGAGGCAGGGAGAGGCCAGTCCCCAGCCTACAGTGAGGCCTGAGGCAGGGAGAGGCCAGTCCCAGGCCCACAGTGAGGCCTGAGGCAGGGAGAGGGCAGTCCCAGGCCCAGAGTGAGGCCTGAGGCAGGGAGTGGCCAGTCCCCAGCCTACAGTGAGGCCTGAGGCAGGGAGAGGGCAGTCCCAGGCCCACAGTGAGGCCTGAGGCAGGGAGAGGCCAGTCCCCAGCCTACAGTGAGGTCTGAGGCAGGGAGAGGCCAGTCCCAGGCCCACAGTGAGGCCTGAGGCAGGGAGTGGCCAGTACCTGGTACTTGGCTTTCTATAAACCTGAAAGAAAAAAACAATGAAGCAGATGGCAGAAAATCAATTTCGACAATAGATCTCGGGGGTCATTTGCTGAGCGACCCTGTGTTTCTGTATTTGACTCTATCCCGACCTGTGTCTGTCTCTGTGCTCTCTCCATTGATTGCTTTTGCCTGACCATGTGTCTCTTTGTCTCCATTTCTCCTCGGCCTCTGCCTGCCTCAGTCTCACAAACATCCTGTTGCAGCCTCATATCTGCTGCGGGAAATGTTCCTCTCCCTTCCTTCCTGTTTATTTAAATTGCTGCTTTACCTACGCTCTCTCTCTCTCTCTGTGTCCCACCCTTAATCTCCCTCTTTGTCTCTCTCTCCCTTGTCTCTTTCTATCTCTCTCTCTTCGTCTCTCTCTCTCTCTCTGTCTCTCTCTGTCTCTTTCTCTCTCTCTGTCTCTCTCTCTCTCTCTCTCTCTCTGTCTCTCTCTCTGTCTCTCTCTCTGTCTGTCTCTTTCTCTCTCTGTCTCTCTCTCTCTCTCTCTCCCTCTCTCTCTCTCTCTCTCTCTCTCGCCCTTTGTCTCTGTCTGTCTCTCTATCTCCCTTTGTCTCGTCTCTTTCTCTATCTCCCTTTGTCTCTCTCTGTCTCTCTCTCTCTCTCTCTCTCTCTGTCTCTCTCTCTCTCTCTCCCTTGTCTCTCTCTCGCCCTTTGTCTCGTCTCTTTCTCTATCTCCCTTTGTCTCTGTCTGTCTCTCTCTCTCCCTTTGTCTCCGTCTCTCTCCCTTCTCTCTCTCCCCCACACAATCTGCTGGCAGCATTTATCGAGTTATTCGCCACAACGTGAAGCAATCATCACTCAGTACCCCTTTCTTTGCAAAGGACAGAGCTCCACACACTCTCCATCCCCGGACACTCGGACCTGACCTCCATCACAAGCCTGCCTTGGGGGCTGGAGCTGAAGCCTGGGTCCTCCGCTTGGCACGGCCGCTAAAGCAGATCCTGCCTGATGCTGCGATGGAGCCGAGAGGGACCGGCCAGCTTTCTAACTGCAGTATCTTCCACAGCCAATCAGATCACAGGCGGAGTATTGCCAGGCAACACCCTTCTTCAAGCAGTGTAACCCTTTCAGTGCTGGAACTCTTACTGACATAAAGAATCACAGAATCACACAGCACAGCAGGAGGCCATTCGGCCCATCGTGCCTGTGCCGGCTCTTTGAACAAGCTCTCCAATTAGTCCCACTCCCCCCTGCTCTTTCCCCACAGCCCTGTAAATATTTCCCCTTCAAGTATTTATCCAAATCCCTTTTGAAAGTTACTATTGAATCTGCTTCCACCGCCCTTTCAGGCAGCGCGTTCTGATCAGAACAACTCGCTGCATAAAAACATGTTTCCTCATCTCCCCCTCTGGTCCTTTTGCCGATTATCTTCAATCTGCGTCCTCTGGTTAGCGACCCTCCCGCCACGGGAAACAGTTTCCTCTTACTGACTCCATCAAAACCCTTCTATCAAATCTCCTCTTAACCTTCTCTGCTCTAAGGAGAACGACCCCAGCTTCTCCAGTCTCTCCACGTAACTGAAGTCCCTCGTCCCTGCTGCCATTCTGGCCAATCTCCTCGGCACCCTCTCCAAGGGCCTTGACATCCTCCCTAAAGTGCGGCGCCCAGAACCGAACACAAATCTCCGGCTGGGGCCGAACCAGCGCTTTATAAAGGTTTAGCCTAGCTTCCTTGCTTTTGCGCTCTATGCCCCTATTAATAAAGTCCAGGATCCGGCACTTACAGCAACCCATTGTAACCCTTTCAACACCGGGGCCCTTGCAGCAATGCGCTATGTCCCAGGCAGTACGAGGACCTCTGCTTCAACACAGTGTGATCCTTTCCGTATCGTCCCTGTTGCAATTTTTAAACAGTTCAAGATAAACTACAGGTGGATTCTTGCCACGGTCTTTCAAGGCCCAGACAACAGCAGCGAGTGAACAATTTATCTTCCATTGCAGTGAATGGGGGGCAACAGCCCGCTGTTACTGCAGTGACTGAGGGAGACGCTATCCCTTTCCCCGACTCTACGCGGTGTGTGGAACAGGATCGGACCGTTTCCCGACTGTACGCGGTGTGTGTGGAATGGGATCGGACCGTTTCCCGACTCTACGCGGTGTGTGTGGAACGGGATCGGACCATTTCCCGACTCTACGCGGTGTGTGTGGAACGGGATCGGACCGTTTCCCGACTGTACGCGGTGTGTGTGTAACGGGATCGGACCGTTTCCCGACTCTACGCGGTGTGTGTGGAACGGGATCGGACCGTTTCCCGACTCTACGCGGTGTGTGTGGAACGGGATCGGACCGTTTCCCGACTGTACGCGGTGTGTGTGGAATGGGATCGGACCGTTTCCCGACTCTACGCGGTGTGTGTGGAACAGGATCGGACCGTTTCCCGACTCTACGCGGTGTGTGGAACGGGATCGGACCGTTTCCCGACTCTACGTGGCGTGTGTGGAACGGGATCGGACCATTTCCCGACTCTACGCGGTGTGTGTGGAACGGGATCGGACCGTTTCCCGACTGTACGCGGTGTGTGTGGAACGGGATCGGACCGTTTCCCGACTCTACGCGGTGTGTGTGGAACGGGATCGGACCGTTTCCCGACTCTACGCAGTGTGTGAGGAACGGGATCGGACCGTTTCCCGACTCTACGCGGTGTGTGTGGAACAGGATCGGACCGTTTCCCGACTGTACGCGGTGTGTGTGGAACGGGATCGGACCGTTTCCCGACTCTACGCGGTGTGTGTGGAACGGGATCGGACCGTTTCCCGACTCTACGCGGTGTGTGTGGAACGGGATCGGACCGTTTCCCGAATGTACGCGGTGTGTGTGGAACGGGATCGGACCGTTTCCCGACTCTACGCGGTGTGTGTGGAACGGGATCGGACCGTTTCCCGACTGTACGCGGTGTGTGTGGAACGGGATCGGACCGTTTCCCGACTCTACGCGGTGTGTGTGGAACGGGATCGGACCGTTTCCCGACTTTACGCGGTGTGTGTGGAACGGGATCGGACCATTTCCCGACTGTACGCGGTGTGTGTGGAACAGGATCGGACCGTTTCCCGACTGTACGCGGTGTGTGTGGAACGGGATCGGACCGTTTCCCGACTGTACGCGGTGTGTGTGGAACGGGATCGGACCGTTTCCCGACTCTACGCGGTGTGTGTGGAACGGGATCGGACCGTTTCCCGACTCTACGCGGTGTGTGTGGAACGGGATCGGACCGTTTCCCGACTGTACGCGGTGTGTGTGGAACGGGATCGGACCGTTTCCCGACTCTACGCGGTGTGTGTGGAACGGGATCGGACCGTTTCCCGACTCTACGCGGTGTGTGTGGAACGGGATCGGAACGTTTCCCGACTGTACGCGGTGTGTGTGGAACAGGATCGGACCGTTTCCCGACTCTACGTGGTGTATGTGGAACGAGATCGGACCGTTTCCCGACTCTACGCGGTGTGTGTGGAACGGGATCGGACCGTTTCCCGACTGTACGCGGTGTGTGTGGAACGGGATCGGACCATTTCCCGACTCTACGCGGTGTGTGTGGAACGGGATTGGACCGTTTCCCGACTGTACGCGGTGTGTGTGGAACGGGATCGGACCGTTTCCCGACTCTACGCGGTGTGTGGAACGGGATCGGACCGTTTCCCGACTCTACGTGGTGTGTGTGGAACGGGATCCGTACCATTTCCCGACTGTACGCGGTGTGTGTGGAACGGGATCGGACCGTTTCCCGACTGTACGCGGTGTGTGTGGAACGGGATCGGACCGTTTCCCGACTGTACGCAGTGTGTGTGGAACGGGATCGGACCGTTTCCCGACTCTACGCGGTGTGTGTGGAACGGGATCGGACCGTTTCCCGACTCTACGCGGTGTGTGTGGAACGGGATCGGACCGTTTCCCGACTCTACGCGGTGTGTGTGGAACGGGATCGGACCGTTTCCCGACTGTACGCGGTGTGTGAGGAACAGGATTGGACCGTTTGCCGACTGTACGCGGTGTGTGTGGAACGGGATCGGACCGTTTCCCGACTCTACGCGGTGTGTGTGGAACGGGATCGGACCGTTTCCCGACTCTACGCGGTGTGTGTGGAACGGGATCCGGACCGTTTCCCGACTCTACGCGGTGTGTGAGGAACGGGATCGGACCGTTTCCCGACTCTACGCGGTGTGTGTGGAACGGGAACGGACCGTTTCCCGACTGTACGCGGTGTGTGTGGAACGGGATCGGACCGTTTTCCGACTCTACGCGGTGTGTGTGGTACGGGATCGGGCCATTTCCCGACTGTATGCGGTGTGTGTGGAACGGGATCGGACCGTTTCCCGACTGTACGCGGTGTGTGTGGAACGGGATCAGACCGTTTCCCGACTCTACGCGGTGTGTGGAATGGGATCGGACCGTTTCCCGACTGTACGCGGTGTGTGTGGAACGGGATCCGGACCGTTTCCCGACAGTACGCGGTGTGTGTGGAACGGGATCGGACCGTTTCCCGACTCTACGCGGTGTGTGTGGAACGGGATCGGACCGTTTCCCGACTCTACGCGGTGTGTGTAGAACGGGATCGGACCGTTTCCCGACTCTACGCGGTGTGTGTGGAACGGGATCGGACCGTTTCCCGACTGTACGCGGTGTGTGTGGAACGGGATCGGACCGTTTCCCGACTCTACGCGGTGTGTGTGGAACGGGATCGGACCGTTTCCCGACTCTACGCGGTGTGTGTGGAACGGGATCGGACCGTTTCCCGACTCTACGCGGTGTGTGGAACGGGATCGGACCGTTTCCCGACTCTACGCGGTGTGTGTGGAATGGGATCGGACCGTTTCCCGACTCTACGCGGTGTGTGTGGAACGGGATCGGACCGTTTCCCGACTGTACGCGGTGTGTGTGGAACGGGATCGGACCGTTTCCCGACTCTACGCGGTGTGTGTGGAACGGGATCGGACCGTTTCCCGACTCTACGCGGTGTGTGTGGAACGGGATCGGACCGTTTCCCGACTGTACGCGGTATGTGGAACGGGATCGGACCGTTTCCCGACTCTACGCGGTGTGTGAGGAACGGGATCGGACCATTTCCCGACTCTACGCGGTGTGTGTGGAACGGGATCGGACCGTTTCCCGACTGTACGCGGTGTGTGTGGAACGGGATCTGTACCATTTCCCGACTCTACGCGGTGTGTGTGGAACGGGATCAGACCGTTTCCCGACTCTACGCGGTGTGTGTGGAACGGGATTGGACCGTTTCCCGACTGTACGCGGTGTGTGTGGAACGGGATCGGACCGTTTCCCGACTCTACGCGGTGTGTGTGGAACGGGATCGGACCATTTCCCGACTGTACGCGGTGTGTGTGGAACGGGATCGGACCGTTTCCCGACTGTACGCGGTGTGTGTGGAATGGGATCGGACCGTTTCCCGACTCTACGCGGTGTGTGTGGAACGGGATCGGACCATTTCCCGACTCTACGCGGTGTGTGTGGAACGGGATCGGACCGTTTCCCGACTGTACGCGGTGTGTGTGTAACGGGATCGGACCGTTTCCCGACTCTACGCGGTGTGTGTGGAACGGGATCGGACCGTTTCCCGACTCTACGCGGTGTGTGTGGAACGGGATCCGACCGTTTCCCGACTGTACGCGGTGTGTGTGGAATGGGATCGGACCGTTTCCCGACTCTACGCGGTGTGTGTGGAACAGGATCGGACCGTTTCCCGACTCTACGCGGTGTGTGGAACGGGATCGGACCGTTTCCCGACTCTACGTGGTGTGTGTGGAACGGGATCGGACCATTTCCCGACTCTACGCGGTGTGTGTGGAACGGGATCGGACCGTTTCCCGACTGTACGCGGTGTGTGTGGAACGGGATCGGACCGTTTCCCGACTCTACGCGGTGTGTGTGGAACGGGATCGGACCGTTTCCCGACTCTACGCAGTGTGTGAGGAACGGGATCGGACCGTTTCCCGACTCTACGCGGTGTGTGTGGAACAGGATCGGACCGTTTCCCGACTGTACGCGGTGTGTGTGGAACGGGATCGGACCGTTTCCCGACTCTACGCGGTGTGTGTGGAACGGGATCGGACCGTTTCCCGACTCTACGCGGTGGGTGTGGAACGGGATCGGAACGTTTCCCGAATGTACGCGGTGTGTGTGGAACGGGATCGGACCGTTTCCCGACTCTACGCGGTGTGTGTGGAACGGGATCGGACCGTTTCCCGACTGTACGCGGTGTGTGTGGAACGGGATCGGACCGTTTCCCGACTCTACGCGGTGTGTGTGGAATGGGATCGGACCGTTTCCCGACTTTACGCGGTGTGTGTGGAACGGGATCGGACCATTTCCCGACTGTACGCGGTGTGTGTGGAACAGGATCGGACCGTTTCCCGACTGTACGCGGTGTGTGTGGAACGGGATCGGACCGTTTCCCGACTGTACGCGGTGTGTGTGGAACGGGATCGGACCGTTTCCCGACTCTACGCGGTGTGTGTGGAACGGGATCGGACCGTTTCCCGACTCTACGCGGTGTGTGTGGAACGGGATCGGACCGTTTCCCGACTCTACGCGGTGTGTGTGGAACGGGATCGGACCGTTTCCCGACTCTACGCGGTGTGTGTGGAACGGGATCGGAACGTTTCCCGACTGTACGCGGTGTGTGTGGAACAGGATCGGACCGTTTCCCGACTCTACGCGGTGTATGTGGAACGAGATCGGACCGTTTCCCGACTCTACGCGGTGTGTGTGGAACGGGATCGGACCGTTTCCCGACTGTACGCGGTGTGTGTGGAACGGGATCGGACCATTTCCCGACTCTACGCGGTGTGTGTGGAACGGGATTGGACCGTTTCCCGACTGTACGCGGTGTGTGTGGAACGGGATCGGACCGTTTCCCGACTCTACGCGGTGTGTGGAACGGGATCGGACCGTTTCCCGACTCTACGTGGTGTGTGTGGAACGGGATCCGTACCATTTCCCGACTGTACGCGGTGTGTGTGGAACGGGATCGGACCGTTTCCCGACTGTACGCGGTGTGTGTGGAACGGGATCGGACCGTTTCCCGACTGTACGCAGTGTGTGTGGAACGGGATCGGACCGTTTCCCGACTCTACGCGGTGTGTGTGGAACGGGATCGGACCGTTTCCCGACTCTACGCGGTGTGTGTGGAACGGGATCGGACCGTTTCCCGACTCTACGCGGTGTGTGTGGAACGGGATCGGACCGTTTCCCGACTGTACGCGGTGTGTGAGGAACAGGATTGGACCGTTTGCCGACTGTACGCGGTGTGTGTGGAACGGGATCGGACCGTTTCCCGACTCTACGCGGTGTGTGTGGAACGGGATCGGACCGTTTCCCGACTCTACGCGGTGTGTGTGGAACGGGATCCGGACCGTTTCCCGACTCTACGCGGTGTGTGAGGAACGGGATCGGACCGTTTCCCGACTCTACGCGGTGTGTGTGGAACGGGATCGGACCGTTTCCCGACTGTACGCGGTGTGTGTGGAACGGGATCGGACCGTTTCCCGACTCTACGCGGTGTGTGTGGTACGGGATCGGGCCATTTCCCGACTGTATGCGGTGTGTGTGGAACGGGATCGGACCGTTTCCCGACTGTACGCGGTGTGTGTGGAACGGGATCAGACCGTTTCCCGACTCTACGCGGTGTGTGGAATGGGATCGGACCGTTTCCCGACTGTACGCGGTGTGTGTGGAACGGGATCCGGACCGTTTCCCGACAGTACGCGGTGTGTGTGGAACGGGATCGGACCGTTTCCCGACTCTACGCGGTGTGTGTGGAACGGGATCGGACCGTTTCCCGACTCTACGCGGTGTGTGTGGAACGGGATCGGACCGTTTCCCGACTCTACGCGGTGTGTGTGGAACAGGATCGGACCGTTTCCCGACTCTACGCGGTGTGTGGAACGGGATCGGACCGTTTCCCGACTCTACGCGGTGTGTGTGGAATGGGATCGGACCGTTTCCCGACTCTACGCGGTGTGTGTGGAACGGGATCGGACCGTTTCCCGACTGTACGCGGTGTGTGTGGAACGGGATCGGACCGTTTCCCGACTCTACGCGGTGTGTGTGGAACGGGATCGGACCGTTTCCCGACTCTACGCGGTGTGTGTGGAACGGGATCGGACCGTTTCCCGACTGTACGCGGTGTGTGGAACGGGATCGGACCGTTTCCCGACTCTACGCGGTGTGTGAGGAACGGGATCGGACCATTTCCCGACTCTACGCGGTGTGTGTGGAACGGGATCGGACCGTTTCCCGACTGTACGCCGTGTGTGTGGAACGGGATCTGTACCGTTTCCCGACTCTACGCGGTGTGTGTGGAACGGGATCAGACCGTTTCCCGACTCTACGCGGTGTGTGTGGAACGGGATTGGACCGTTTCCCGACTGTACGCGGTGTGTGTGGAACGGGATCGGACCGTTTCCCGACTCTACGCGGTGTGTGTGGAACGGGATCGGACCATTTCCCGACTGTACGCGGTGTGTGTGGAACGGGATCGGACCGTTTCCCGACTGTACGCGGTGTGTGGAATGGGATCGGACCGTTTCCCGACTGTACGTGGTGTGTGTGGAACGGGATCCGGACCGTTTCCCGACAGTACGTGGTGTGTGTGGAACGGGATCGGACCGTTTCCTGACTGTACGCGGTGTGTGGAACGGGATCGGACCGTTTCCCGACTGTACGCGGTGTGTGTGGAACGGGATCGGACCGTTTCCCGACTGTACGCGGTGTGTGTGGAACGGGATCCGGACCGTTTCCCGACTGTACGCGGTCTGTGTGGAACGGGATCCGGACCGTTTCCCGACTGTACGCGGTGTGTGTGGAATGGGATCGGACCGTTTCCCGACTATACGCGGTGTGTGTGGAACGGGATCGGACCGTTTCCCGACTCTACGCGGTGTGTGTGGAACGGGATCGGACCGTTTCCCGACTCTACGCGGTGTGTGTGGAACGGGATCGGAACGTTTCCCGACTGTACGCGGTGTGTGTGGAACAGGATCGGACCGTTTCCCGACTCTACGCGGTGTATGTGGAACGAGATCGGACCGTTTCCCGACTCTACGCGGTGTGTGTGGAACGGGATCGGACCGTTTCCCGACTGTACGCGGTGTGTGTGGAACGGGATCGGACCATTTCCCGACTCTACGCGGTGTGTGTGGAACGGGATTGGACCGTTTCCCGACTGTACGCGGTGTGTGTGGAACGGGATCGGACCGTTTCCCGACTCTACGCGGTGTGTGGAACGGGATCGGACCGTTTCCCGACTCTACGTGGTATGTGTGGAACGGGATCCGTACCATTTCCCGACTGTACGCGGTGTGTGTGGAACGGGATCGGACCGTTTCCCGACTGTACGCGGTGTGTGTGGAACGGGATCGGACCGTTTCCCGACTGTACGCAGTGTGTGTGGAACGGGATCGGACCGTTTCCCGACTCTACGCGGTGTGTGTGGAACGGGATCGGACCGTTTCCCGACTCTACGCGGTGTGTGTGGAACGGGATCGGACCGTTTCCCGACTCTACGCGGTGTGTGTGGAACGGGATCGGACCGTTTCCCGACTGTACGCGGTGTGTGAGGAACAGGATTGGACCGTTTGCCGACTGTACGCGGTGTGTGTGGAACGGGATCGGACCGTTTCCCGACTCTACGCGGTGTGTGTGGAACGGGATCGGACCGTTTCCCGACTCTACGCGGTGTGTGTGGAACGGGATCCGGACCGTTTCCCGACTCTACGCGGTGTGTGAGGAACGGGATCGGACCGTTTCCCGACTCTACGCGGTGTGTGTGGAACGGGATCGGACCGTTTCCCGACTGTACGCGGTGTGTGTGGAACGGGATCGGACCGTTTCCCGACTCTACGCGGTGTGTGAGGAACGGGATCGGACCGTTTCCCGACTCTACGCGGTGTGTGTGGAACAGGATCGGACCGTTTCCCGACTGTACGCGGTGTGTGTGGAACGGGATCGGACCGTTTCCCGACTCTACGCGGTGTGTGTGGAACGGGATCGGACCGTTTCCCGACTCTACGCGGTGGGTGTGGAACGGGATCGGAACGTTTCCCGAATGTACGCGGTGTGTGTGGAACGGGATCGGACCGTTTCCCGACTCTACGCGGTGTGTGTGGAACGGGATCGGACCGTTTCCCGACTGTACGCGGTGTGTGTGGAACGGGATCGGACCGTTTCCCGACTCTACGCGGTGTGTGTGGAATGGGATCGGACCGTTTCCCGACTTTACGCGGTGTGTGTGGAACGGGATCGGACCATTTCCCGACTGTACGCGGTGTGTGTGGAACAGGATCGGACCGTTTCCCGACTGTACGCGGTGTGTGTGGAACGGGATCGGACCGTTTCCCGACTGTACGCGGTGTGTGTGGAACGGGATCGGACCGTTTCCCGACTCTACGCGGTGTGTGTGGAACGGGATCGGACCGTTTCCCGACTCTACGCGGTGTGTGTGGAACGGGATCGGACCGTTTCCCGACTCTACGCGGTGTGTGTGGAACGGGATCGGACCGTTTCCCGACTCTACGCGGTGTGTGTGGAACGGGATCGGAACGTTTCCCGACTGTACGCGGTGTGTGTGGAACAGGATCGGACCGTTTCCCGACTCTACGCGGTGTATGTGGAACGAGATCGGACCGTTTCCCGACTCTACGCGGTGTGTGTGGAACGGGATCGGACCGTTTCCCGACTGTACGCGGTGTGTGTGGAACGGGATCGGACCATTTCCCGACTCTACGCGGTGTGTGTGGAACGGGATTGGACCGTTTCCCGACTGTACGCGGTGTGTGTGGAACGGGATCGGACCGTTTCCCGACTCTACGCGGTGTGTGGAACGGGATCGGACCGTTTCCCGACTCTACGTGGTGTGTGTGGAACGGGATCCGTACCATTTCCCGACTGTACGCGGTGTGTGTGGAACGGGATCGGACCGTTTCCCGACTGTACGCGGTGTGTGTGGAACGGGATCGGACCGTTTCCCGACTGTACGCAGTGTGTGTGGAACGGGATCGGACCGTTTCCCGACTCTACGCGGTGTGTGTGGAACGGGATCGGACCGTTTCCCGACTCTACGCGGTGTGTGTGGAACGGGATCGGACCGTTTCCCGACTCTACGCGGTGTGTGTGGAACGGGATCGGACCGTTTCCCGACTGTACGCGGTGTGTGAGGAACAGGATTGGACCGTTTGCCGACTGTACGCGGTGTGTGTGGAACGGGATCGGACCGTTTCCCGACTCTACGCGGTGTGTGTGGAACGGGATCGGACCGTTTCCCGACTCTACGCGGTGTGTGTGGAACGGGATCCGGACCGTTTCCCGACTCTACGCGGTGTGTGAGGAACGGGATCGGACCGTTTCCCGACTCTACGCGGTGTGTGTGGAACGGGATCGGACCGTTTCCCGACTGTACGCGGTGTGTGTGGAACGGGATCGGACCGTTTCCCGACTCTACGCGGTGTGTGTGGTACGGGATCGGGCCATTTCCCGACTGTATGCGGTGTGTGTGGAACGGGATCGGACCGTTTCCCGACTGTACGCGGTGTGTGTGGAACGGGATCAGACCGTTTCCCGACTCTACGCGGTGTGTGGAATGGGATCGGACCGTTTCCCGACTGTACGCGGTGTGTGTGGAACGGGATCCGGACCGTTTCCCGACAGTACGCGGTGTGTGTGGAACGGGATCGGACCGTTTCCCGACTCTACGCGGTGTGTGTGGAACGGGATCGGACCGTTTCCCGACTCTACGCGGTGTGTGTGGAACGGGATCGGACCGTTTCCCGACTCTACGCGGTGTGTGTGGAACAGGATCGGACCGTTTCCCGACTCTACGCGGTGTGTGGAACGGGATCGGACCGTTTCCCGACTCTACGCGGTGTGTGTGGAATGGGATCGGACCGTTTCCCGACTCTACGCGGTGTGTGTGGAACGGGATCGGACCGTTTCCCGACTGTACGCGGTGTGTGTGGAACGGGATCGGACCGTTTCCCGACTCTACGCGGTGTGTGTGGAACGGGATCGGACCGTTTCCCGACTCTACGCGGTGTGTGTGGAACGGGATCGGACCGTTTCCCGACTGTACGCGGTGTGTGGAACGGGATCGGACCGTTTCCCGACTCTACGCGGTGTGTGAGGAACGGGATCGGACCATTTCCCGACTCTACGCGGTGTGTGTGGAACGGGATCGGACCGTTTCCCGACTGTACGCCGTGTGTGTGGAACGGGATCTGTACCGTTTCCCGACTCTACGCGGTGTGTGTGGAACGGGATCAGACCGTTTCCCGACTCTACGCGGTGTGTGTGGAACGGGATTGGACCGTTTCCCGACTGTACGCGGTGTGTGTGGAACGGGATCGGACCGTTTCCCGACTCTACGCGGTGTGTGTGGAACGGGATCGGACCATTTCCCGACTGTACGCGGTGTGTGTGGAACGGGATCGGACCGTTTCCCGACTGTACGCGGTGTGTGGAATGGGATCGGACCGTTTCCCGACTGTACGTGGTGTGTGTGGAACGGGATCCGGACCGTTTCCCGACAGTACGTGGTGTGTGTGGAACGGGATCGGACCGTTTCCTGACTGTACGCGGTGTGTGGAACGGGATCGGACCGTTTCCCGACTGTACGCGGTGTGTGTGGAACGGGATCGGACCGTTTCCCGACTGTACGCGGTGTGTGTGGAACGGGATCCGGACCGTTTCCCGACTGTACGCGGTCTGTGTGGAACGGGATCCGGACCGTTTCCCGACTGTACGCGGTGTGTGTGGAATGGGATCGGACCGTTTCCCGACTATACGCGGTGTGTGTGGAACGGGATCGGACCGTTTCCCGACTCTACGCGGTGTGTGTGGAACGGGATCGGACCGTTTCCCGACTCTACGCGGTGTGTGTGGAACGGGATCGGAACGTTTCCCGACTGTACGCGGTGTGTGTGGAACAGGATCGGACCGTTTCCCGACTCTACGCGGTGTATGTGGAACGAGATCGGACCGTTTCCCGACTCTACGCGGTGTGTGTGGAACGGGATCGGACCGTTTCCCGACTGTACGCGGTGTGTGTGGAACGGGATCGGACCATTTCCCGACTCTACGCGGTGTGTGTGGAACGGGATTGGACCGTTTCCCGACTGTACGCGGTGTGTGTGGAACGGGATCGGACCGTTTCCCGACTCTACGCGGTGTGTGGAACGGGATCGGACCGTTTCCCGACTCTACGTGGTATGTGTGGAACGGGATCCGTACCATTTCCCGACTGTACGCGGTGTGTGTGGAACGGGATCGGACCGTTTCCCGACTGTACGCGGTGTGTGTGGAACGGGATCGGACCGTTTCCCGACTGTACGCAGTGTGTGTGGAACGGGATCGGACCGTTTCCCGACTCTACGCGGTGTGTGTGGAACGGGATCGGACCGTTTCCCGACTCTACGCGGTGTGTGTGGAACGGGATCGGACCGTTTCCCGACTCTACGCGGTGTGTGTGGAACGGGATCGGACCGTTTCCCGACTGTACGCGGTGTGTGAGGAACAGGATTGGACCGTTTGCCGACTGTACGCGGTGTGTGTGGAACGGGATCGGACCGTTTCCCGACTCTACGCGGTGTGTGTGGAACGGGATCGGACCGTTTCCCGACTCTACGCGGTGTGTGAGGAACGGGATCGGACCGTTTCCCGACTCTACGCGGTGTGTGTGGAACGGGATCGGACCGTTTCCCGACTGTACGCGGTGTGTGTGGAACGGGATCGGACCGTTTCCCGACTCTACGCGGTGTGTGTGGTACGGGATCGGGCCATTTCCCGACTGTATGCGGTGTGTGTGGAACGGGATCGGACCGTTTCCCGACTGTACGCGGTGTGTGTGGAACGGGATCAGACCGTTTCCCGACTCTACGCGGTGTGTGGAATGGGATCGGACCGTTTCCCGACTGTACGCG
Source organism: Somniosus microcephalus (assembly GCF_052327205.1). Lineage (NCBI taxonomy): Eukaryota > Metazoa > Chordata > Chondrichthyes > Squaliformes > Somniosidae > Somniosus > Somniosus microcephalus. Next base: position 13,777,031 of record NC_141020.1, on the reverse strand, counting down.
GTGTGTGTGGAACGGGATCCGGACCGTTTCCCGACAGTACGCGGTGTGTGTGGAACGGGATCGGACCGTTTCCCGACTCTACGCGGTGTGTGTGGAACGGGATCGGACCGTTTCCCGACTCTACGCGGTGTGTGTAGAACGGGATCGGACCGTTTCCCGACTCTACGCGGTGTGTGTGTAACGGGATCGGACCGTTTCCCGACTGTACGCGGTGTGTGTGGAACGGGATCGGACCGTTTCCCGACTCTACGCGGTGTGTGTGGAACGGGATCGGACCGTTTCCCGACTCTACGCGGTGTGTGTGGAACGGGATCGGACCGTTTCCCGACTCTACGCGGTGTGTGGAACGGGATCGGACCGTTTCCCGACTCTACGCGGTGTGTGTGGAATGGGATCGGACCGTTTCCCGACTCTACGCGGTGTGTGTGGAACGGGATCGGACCGTTTCCCGACTGTACGTGGTGTGTGTGGAACGGGATCCGGACCGTTTCCCGACAGTACGTGGTGTGTGTGGAACGGGATCGGACCGTTTCCTGACTGTACGCGGTGTGTGGAACGGGATCGGACCGTTTCCCGACTGTACGCGGTGTGTGTGGAACGGGATCGGACCGTTTCCCGACTGTACGCGGTGTGTGTGGAACGGGATCCGGACCGTTTCCCGACTGTACGCGGTCTGTGTGGAACGGGATCCGGACCGTTTCCCGACTGTACGCGGTGTGTGTGGAATGGGATCGGACCGTTTCCCGACTATACGCGGTGTGTGTGGAACGGGATCGGTCCGTTTCCCGACTCTACGCGGTGTGTGTGGAACGGGATCGGACCGTTTCCCGACTCTATGCGGTGTGTGTGGAACGGGATCGGACCGTTTCCCGACTGTACGCGGTGTGTGTGGAACGGGATCGGACCGTTTCCCGACTCTACGCGGTGTGTGTGGAACGGGATCGGACTGTTTCCCGACTGTACGCGGTGTGTGAGGAACAGGATCGGACCGTTTGCCGACTGTACGCGGTGTGTGTGGAACAGGATCGGACCGTTTCCCGACTCTACGCGGTGTGTGTGGAACTGGATCGGACCTTTTCCCGACTCTACGCGGTGTGTGTGGAACGGGATCTGGACCATTTCCCGACTCTACGCGGTGTGCGAGGAACGGGATCGGACCGTTTCCCGACTCTACGCGGTGTGTGTGGAACGGGATCGGACCGTTTCCCGACTGTACGCGGTGTGTGTGGAACGGGATCGGACCGTTTCCCGACTCTACGCGGTGTGTGTGGAACGGGATCGGACCGTTTCCCGACTCTACGCGGTGCGTGTGGAACGGGATCGGACTGTTTCCCGACTGAACGCGGTGTGTGTGGAACGGGATCGGACCATTTCCCGACTCTACGCGGTGTGTGTGGAACGGGATCGGACCGCTTCCCGACTCTACGCGGTGTGTGTGGAACGGGATCGGACCGTTTCCCGACTCTACGCGGTGTGTGTGGAATGGGATCGGACCGTTTTCCGACTCTACACGGTGTGTGTGGAACGGGATCGGACCGTTTCCCGACTCTACGCGGTGTGTGTGGAACGGGATCGGGACCGTTTCCCGATTGTACGCGGTGTGTGTGGAACAGGATCCGGACCGTTTCCCGACTCTACGCGGTGTGTGTGGAACGGGATCGGGACCGTTTCCCGACTGTACGCGGTGTGTGTGGAACGGGATTGGACCGTTTCCCGACTCTACGCGGTGTGTGTGGAACGGGATCGGACCGTTTCCCGACTCTACGCGGTGTGTGTGGAACGGGATCGGACCGTTTCCCGACTCTACGGGGTGTGTGTGGAACGGGATCGGACCGTTTCCCGACTCTACGCGGTGTGTGTGGAACGGGATCGGACCGTTTCCCGACTGTACGCGGTGTGTGTGGAACGGGATCGGACCGTTTCCCGACTCTACGCAGTGTGTGTGGAACAGGATCCGGACCGCTTCCCGACTGTATGCGGTGTGTGTGGAACGGGATCGGACCATTTCCCGACTGTACGCGGTGTGTGTGGAACGGGATCGGACCGTTTCCCGACTCTACGGGGTGTGTGTGGAACGGGATCGGACCGTTTCCCGACTGTACGCGGTGTGTGTGGAACGGGATCGGACCGTTTCCCGACTCTACGCGGTTTGTGTGGAACGGGATCGGACCGTTTCCCGACTGTACGTGGTGTGTGTGGAACAGGATCGGACCATTTCCCGACTGTACGCGGTGTGTGTGGAACGGGATCGGACCATTTCCCGACTCTACGCGGTGTGTGTGGAACGGGATCGGACCATTTCCCGACTCTACGCGGTGTGTGTGGAACGGGATCGGACCGTTTCCCGACTCTACGCTGTGTGTGTGGAACGGGATCGGACCGTTTCCCAACTGTACGCGGTGTGTGGAACGGGATCGGACCGTTTCCCGACTCTACGCGGTGTGTGTGGAACGGGATCCGGACCGTTTCCCGACTGTACGCGGTGTGTGTGGAACGGGATCTGGACCGTTTCCCGACTGTACGCGGTGTGTGTGGAATGGGATCGGACCGTTTCCCGACTCTACGCGGTGTGTGTGGAACGGGATCGGACCGTTTCCCGACTCTACGCGGTGTGTGTGGAACGGGATCCGGACCGTTTCCCGACTCTACGCGGTGTGTGAGGAACGGGATCGGACCGTTTCCCGACTCTACGTGGTGTGTGTGGAACGGGATCGGACCGTTTCCCGACTGTACGCGGTGTGTGTGGAACGGGATCCGTACCGTTTCCCGACTCTACACGGTGTGTGTGGAACGGGATCGGACCGTCTCCCGACTGCACGCGGTGTGTGTGGAACGGGATCCGGACCGTTTCCCGACTGTACGCGGTGTGTGTGGAACGGGATCCGGACCGTTTCCCGACTGTACGCGGTGTGTGTGGAATGGGATCGGACCGTTTCCCGACTCTACGCGGTGTGTGTGGAACGGGATCGGACCGTTTCCCGACTCTACGCGGTGTGTGTGGAACGGGATCCGGACCGTTTCCCGACTCTACGCGGTGTGTGAGGAACGGGATCGGACCGTTTCCCGACTCTACGTGGTGTGTGTGGAACGGGATCGGACCGTTTCCCGACTGTACGCGGTGTGTGAGGAACAGGATCGGACCGTTTCCCGACTGTACGCGGTGTGTGTGGAATGGGATCGGACCGTTTCCCGACTCTACACGGTGTGTGTGGAACGGGATCGGACCGTCTCCCGACTGCACGCGGTGTGTGTGGAACGGGATCGGGACCGTTTCCCGACTCTACGCGGTGTGTGTGGAACGGGATCCGGACCGTTTCCCGACTCTACGCGGTGTGTGTGGAACGGGATCCGGACCGTTTCCCGACTGTACACGATGTGTGTGGAACGGGATCCGGACCGTTTCCCGACTCTATGCGGTGTGTGTGGAACAGGATCCGGACCGCTTCCCGACTGTATGCGGTGTGTGTGGAACGGGATCGGACCGTTTCCCGACTCTACGCGGTGTGTGTGGAACGGGATCGGACCGTTTCCCGACTCTACGCGGTGTGTGTGGAACGGGATCGGACCGTTTCCCGACTCTACACGGTGTGTGAGGAACGGGATCGGACCGTTTCCCGACTCTACATGGTGTGTGTGAAACGGGATCGGACCGTTTCCCGACTCTACGCGGTGTGTGTGGAACGGGATCGGACCGTTTCCCGACTCTACGCGGTGCGTGTGGAACGGGATCCGGAGCGTTTCCCGACTGTACGCGGTGTGTGTGGAACGGGATCGGACCGTTTCCCGACTGTACGCGGTGTGTGTGGAACAGGATCGGACCGTTTCCCGACTGTACGCGGTGTGTGTGGAATTGGATCGGACCGTTTCCCGACTGTACGTGGTGTGTGTGGAACGGGATCGGACCGTTTCCCGACTCTACGCTGTGTGTGTGGAATGGGATCGGACCGTTTCCCGACTGTACGCGGTGTGTGTGGAATGGGATCGGACCGTTTCCTGACTGTACGCGGTGTGTGTGGAACGGGATCGGACCGTTTCCCGACTGTACGTGGTGTGTGTGGAACGGGATCGGACCGTTTCCCGACTCTACGCGGTGTGTGTGGAACGGGATCGGACCGTTTCCCGACTCTACGCGGTGTGTGTGGAACGGGATCCGGACCGTTTCCCGACTGTACGCGGTGTGTGTGGAACGGGATCTGGACCGTTTCCCGACTGTACGCGGTGTGTGTGGAATGGGATCGGACCGTTTCCCGACTCTACGCGGTGTGTGTGGAACGGGATCGGACCGTTTCCCGACTCTACGCGGTGTGTGTGGAACGGGATCCGGACCGTTTCCCGACTCTACGCGGTGTGTGAGGAACGGGATCGGACCGTTTCCCGACTCTACGTGGTGTGTGTGGAACGGGATCGGACCGTTTCCCGACTGTACGCGGTGTGTGTGGAACGGGATCCGTACCGTTTCCCGACTGTACGCGGTGTGTGTGGAACGGGATCGGACCGTTTCCCGACTCTACACGGTGTGTGTGGAACGGGATCGGACCGTCTCCCGACTGCACGCGGTGTGTGTGGAACGGGATCCGGACCGTTTCCCGACTGTACGCGGTGTGTGTGGAACGGGATCCGGACCGTTTCCCGACTGTACGCGGTGTGTGTGGAATGGGATCGGACCGTTTCCCGACTCTACGCGGTGTGTGTGGAACGGGATCGGACCGTTTCCCGACTCTACGCGGTGTGTGTGGAACGGGATCCGGACCGTTTCCCGACTCTACGCGGTGTGTGAGGAACGGGATCGGACCGTTTCCCGACTCTACGTGGTGTGTGTGGAACGGGATCGGACCGTTTCCCGACTGTACGCGGTGTGTGAGGAACAGGATCGGACCGTTTCCCGACTGTACGCGGTGTGTGTGGAACGGGATCGGACCGTTTCCCGACTCTACACGGTGTGTGTGGAACGGGATCGGACCGTCTCCCGACTGCACGCGGTGTGTGTGGAACGGGATCGGACCATTTCCCGACTCTACGCGGTGTGTGTGGAACGGGATCGGGACCGTTTCCCGACTCTACGCGATGTGTGTGGAACGGGATCCGGACCGTTTCCCGACTGTACACGATGTGTGTGGAACGGGATCCGGACCGTTTCCCGACTCTATGCGGTGTGTGTGGAACAGGATCCGGACCGCTTCCCGACTGTATGCGGTTTGTGTGGAACGGGATCGGACCGTTTCCCGACTGTACGCGGTGTGTGTGGAACGGGATCGGATCGTTTCCCGACTCTACGCGGTGTGTGTGGAACGGGATCGGACCGTTTCCCGACTCTACGCAGTGTGTTTGGAACGGGATCGGACCGTTTCCCGACTCTACGCGGTGTGTGAGGAACGGGATCGGACCGTTTCCCGACTCTACATGGTGTGTGTGAAACGGGATCGGACCGTTTCCCGACTCTACGCGGTGTGTGTGGAACGGGATCGGACCGTTTCCCGACTCTACGCGGTGCGTGTGGAACGGGATCCGGACCGTTTCCCGACTGTACGCGGTGTGTGTGGAACGGGATCGGACCGTTTCCCGACTCTACGCGGTGTGTGTGGAACGGGATCGGACCGTTTCCCGACTGTACGCGGTGTGTGTGGAATGGGATCGGACCGTTTCCCGACTGTACGTGGTGTGTGTGGAACGGGATCGGACCGTTTCCCGACTCTACGCTGTGTGTGTGGAATGGGATTGGACCGTTTCCCGACTGTACGCGGTGTGTGTGGAATGGGATCGGACCGTTTCCTGACTGTACGCGGTGTGTGTGGAACGGGATCGGACCGTTTCCCGACTGTACGCGCTGTGTGTGGAACGGGATCGGACCGTTTCCCGACTCTACGCGGTGTGTGTGGAACGGCATCGGACCGTTTCCCGACTGTACGCGGTGTGTGAGGAACAGGATCGGACCGTTTCCCGACTGTACGTGGTGTGTGTGGAACGGGATCGGACCGTTTCCCGACTCTACGCAGTGTGTGTGGAACGGGATCGGACCGTTTCCCGACTCTACGCGGTGTGTGAGAAACAGGATCGGACCGTTTCCCGACTGTACGCGGTGTGTGTGGAACGGGATCCGTACCGTTTCCCGACTCTACGCGGTGTGTGTGGAACGGGATCGGACCGTTTCCTGACTCTACGCAGTGTGTGTGCAACGGGATCGGACCGTTTCCTGACTCTACACGGTGTGTGTGCAACGGGATCGGACAGTTTTTCCTGACTGTACGCGGTGTGTGTGGAACGGGATCGGACCGTTTCCCGACTGTACGCGGTGTGTGTGGAACGGGATCGGACCGTTTCCCGACTCTACGCGGTGTGTGAGGAACAGGATCGGACCATTTCCCGACTGTACGCGGTGTGTGTGGAACGGGATCGGACTGTTTCCCGACTCTACGTGGTGTGTGAGGAACAGGATCGGACCATTTCCCGACTGTACGCGGTGTGTGTGGAACGGGATCGGACCGTTTCCCGACTCTAAGCGGTGTGTTTGGAACGGGATCGGACCGTTTCCCGACTCTACGCGGTGTGTGTGGAACGGGATCGGACCGTTTCCCGACTCTACGCGGTGTGTGTGGAACGGGATCCGGACCGTTTCCCGACTCTACGCGGTGTGTGTGGAACGGGATCGGACCGTTTCCCGACTGTACGCGGTGTGTGAGGAACGGGATCGGACCATTTCCTGACTCTACGCGGTGTGTGTGGAACGGGATCGGACCGTTTCCCGACTGTACGCGGTGTGTGTGGAACGGGATCGGACCGTTTCCCGACTCTACGCGGTGTGTGTGGAACAGGATCGGACCATTTCCCGACTCTACGCGGTGTGTGTGGAACGGGATCGGACCGTTTCCCGACTGTACGCGATGTGTGTGGAACGGGATCGGACCGTTTCCCGACTGTACGCGGTGTGTGTGTAACGGGATCGGACCGTTTCCCGACTCTACGCGGTGTGTGTGGAACGGGATCGGACCGTTTCCCGACTGTACGCGGTGTGTGTGGAACGGGATCGGACCGTTTCCCGACAGTACGCGGTGAGTGTGGAACGGGATCGGACCGTTTCCTGACTGTACGCGGTGTGTGTGGAACGGGATCGGACCGTTTCCCGACTCTACGCGGTGGGTGTGGAACGGGATCGGACCGTTTCCCGACTCTACGCGGTGTGTGTGGAACGGGATCGGACCGTTTCCCGACTGTACGTGGTGTGTGTGGAACGGGATCGGACCGTTTCCTGACTGTACGCGGTGTGTGTGGAACGGGATCGGACCGTTTCCCGACTCTACGCGGTGCGTGTGGAACGGGATCGGACCGTTTCCCGACTGTACGTGGTGTGTGTGGAACGGGATCGGACCGTTTCCCGACTGTACGCGGTGTGTGAGGAACAGGATCGGACCGTTTCCCGACTCTACGCGGTGCGTGTGGAACGGGATCGGACCGTTTCCCGACTCTACGCGGTGTGTGTGGAGCGGGATCGGACCGTTTCCCGACTCTACGCGGTGTGTGTGGAACGGGATCGGGACCGTTTCCCGACTGTACGCGGTGTGTGTGGAACAGGATCCGTACCGTTTCCCGACACTACGCGGTGTGTGTGGAACGGGACCGTACCGTTTCCCGACTCTACGCGGTGTGTGTGGAACGGGATCGGACCGTTTCCCGACTGTACGCGGTGTGTGTGGAACGGGATCGGACCGTTTCCCGACTGTACACGGTGTGTGTGGAATGGGATCCGGACCGTTTCCCGACTGGACGCGGTCTGTGTGGAACGGGATCGGACCATTTCCCGACTGTACGCGGTGTGTGTGGAACGGGATCGGACCATTTCCCGACTCTACGCGGTGTGTGTGGAACGGGATCGGACCGTTTCCCGACTCTACGCGGTGTGTGTGGAACGGGATCGGACCGTTTCCCGACTCTACGCGGTGTGTGAGGAACGGGATCGGACCGTTTCCCGACTCTACGCGGTGTGTGTGGAACGGGATCGGACCGTTTCCCGACTCGACGCGGTGTGTGTGGAATGGGATCGGACCGTTTCCCGACTCTACGCGGTGCGTGTGGAACGGGATCCGGACCGTTTCCCGACTGTACGCGGTGTGTGTGGAATGGGATCGGACCGTTTCCCGACTCTACGCGGTGTGTGTGGAACGGGATCGGACCGTTTCCCGACTGTACGCGGTGTGTGTGGAATGGGATCGGACCGTTTCCCGACTGTACGCGGTGTGTGTGGAACGGGATCGGACCGTTTCCCGACTCTACGCTGTGTGTGTGGAATGGGATCGGACCGTTTCCCGACTGTACGCGGTGTGTGTGGAATGGGATCGGACCGTTTCCTGACTGTACGCGGTGTGTGTGGAACGGGATCGGCCCGTTTCCCGACTCTACGCGGTGTGTGTGGAACGGGATCGGACCGTTTCCCGACTGTACGCGGTGTGTCAGGAACAGGATTGGACCGTTTCCCGACTGTACGCGGTGTGTGTGGAACGGGATCGGACCGTTTCCCGACTCTACGCGGTGTGTGTGGAACGGGATCGGACCGTTTCCCGACTCTACGCGGTGTGTGTGGAACGGGATCCGGACCGTTTCCTGACTCTACGCGGTGTGTGAGGAACGGGATCGGACCGTTTCCCGACACTACGCGGTGTGTGTGGAACGGGATCGGACCGTTTCCCGACTGTACGCGGTGTGTGAGGAACAGGATCGGACCTTTTCCCGACTGTACGCGGTGTGTGTGGAACGGGATCCGTACCGTTTCCCGACTCTACGCGGTGTGTGTGGAACGGGATCGGACCGTTTCCTGACTCTACGCAGTGTATGTGCAACGGGATCGGACCGTTTCCTGACTCTACACGGTGTGTGTGCAACGGGATCGGACAGTTTTTCCTGACTGTACGCGGTGTGTGTGGAACGGGATCGGACCGTTTCCCGACTGTACGCGGTGTGTGTGGAACGGGATCGGACCGTTTCCCGACTCTACGCGGTGCGCGTGGAACGGGATCCGACCGTTTCCCGACTGTACGCGGTGTGTGTGGAATGGGATCGGACCGTTTCCCGACTGTACGCGGTGTGTGTGGAACGGGATCGGACCGTTTCCCGACTGTACGCGGTGTGTGGAACGGGATCGGACCGTTTCCCGACTGTACGCGGTGTGTGTGGAACGGGATCGGACCGTTTCGCGACTCTACGCGGTGTGTGAGGAACAGGATCGGACCGTTTCCCGACTGTACGCGGTGTGTGTGGAACGGGATCGGACCGTTTCCCGACTCTACGCGGTGTGTGTGGAACGGGATCGGACCGTTTCCCGACTCTACGTGGTTTGTGAGGAACAGGATTGGACCATTTCCCGACTGTACGCGGTGTGTGTGGAACGGGATCGGACCGTTTCCCGACTCTACGCGGTGTGTGTGGAGCGGGATCGGACCGTTTCCCGACTCTACGCGGTGTGTGTGGAACGGGATCCGGACCGTTTCCCGACTCTACGCGGTGTGTGAGGAATGGCATCGGACCATTTCCCGACTCTACGCGGTGTGTGTGGAACGGGATCGGACCGTTTCCCGACTGTACGCGGTGTGTGAGGAACGGGATCGGACCGTTTCCCGACTCTACGCGGTGTGTGTGGAACGGGATCGGACCGTTTCCCGACTGTACGCGGTGTGTGTGGAACGGGATCGGACCGTTTCCCGACTCTACGCAGTGTGTGTGGAACGGGATCGGACCGTTTCCCGACTCTACGCGGTGTGTGTGGAACGGGATCGGACTGTTTCCCGACTGTACGCGGTGTGTGTGGAACGGGATCGGACCGTTTCCCGACTGTACGCGGTGTGTGTGTAACGGGATCGGACCGTTTCCCGACTCTACGCGGTGTGTGTGGAACGGGATCGGACCGTTTCCCGACTGTACGCGGTGTGTGTGGAACGGGATCGGACCGTTTCCCGACAGTACGCCGTGTGTGTGGAACGGGATCGGACCGTTTCCTGACTGTACGCGGTGTGTGTGGAACGGGATCGGACCGTTTCCCGACTTTACGCGGTGTGTGTGGAACGGGATCGGACCGTTTCCTGACTGTACGTGGTGTGTGTGGAACGGGATCGGACCATTTCCTGACTGTACGCGGTGTGTGTGGAACGGGATCGGACCGTTTCCCGACTCTACGCGGTGTGTGTGGAACGGGATCGGACCGTTTCCCGACTGTACGCGGTGTGTGTGGAACGGGATCGGACCGTTTCCCGACTGTACGCGGTGTGTGTGGAACGGGATCGGACCGTTTCCTGACTGTACGCGGTGTGTGTGGAATGGGATCGGACTGTTTCCCGACTCTACGCGGTGCGTGTGGAATGGGATCGGACCATTTCCCGACTGTACGTGGTGTGTGTGGAACGGGATCGGACCGTTTCCCGACTGTACGCGGTGTGTGAGGAACAGGATCGGACCGTTTCCCGACTCTACGCGGTGCGTGTGGAACGGGATCGGACCGTTTCCCGACTCTACGCGGTGTGTGTGGCACGGGATCGGACCGTTTCCCGACTCTACGCGGTGTGTGTGGAACGGGATCGGGACCGTTTCCCGACTCTACGCGGTGTGTGAGGAACGGGATCGGACCGTTTCCCGACTCTACGTGGTTTGTGTGGAACGGGATCGGACCGTTTCCCGACTGTACGCGGTGTGTGAGGAACAGGATCGGACCGTTTCCCGACTGTACGCGGTGTGTGTGGAACGGGATCGGACCGTTTCCCGACTCTACACGGTGTGTGTGGAACGGGATCGGACCGTCTCCCGACTGCACGCGGTGTGTGTGGAACGGGATCGGACCATTTCCCGACTCTACGCGGTGTGTGTGGAACGGGATCGGGACCGTTTCCCGACTCTACGCGGTGTGTGTGGAACGGGATCCGGACCGTTACCCGAATGTACACGATGTGTGTGGAACGGGATCCGGAACGTTTCCCGACTCTATGCGGTGTGTGTGGAACAGGATCCGGACCGCTTCCCGACTGTATGCGGTTTGTGTGGAACGGGATCGGACCGTTTCCCGACTGTACGCGGTGTGTGTGGAACGGGATCGGATCGTTTCCCGACTCTACGCGGTGTGTGTGGAACGGGATCGGACCGTTTCCCGACTCTACGCAGTGTGTGTGGAACGGGATCGGACCGTTTCCCGACTCTACGCGGTGTGTGAGGAACGGGATCGGACCGTTTCCCGACTCTACATGGTGTGTGTGAAACGGGATCGGACCGTTTCCCGACTCTACGCGGTGTGTGTGGAACGGGATCGGACCGTTTCCCGACTCTACGCGGTGCGTGTGGAACGGGATCCGGACCGTTTCCCGACTGTACGCGGTGTGTGTGGAATGGGATCGGACCGTTTCCCGACTCTACGCGGTGTGTGTGGAACGGGATCGGACCGTTTCCCGACTGTACGCGGTGTGTGTGGAATGGGATCGGACCGTTTCCCGACTGTACGTGGTGTGTGTGGAACGGGATCGGACCGTTTCCCGACTCTACGCTGTGTGTGTGGAATGGGATCGGACCGTTTCCCGACTGTACGCGGTGTGTGTGGAATGGGATCGGACCGTTTCCTGACTGTACGCGGTGTGTGTGGAACGGGATCGGACCGTTTCCCGACTCTACGCGCTGTGTGTGGAACGGGATCGGACCGTTTCCCGACTCTACGCGGTGTGTGTGGAACGGGATCGGACCGTTTCCCGACTGTACGCGGTGTGTGAGGAACAGGATCGGACCGTTTCCCGACTGTACGTGGTGTGTGTGGAACGGGATCGGACCGTTTCCTGACTCTACGCAGTGTGTGTGCAACGGGATCGGACCGTTTCCTGACTCTACGCGGTGTGTGTGCAACGGGATCGGACAGTTTTTCCTGACTGTACGCGGTGTGTGTGGAACGGGATCGGACCGTTTCCCGACTGTACGCGGTGTGTGTGGAACGGGATCGGACCGTTTCCCGACTCTACGCGGTGTGTGAGGAACAGGATCGGACCATTTCCCGACTCTACGCGGTGCGTGTGGAACGGGATCGGACCGTTTCCCGACTCTACGCGGTGTGTGTGGAGCGGGATCGGACCGTTTCCCGACTCTACGCGGTGTGTGTGGAACGGGATCGGGACCGTTTCCCGACTGTACGCGGTGTGTGTGGAACAGGATCCGTACCGTTTCCCGACACTACGCGGTGTGTGTGGAACGGGACCGTACCGTTTCCCGACTCTACGCGGTGTGTGTGGAACGGGATCGGACCGTTTCCCGACTGTACGCGGTGTGTGTGGAACGGGATCGGACCGTTTCCCGACTGTACACGGTGTGTGTGGAATGGGATCCGGACCGTTTCCCGACTGGACGCGGTCTGTGTGGAACGGGATCGGACCATTTCCCGACTGTACGCGGTGTGTGTGGAACGGGATCGGACCGTTTCCCGACTCTACGCGGTGTGTGTGGAACGGGATCGGACCGTTTCCCGACTCTACGCGGTGTGTGTGGAACGGGATCGGACCGTTTCCCGACTCTACGCGGTGTGTGAGGAACGGGATCGGACCGTTTCCCGACTCTACGCGGTGTGTGTGGAACGGGATCGGACCGTTTCCCGACTCGACGCGGTGTGTGTGGAATGGGATCGGACCGTTTCCCGACTCTACGCGGTGCGTGTGGAACGGGATCCGGACCGTTTCCCGACTGTACGCGGTGTGTGTGGAATGGGATCGGACCGTTTCCCGACTCTACGCGGTGTGTGTGGAACGGGATCGGACCGTTTCCCGACTGTACGCGGTGTGTGTGGAATGGGATCGGACCGTTTCCCGACTGTACGCGGTGTGTGTGGAACGGGATCGGACCGTTTCCCGACTCTACGCTGTGTGTGTGGAATGGGATCGGACCGTTTCCCGACTGTACGCGGTGTGTGTGGAATGGGATCGGACCGTTTCCTGACTGTACGCGGTGTGTGTGGAACGGGATCGGCCCGTTTCCCGACTCTACGCGGTGTGTGTGGAACGGGATCGGACCGTTTCCCGACTGTACGCGGTGTGTCAGGAACAGGATTGGACCGTTTCCCGACTGTACGCGGTGTGTGTGGAACGGGATCGGACCGTTTCCCGACTCTACGCGGTGTGTGTGGAACGGGATCGGACCGTTTCCCGACTCTACGCGGTGTGTGTGGAACGGGATCCGGACCGTTTCCTGACTCTACGCGGTGTGTGAGGAACGGGATCGGACCGTTTCCCGACACTACGCGGTGTGTGTGGAACGGGATCGGACCGTTTCCCGACTGTACGCGGTGTGTGAGGAACAGGATCGGACCTTTTCCCGACTGTACGCGGTGTGTGTGGAACGGGATCCGTACCGTTTCCCGACTCTACGCGGTGTGTGTGGAACGGGATCGGACCGTTTCCTGACTCTACGCAGTGTATGTGCAACGGGATCGGACCGTTTCCTGACTCTACACGGTGTGTGTGCAACGGGATCGGACAGTTTTTCCTGACTGTACGCGGTGTGTGTGGAACGGGATCGGACCGTTTCCCGACTGTACGCGGTGTGTGTGGAACGGGATCGGACCGTTTCCCGACTCTACGCGGTGCGCGTGGAACGGGATCCGACCGTTTCCCGACTGTACGCGGTGTGTGTGGAATGGGATCGGACCGTTTCCCGACTGTACGCGGTGTGTGTGGAACGGGATCGGACCGTTTCCCGACTGTACGCGGTGTGTGGAACGGGATCGGACCGTTTCCCGACTGTACGCGGTGTGTGTGGAACGGGATCGGACCGTTTCGCGACTCTACGCGGTGTGTGAGGAACAGGATCGGACCGTTTCCCGACTGTACGCGGTGTGTGTGGAACGGGATCGGACCGTTTCCCGACTCTACGCGGTGTGTGTGGAACGGGATCGGACCGTTTCCCGACTCTACGTGGTTTGTGAGGAACAGGATTGGACCATTTCCCGACTGTACGCGGTGTGTGTGGAACGGGATCGGACCGTTTCCCGACTCTACGCGGTGTGTGTGGAGCGGGATCGGACCGTTTCCCGACTCTACGCGGTGTGTGTGGAACGGGATCCGGACCGTTTCCCGACTCTACGCGGTGTGTGAGGAATGGCATCGGACCATTTCCCGACTCTACGCGGTGTGTGTGGAACGGGATCGGACCGTTTCCCGACTGTACGCGGTGTGTGAGGAACGGGATCGGACCGTTTCCCGACTCTACGCGGTGTGTGTGGAACGGGATCGGACCGTTTCCCGACTGTACGCGGTGTGTGTGGAACGGGATCGGACCGTTTCCCGACTCTACGCAGTGTGTGTGGAACGGGATCGGACCGTTTCCCGACTCTACGCGGTGTGTGTGGAACGGGATCGGACTGTTTCCCGACTGTACGCGGTGTGTGTGGAACGGGATCGGACCGTTTCCCGACTGTACGCGGTGTGTGTGTAACGGGATCGGACCGTTTCCCGACTCTACGCGGTGTGTGTGGAACGGGATCGGACCGTTTCCCGACTGTACGCGGTGTGTGTGGAACGGGATCGGACCGTTTCCCGACAGTACGCCGTGTGTGTGGAACGGGATCGGACCGTTTCCTGACTGTACGCGGTGTGTGTGGAACGGGATCGGACCGTTTCCCGACTTTACGCGGTGTGTGTGGAACGGGATCGGACCGTTTCCTGACTGTACGTGGTGTGTGTGGAACGGGATCGGACCATTTCCTGACTGTACGCGGTGTGTGTGGAACGGGATCGGACCGTTTCCCGACTCTACGCGGTGTGTGTGGAACGGGATCGGACCGTTTCCCGACTGTACGCGGTGTGTGTGGAACGGGATCGGACCGTTTCCCGACTGTACGCGGTGTGTGTGGAACGGGATCGGACCGTTTCCTGACTGTACGCGGTGTGTGTGGAATGGGATCGGACTGTTTCCCGACTCTACGCGGTGCGTGTGGAATGGGATCGGACCATTTCCCGACTGTACGTGGTGTGTGTGGAACGGGATCGGACCGTTTCCCGACTGTACGCGGTGTGTGAGGAACAGGATCGGACCGTTTCCCGACTCTACGCGGTGCGTGTGGAACGGGATCGGACCGTTTCCCGACTCTACGCGGTGTGTGTGGCACGGGATCGGACCGTTTCCCGACTCTACGCGGTGTGTGTGGAACGGGATCGGGACCGTTTCCCGACTCTACGCGGTGTGTGAGGAACGGGATCGGACCGTTTCCCGACTCTACGTGGTTTGTGTGGAACGGGATCGGACCGTTTCCCGACTGTACGCGGTGTGTGAGGAACAGGATCGGACCGTTTCCCGACTGTACGCGGTGTGTGTGGAACGGGATCGGACCGTTTCCCGACTCTACACGGTGTGTGTGGAACGGGATCGGACCGTCTCCCGACTGCACGCGGTGTGTGTGGAACGGGATCGGACCATTTCCCGACTCTACGCGGTGTGTGTGGAACGGGATCGGGACCGTTTCCCGACTCTACGCGGTGTGTGTGGAACGGGATCCGGACCGTTACCCGAATGTACACGATGTGTGTGGAACGGGATCCGGAACGTTTCCCGACTCTATGCGGTGTGTGTGGAACAGGATCCGGACCGCTTCCCGACTGTATGCGGTTTGTGTGGAACGGGATCGGACCGTTTCCCGACTGTACGCGGTGTGTGTGGAACGGGATCGGATCGTTTCCCGACTCTACGCGGTGTGTGTGGAACGGGATCGGACCGTTTCCCGACTCTACGCAGTGTGTGTGGAACGGGATCGGACCGTTTCCCGACTCTACGCGGTGTGTGAGGAACGGGATCGGACCGTTTCCCGACTCTACATGGTGTGTGTGAAACGGGATCGGACCGTTTCCCGACTCTACGCGGTGTGTGTGGAACGGGATCGGACCGTTTCCCGACTCTACGCGGTGCGTGTGGAACGGGATCCGGACCGTTTCCCGACTGTACGCGGTGTGTGTGGAATGGGATCGGACCGTTTCCCGACTCTACGCGGTGTGTGTGGAACGGGATCGGACCGTTTCCCGACTGTACGCGGTGTGTGTGGAATGGGATCGGACCGTTTCCCGACTGTACGTGGTGTGTGTGGAACGGGATCGGACCGTTTCCCGACTCTACGCTGTGTGTGTGGAATGGGATCGGACCGTTTCCCGACTGTACGCGGTGTGTGTGGAATGGGATCGGACCGTTTCCTGACTGTACGCGGTGTGTGTGGAACGGGATCGGACCGTTTCCCGACTCTACGCGCTGTGTGTGGAACGGGATCGGACCGTTTCCCGACTCTACGCGGTGTGTGTGGAACGGGATCGGACCGTTTCCCGACTGTACGCGGTGTGTGAGGAACAGGATCGGACCGTTTCCCGACTGTACGTGGTGTGTGTGGAACGGGATCGGACCGTTTCCTGACTCTACGCAGTGTGTGTGCAACGGGATCGGACCGTTTCCTGACTCTACGCGGTGTGTGTGCAACGGGATCGGACAGTTTTTCCTGACTGTACGCGGTGTGTGTGGAACGGGATCGGACCGTTTCCCGACTGTACGCGGTGTGTGTGGAACGGGATCGGACCGTTTCCCGACTCTACGCGGTGTGTGAGGAACAGGATCGGACCATTTCCCGACTGTACGCGGTGTGTGTGGAACGGGATCGGACCGTTTCCCGACTCTACGTGGTGTGTGAGGAACAGGATCGGACCATTTCCCGACTGTACGCGGTGTGTGTGGAACGGGATCGGACCGTTTCCCGACTCTAAGCGGTGTGTTTGGAACGGGATCGGACCGTTTCCCGACTCTACGCGGTGTGTGTGGAACGGGATCGGACCGTTTCCCGACTCTACGCAGTGTGTGTGGAACAGGATCGGACCATTTCCCGACTCTACGCGGTGTGTGTGGAACGGGATCGGACCGTTTCCCGACTGTACGCGGTGTGTGTGGAACGGGATCGGACCGTTTCCCGACTGTACGCGGTGTGTGTGTAACGGGATCGGACCGTTTCCCGACTCTACGCGTTGTGTGTGGAACGGGATCGGACCGTTTCCCGACTGTACGCGGTGTGTGTGGAACGGGATCGGACCGTTTCCCGACAGTACGCGGTGAGTGTGGAACGGGATCGGACCGTTTCCTGACTGTACGCGGTGTGTGTGGAACGGGATCGGACCGTTTCCCGACTGTACGCGGTGTGTGAGGAACAGGATCGGACCGTTTCCCGACTCTACGCGGTGCGTGTGGAACGGGATCGGACCGTTTCCCGACTCTACGCGGTGTGTGTGGAACGGGATCGGACCGTTTCCCGACTCTACGCGGTGTGTGTGGAACGGGATCGGGACCGTTTCCCGACTGTACGCGGTGTGTGTGGAACAGGATCCGGACCGTTTCCCGACACTACGCGGTGTGTGTGGAACGGGACCGTACTGTTTCCCGACTCTACGCGGTGTGTGTGGAACGGGATCGGACCGTTTCCCGACTGTACGCGGTGTGTGTGGAACGGGTTCGGACCGTTTCCCGACTGTACGCGGTGTGTGTGGAATGGGATCCGGACCGTTTCCCGACTGGACGCGGTCTGTGTGGAACGGGATCGGACCATTTCCCGACTGTACGCGGTGTGTGTGGAACGGGATCGGACCGTTTCCCGACTCTACGCGGTGTGTGTGGAACGGGATCGGACCGTTTCCCGACTCTACGCGGTGTGTGTGGAACGGGATCGGACCGTTTCCCGACTCTACGCGGTGTGTGAGGAACGGGATCGGACCGTTTCCCGACTCTACGCGGTGTGTGTGGAACGGGATCGGACCGTTTCCCGACTCGACGCGGTGTGTGTGGAATGGGATCGGACCGTTTCCCGACTGTACGCGGTGTGTGTGGAACGGGATCGGACCGTTTCCCGACTCTACGCGGTGTGTGTGGAACGGGATCGGACCGTTTCCCGACTGTACGCGGTGTGTGTGGAATGGGATCGGACCGTTTCCCGACTGTACGCGGTGTGTGTGGAACGGGATCGGACCGTTTCCCGACTCTACGCTGTGTGTGTGGAATGGGATCGGACCATTTCCCGACTGTACGCGGTGTGTGTGGAATGGGATCGGACCGTTTCCTGACTGTACGCGGTGTGTGTGGAACGGGATCGGACCGTTTCCCGACTCTACGCGGTGTGTGTGGAACGGGATCGGACCGTTTCCCGACTCTACGCGGTGTGTGTGGAACGGGATCCGGACCGTTTCCTGACTCTACGCGGTGTGTGAGGAACGGGATCGGACCGTTTCCCGACACTACGCGGTGTGTGTGGAACGGGATCGGACCGTTTCCCGACTGTACGCGGTGTGTGAGGAACAGGATCGGACCGTTTCCCGACTGTACGCGGTGTGTGTGGAACGGGATCCGTACCGTTTCCCGACTCTACGCGGTGTGTGTGGAACGGGATCGGACCGTTTCCTGACTCTACGCAGTGTATGTGCAACGGGATCGGACCGTTTCCTGACTCTACACGGTGTGTGTGCAACGGGATCGGACAGTTTTTCCTGACTGTACGCGGTGTGTGTGGAACGGGATCGGACCGTTTCCCGACTGTACGCGGTGTGTGTGGAACGGGATCGGACCGTTTCCCGACTCTACGCGGTGCGTGTGGAACGGGATCGGACCGTTTCCCGACTGTACGCGGTGTGTGTGGAATGGGATCGGACCGTTTCCCGACTGTACGCGGTGTGTGTGGAACGGGATCGGACCGTTTCCCGACTGTACGCGGTGTGTGGAACGGGATCGGACCGTTTCCCGACTGTACGCGGTGTGTGTGGAACGGGATCGGACCGTTTCGCGACTCTACGCGGTGTGTGAGGAACAGGATCGGACCGTTTCCCGACTGTACGCGGTGTGTGTGGAACGGGATCGGACCGTTTCCCGACTCTACGCGGTGTGTGTGGAACGGGATCGGACCGTTTCCCGACTCTACGTGGTTTGTGAGGAACAGGATTGGACCATTTCCCGACTGTACGCGGTGTGTGTGGAACGGGATCGGACCGTTTCCCGACTCTACGCGGTGTGTGTGGAACGGGATCGGACCGTTTCCCGACTCTACGCGGTGTGTGTGGAACGGGATCCGGACCGTTTCCCGACTCTACGCGGTGTGTGAGGAATGGCATCGGACCGTTTCCCGACTCTACGCGGTGTGTGTGGAACCGGATCGGACCGTTTCCCGACTCTACGCGGTGTGTGTGGAACGGGATCCGGACCGTTTCCCGACTCTACGCGGTGTGTGTGGAACGGGATCGGACCGTTTCCCGACTCTACGCGGTGTGTGTGGAACGGGATCGGACCGCTCCCGACGCTGCGCGGTTTGTGTGGAACGGGATCAGACTGTTTCCCGAGTCTACGCGGTGTGTGGGGAACGGGATCGGACCATTTCCCGACTGTACGTGGTGTGTGTGGAATGGGATCGGACCGTTTCCCGACTGTACGCGGTGTGTGTGGAACGGGATCGGACCGTTTCCCGACTCTACGCGGTGTGTGAGGAACAGGATCGGACCGTTACCCGACTCTACGCGGTGTGTGGAACGGGATCGGACCATTTCCCGACTCTACGCGGTGTGTGTGGAACGGGATCGGACCGTTTCCCGACTCTACGCGGTGTGTGAGGAACGGGATCGGACCGTTTCCCGACTGTACACGGTGTGTGTGGAAAGGGATCGGACTGTTTCCCGACTCTACGCGGTTTGTGAGGAACGGGATCGGACCGTTTCCCGACTCTACGCGGTGTGTGAGGAACGGGATCGGACCGTTTCCCGACTCTATGCGGTTTGTGAGGAACGGGATCGGACCGTTTCCCGACTCTACGCGGTGTGTGTGGAAAGGGATCGGACTGTTTCCCGACTCTACGCGGTGTGTGGAACGGGATCGGGCCGTTTCCCGACTCTACGCGGTGTGTGTGGAACGGGATCCGGACCTTTTCCCGACTGTACGCGGTGTGTGTGGAATGGGATCAGACCGTTTCCCGACTCTGCGCGGTGTGTGTGGAACGGGATTGGAACGTTTCCCGACTGTACGCGGTGTGTGTGGAACGGGATCGGACCGTTTCCCGACTGTACGCGGTGTGTGTGGAACGGGATCGGACCGTTTCCCGTCTCTACGCGGTTTGTGTGGAACGGGATCGGACCGTTTCCCGACTGTACGCGGTGTGTGTGGAACGGGATCGGACCGTTTCCCGACTCTATGCGGTGTGTGTGGAACGGGATCGGACCGTTTCCCGACTCTACGCGGTGTGTGTGGAACGGGATCGGACCGTTTCCTGACTCTACGCGGTGTGTGTGGAACGGGATCGGAGCGTTTCCCGACTGTACGCGGTGTGTGTGGAATGGGATCGGACCGTTTCCCGACTCTACGCGGTGTGTGTGGAACGGGATCGGACCGTTTCCCGACTCTACGCGGTGTGTGGAACGGGATCGGACCGTTTCCCGACCTTACGTGGTGTGTGTGGAACGGGATCGGACCGTTTCCCAACTCTACGTGGTGTGTGTGGAACGGGATCGGACCGTTTCCCGACTCTACGCGGTGTGTGTGGAACGGGATCGGACCGTTTCCCGACTGTACGCGGTGTGTGTGGAACGGGATCGGACCGTTTCCCGACTGTACGCGGTGTGTGTGGAACGGGATCGGACCGTTTCCCGACTCTACACGGTGTGTGTGGAACGGGATCGGACCGTTTCCCGACTCTACGCGGTGTGTGTGGAACGGGATCGGGACCGTTTCCCGATTGTACGCGGTGTGTGTGGAACAGGATCCGGACCGTTTCCCGACTCTACGCGGTGTGTGTGGAACAGGATCCGGACCGTTTCCCGACTGTACGCGGTGTGTGTGGAACGGGATCGGACCGTTTCCCGACTCTACACGGTGTGTGTGGATCGGGATCGGACCGTTTCCCGACTCTACGCGGTGTGTGTGGAACGGGATCCGGACCGTTTCCCGACTGTACGCGGTGTGTGTGGAACGGGATCGGACCGTTTCCCGACTCTGCGCGGTGTGTGTGGAACGGGATCGGAACGTTTCCCGACTGTACGCGGTGTGTGTGGAACGGGATCGGACCGTTTCCCGACTGTACGCGGTGTGTGTGGAACGGGATCGGACCGTTTCCCGTCTCTACGCGGTTTGTGTGGAACGGGATCGGACCGTTTCCCGACTGTACGCGGTGTGTGTGGAACGGGATCGGACCGTTTCCCGACTCTACGCGGTGTGTGTGGAACGGGATCGGACCGTTTCCCGACTCTACGCGGTGTGTGTGGAATGGGATCGGACCGTTTCCCGACTCTACGCGGTGTGTGTGGAGCGGGATCGGAGCATTTCCCGACTGTACGCGGTGTGTGTGGAATGGGATCGGACCGTTTCCCGACTCTACGCGGTGTGTGTGGAACGGGATCGGACCGTTTCCCGACTCTACGCGGTGTGTGGAACGGGATCGGACCGTTTCCCGACCTTACGCGGTGTGTGTGGAACGGGATCGGACCGTTTCCCAACTCTACGTGGTGTGTGTGGAACGGGATCGGACCGTTTCCCGACTGTACGCGGTGTGTGTGGAACGGGATCGGACCGTTTCCCGACTCTACGCGGTGTGTGTGGAACGGGATCGGACCGTTTCCCGACTGTACGCGGTGTGTGTGGAACGGGATCGGACCGTTTCCCGACTGTACGCGGTGTGTGTGGAACGGGATCGGACCGTTTCCCGACTCTACACGGTGTGTGTGGAACGGGATCGGACCGTTTCCCGACTCTACGCGGTGTGTGTGGAACGGGATCGGGACCGTTTCCCGATTGTACGCGGTGTGTGTGGAACAGGATCCGGACCGTTTCCCGACTCTACGCGGTGTGTGTGGAACAGGATCCGGACCGTTTCCCGACTGTACGCGGTGTGTGTGGAACGGGATCGGACCGTTTCCCGACTCTACACGGTGTGTGTGGATCAGGATCGGACCGTTTCCCGACTCTACGCGGTGTGTGTGGAACGGGATCGGGACCGTTTCCCGACTGTACGCGGTGTGTGTGGAACGGGATCGGACCGTTTCCCGACTCTACGCGGTGTGTGTGCAACAGGATCAGACAGCTTTTCCCGACTGTACGCGGTGTGTGTGGAACGGGATCGGACCGTTTCCCGACTGTACGCGGTGTGTGTGGAACGGGATCGGACCGTTTCCTGACTCTACGCAGTGTGTGTGCAACGGGATCGGACTGTTTCCTGACTCTACGCGGTGTGTGTGCAACGGGATCGGACAGTTTTTCCCGACTGTACGCGGTGTGTGTGGAACGGGATCGGACCGTTTCCCGACTCTACGCGGTGTGTGTGGAACGGGATCGGACCGTTTCCCGACTCTACGCGGTGCGTGTGGAACGGGATCCGGACCGTTTCCCGACTGTACGCGGTGTGTGTGGAACGGGATCGGACCGTTTCCCGACTCTACGCGGTGTGTGTGGAACGGGATCGGACCGTTTCCCGACTGTACGCGGTGTGTGTGGAATGGGATCGGACCGTTTCCCGACTGTACGCGGTGTGTGTGGAACGGGATCGGACCGTTTCCCGACTCTACGCTGTGTGTGTGGAATGGGATCGGACCGTTTCCCGACTGTACGCGGTGTGTGTGGAATGGGATCGGACCGTTTCCTGACTGTACGCGGTGTGTGTGGAACTGGATCGGACCGTTCCCCGACTCCACGCGGTGTGTGTGGAACGGGATCGGACCGTTTCCCGACTGTACGCGGTGTGTGAGGAACAGGATCGGACCGTTTCCCGACTGTACGCGGTGTGTGTGGAACGGGATCGGACCGTTTCCCGACTCTACGCGGTGTGTGTGGAACGGGATCCGGACCGTTTCCTGACTCTACGCGGTGTGTGAGGAACGGGATCAGACCGTTTCCCGACTCTACGCGGTGTGTGTGGAACGGGATCGGACCGTTTCCCGACTGTACGCGGTGTGTGAGGAACAGGATCGAACCGTTTCCCGACTGTACGCGGTGTGTGTGGAACGGGATCCGTACCGTTTCCCGACTCTACGCGGTGTGTGTGGAACGGGATTGGACCGTTTCCTGACTCTACGCAGTGTGTGTGCAATGGGATCGGACCGTTTCCTGACTCTACGCGGTGTGTGTGCAACGGGATCGGACAGTTTTTCCCGACTGTACGCGGTGTGTGTGGAACGGGATCGGACCGTTTCCCGACTGTACGCGGTGTGTGTGGAACGGGATCGGACCGTTTCTCGACTCTACGATGTGCGTGTGCAACGGGATCGGACCGTTTCCCGACTGTACGCGGTGTGTGTGGAATGGGATCGGACCGTTTCCCGACTGTACGCAGTGTGTGTGGAACGGGATCGGACCGTTTCCCGACTGTACGCGGTGTGTGGAACGGGATCGGACCGTTTCCCAACTCTACGCGGTGTGTGAGGAACAGGATCGGACCATTTCCCGACTGTACGCGGTGTGTGTGGAACGGGATCGGACCGTTTCCCGACTCTACGCGGTGTGTGTGGAACGGGATCGGACCGTTTCCCGACTCTACGTGGTGTGTGAGGAACAGGATCGGACCATTTCCCGACTGTACGCGGTGTGTGTGGAACGGGATCGGACCGTTTCCCGACTCTACGCGGTGTGTTTGGAACGGGATCGGACCGTTTCCCGACTCTACGCGGTGTGTGTGGAACGGGATCGGACCGTTTCCCGACTCTACGCGGTGTGTGTGGAACGGGATCCGGACCGTTTCCCGACTCTACGCGGTGTGTGAGGAACGGGATCGGACCGTTTCCCGACTCTACGCGGTGTGTGTGGAACGGGATCGGACCGTTTCCCGACTCTACGCGGTGTGTGTGGAACGGGATCGGACCGTTTCCCGACTCTACGCGGTGTGTGTGGAACGGGATCGGACCGTTTCCCGACTCTACGCGGTGTGTTTGGAACGGGATCGGACCGTTTCCCGACTCTACGCGGTGTGTGTGGAACGGGATCGGACCGTTTCCCGACTCTACGCGGTGTGTGTGGAACGGGATCGGTCCGTTTCCCGACTGTACGCGGTGTGTGAGGAACGGGATCGGACCGTTTCCCGACTCTACGCGGTGTGTGTGGAACGGGATCGGACCATTTCCCGACTGTACGCGGTGTGTGTGGAACGGGATCGGACCGTTTCCCGACTCTACGCAGTGTGTGTGGAACGGGATCGGACCGTTTCCCGACTCTACGCGGTGTGTGTGGAACGGGATCGGACCGTTTCCCGACTGTACGCAATGTGTGTGGAACGGGATCGAACCGTTTCCCGACTGTACGCAGTGTGTGTGGAACGGGATCGGACCGTTTCCCGACTCTACGCAGTGTGTGTGGAACGGGTTTGGACCGTTTCCCGACTGTACGCTGTGTGTGTGGAACGGGATCGGACCGTTTCCCGACAGTACGCAGTGTGTGTGGAACGGGATCGGACCGTTTCCTGACTGTACGCGGTGTGTGTGGAACGGGATCGGACCGTTTCCCGACTTTACGCGGTGTGTGTGGAACGGGATCGGTCCGTTTCCCGACTGTACGTGGTGTGTGTGGAACGGGATCGGACCGTTTCCCGTCTCTACGCGGTTTGTGTGGAACGGGATCGGACCGTTTCCCGACTGTACGCGGTGTGTGTGGAACGGGATCGGACCGTTTCCCGACTCTACGCGGTGTGTGTGGAACGGGATCGGACCGTTTCCCGACTCTACGCGGTGTGTGTGGAACGGGATCGGACCGTTTCCCGACTCTACGCGGTGTGTGTGGAACGGGATCGGAGCATTTCCCGACTGTACGCGGTGTGTGTGGAATGGGATCGGACCGTTTCCCGACTCTACGCGGTGTGTGTGGAACGGGATCGGACCGTTTCCCGACTCTACGCGGTGTGTGGAACGGGATCGGACCGTTTCCCGACCTTACGCGGTGTGTGTGGAACGGGATCGGACCGTTTCCCAACTCTACGTGGTGTGTGTGGAACGGGATCGGACCGTTTCCCGACTGTACGCGGTGTGTGTGGAACGGGATCGGACCGTTTCCCGACTCTACGCGGTGTGTGTGGAACGGGATCGGACCGTTTCCCGACTGTACGCGGTGAGTGTGGAACGGGATCGGACCGTTTCCCGACTGTACGCGGTGTGTGTGGAACGGGATCGGACCGTTTCCCGACTCTACACGGTGTGTGTGGAACGGGATCGGACCGTTTCCCGACTCTACGCGGTGTGTGTGGAACGGGATCGGGACCGTTTCCCGATTGTACGCGGTGTGTGTGGAACAGGATCCGGACCGTTTCCCGACTCTACGCGGTGTGTGTGGAACAGGATCCGGACCGTTTCCCGACTGTACGCGGTGTGTGTGGAACGGGATCGGACCGTTTCCCGACTCTACACGGTGTGTGTGGATCGGGATCGGACCGTTTCCCGACTCTACGCGGTGTGTGTGGAACGGGATCGGGACCGTTTCCCGACTGTACGCGGTGTGTGTGGAACGGGATCGGACCGTTTCCCGACTCTACGCGGTGTGTGTGCAACGGGATCAGACAGCTTTTCCCGACTGTACGCGGTGTGTGTGGAACGGGATCGGACCGTTTCCCGACTGTACGCGGTGTGTGTGGAACGGGATCGGACCGTTTCCTGACTCTACGCAGTGTGTGTGCAACGGGATCGGACTGTTTCCTGACTCTACGCGGTGTGTGTGCAACGGGATCGGACAGTTTTTCCCGACTGTACGCGGTGTGTGTGGAACGGGATCGGACCGTTTCCCGACTCTACGCGGTGTGTGTGGAACGGGATCGGACCGTTTCCCGACTCTACGCGGTGCGTGTGGAACGGGATCCGGACCGTTTCCCGACTGTACGCGGTGTGTGTGGAACGGGATCGGACCGTTTCCCGACTCTACGCGGTGTGTGTGGAACGGGATCGGACCGTTTCCCGACTGTACGCGGTGTGTGTGGAATGGGATCGGACCGTTTCCCGACTGTACGCGGTGTGTGTGGAACGGGATCGGACCGTTTCCCGACTCTACGCTGTGTGTGTGGAATGGGATCGGACCGTTTCCCGACTGTACGCGGTGTGTGTGGAATGGGATCGGACCGTTTCCTGACTGTACGCGGTGTGTGTGGAACGGGATCGGACCGTTCCCCGACTCTACGCGGTGTGTGTGGAACGGGATCGGACCGTTTCCCGACTGTACGCGGTGTGTGAGGAACAGGATCGGACCGTTTCCCGACTGTACGCGGTGTGTGTGGAACGGGATCGGACCGTTTCCCGACTCTACGTGGTGTGTGTGGAACGGGATCGGACCGTTTCCCGACTCTATGCGGTGTGTGTGGAACGGGATCCGGACCGTTTCCTGACTCTACGCGGTGTGTGAGGAACGGGATCAGACCGTTTCCCGACTCTACGCGGTGTGTGTGGAACGGGATCGGACCGTTTCCCGACTGTACGCGGTGTGTGAGGAACAGGATCGAACCGTTTCCCGACTGTACGCGGTGTGTGTGGAACGGGATCCGTACCGTTTCCCGACTCTACGCGGTGTGTGTGGAACGGGATTGGACCGTTTCCTGACTCTACGCAGTGTGTGTGCAATGGGATCGGACCGTTTCCTGACTCTACGCGGTGTGTGTGCAACGGGATCGGACAGTTTTTCCCGACTGTACGCGGTGTGTGTGGAACGGGATCGGACCGTTTCCCGACTGTACGCGGTGTGTGTGGAACGGGATCGGACCGTTTCTCGACTCTACGATGTGCGTGTGCAACGGGATCGGACCGTTTCCCGACTGTACGCGGTGTGTGTGGAATGGGATCGGACCGTTTCCCGACTGTACGCAGTGTGTGTGGAACGGGATCGGACCGTTTCCCGACTGTACGCGGTGTGTGGAACGGGATCGGACCGTTTCCCAACTCTACGCGGTGTGTGAGGAACAGGATCGGACCATTTCCCGACTGTACGCGGTGTGTGTGGAACGGGATCGGACCGTTTCCCGACTCTACGCGGTGTGTGTGGAACGGGATCGGACCGTTTCCCGACTCTACGTGGTGTGTGAGGAACAGGATCGGACCATTTCCCGACTGTACGCGGTGTGTGTGGAACGGGATCGGACCGTTTCCCGACTCTACGCGGTGTGTTTGGAACGGGATCGGACCGTTTCCCGACTCTACGCGGTGTGTGTGGAACGGGATCGGACCGTTTCCCGACTCTACGCGGTGTGTGTGGAACGGGATCCGGACCGTTTCCCGACTCTACGCGGTGTGTGAGGAACGGGATCGGACCGTTTCCCGACTCTACGCGGTGTGTGTGGAACGGGATCGGACCGTTTCCCGACTCTACGCGGTGTGTGTGGAACGGGATCGGACCGTTTCCCGACTCTACGCGGTGTGTGTGGAACGGGATCGGACCGTTTCCCGACTCTACGCGGTGTGTTTGGAACGGGATCGGACCGTTTCCCGACTCTACGCGGTGTGTGTGGAACGGGATCGGACCGTTTCCCGACTCTACGCGGTGTGTGTGGAACGGGATCGGACCGTTTCCCGACTCTACGCGGTGTGTGTGGAACGGGATCGGAGCATTTCCCGACTGTACGCGGTGTGTGTGGAATGGGATCGGACCGTTTCCCGACTCTACGCGGTGTGTGTGGAACGGGATCGGACCGTTTCCCGACTCTACGCGGTGTGTGGAACGGGATCGGACCGTTTCCCGACCTTACGCGGTGTGTGTGGAACGGGATCGGACCGTTTCCCAACTCTACGTGGTGTGTGTGGAACGGGATCGGACCGTTTCCCGACTGTACGCGGTGTGTGTGGAACGGGATCGGACCGTTTCCCGACTCTACGCGGTGTGTGTGGAACGGGATCGGACCGTTTCCCGACTGTACGCGGTGTGTGTGGAACGGGATCGGACCGTTTCCCGACTGTACGCGGTGTGTGTGGAACGGGATCGGACCGTTTCCCGACTCTACACGGTGTGTGTGGAACGGGATCGGACCGTTTCCCGACTCTACGCGGTGTGTGTGGAACGGGATCGGGACCGTTTCCCGATTGTACGCGGTGTGTGTGGAACAGGATCCGGACCGTTTCCCGACTCTACGCGGTGTGTGTGGAACAGGATCCGGACCGTTTCCCGACTGTACGCGGTGTGTGTGGAACGGGATCGGACCGTTTCCCGACTCTACACGGTGTGTGTGGATCGGGATCGGACCGTTTCCCGACTCTACGCGGTGTGTGTGGAACGGGATCGGGACCGTTTCCCGACTGTACGCGGTGTGTGTGGAACGGGATCGGACCGTTTCCCGACTCTACGCGGTGTGTGTGCAACGGGATCAGACAGCTTTTCCCGACTGTACGCGGTGTGTGTGGAACGGGATCGGACCGTTTCCCGACTGTACGCGGTGTGTGTGGAACGGGATCGGACCGTTTCCTGACTCTACGCAGTGTGTGTGCAACGGGATCGGACTGTTTCCTGACTCTACGCGGTGTGTGTGCAACGGGATCGGACAGTTTTTCCCGACTGTACGCGGTGTGTGTGGAACGGGATCGGACCGTTTCCCGACTCTACGCGGTGTGTGTGGAACGGGATCGGACCGTTTCCCGACTCTACGCGGTGCGTGTGGAACGGGATCCGGACCGTTTCCCGACTGTACGCGGTGTGTGTGGAACGGGATCGGACCGTTTCCCGACTCTACGCGGTGTGTGTGGAACGGGATCGGACCGTTTCCCGACTGTACGCGGTGTGTGTGGAATGGGATCGGACCGTTTCCCGACTGTACGCGGTGTGTGTGGAACGGGATCGGACCGTTTCCCGACTCTACGCTGTGTGTGTGGAATGGGATCGGACCGTTTCCCGACTGTACGCGGTGTGTGTGGAATGGGATCGGACCGTTTCCTGACTGTACGCGGTGTGTGTGGAACGGGATCGGACCGTTCCCCGACTCTACGCGGTGTGTGTGGAACGGGATCGGACCGTTTCCCGACTGTACGCGGTGTGTGAGGAACAGGATCGGACCGTTTCCCGACTGTACGCGGTGTGTGTGGAACGGGATCGGACCGTTTCCCGACTCTACGCGGTGTGTGTGGAACGGGATCCGGACCGTTTCCTGACTCTACGCGGTGTGTGAGGAACGGGATCAGACCGTTTCCCGACTCTACGCGGTGTGTGTGGAACGGGATCGGACCGTTTCCCGACTGTACGCGGTGTGTGAGGAACAGGATCGAACCGTTTCCCGACTGTACGCGGTGTGTGTGGAACGGGATCCGTACCGTTTCCCGACTCTACGCGGTGTGTGTGGAACGGGATTGGACCGTTTCCTGACTCTACGCAGTGTGTGTGCAATGGGATCGGACCGTTTCCTGACTCTACGCGGTGTGTGTGCAACGGGATCGGACAGTTTTTCCCGACTGTACGCGGTGTGTGTGGAACGGGATCGGACCGTTTCCCGACTGTACGCGGTGTGTGTGGAACGGGATCGGACCGTTTCTCGACTCTACGATGTGTGTGTGCAACGGGATCGGACCGTTTCCCGACTGTACGCGGTGTGTGTGGAATGGGATCGGACCGTTTCCCGACTGTACGCAGTGTGTGTGGAACGGGATCGGACCGTTTCCCGACTGTACGCGGTGTGTGGAACGGGATCGGACCGTTTCCCAACTCTACGCGGTGTGTGAGGAACAGGATCGGACCATTTCCCGACTGTACGCGGTGTGTGTGGAACGGGATCGGACCGTTTCCCGACTCTACGCGGTGTGTGTGGAACGGGATCGGACCGTTTCCCGACTCTACGTGGTGTGTGAGGAACAGGATCGGACCATTTCCCGACTGTACGCGGTGTGTGTGGAACGGGATCGGACCGTTTCCCGACTCTACGCGGTGTGTTTGGAACGGGATCGGACCGTTTCCCGACTCTACGCGGTGTGTGTGGAACGGGATCGGACCGTTTCCCGACTCTACGCGGTGTGTGTGGAACGGGATCCGGACCGTTTCCCGACTCTACGCGGTGTGTGAGGAACGGGATCGGACCGTTTCCCGACTCTACGCGGTGTGTGTGGAACGGGATCGGACCGTTTCCCGACTCTACGCGGTGTGTGTGGAACGGGATCGGACCGTTTCCCGACTCTACGCGGTGTGTGTGGAACGGGATCGGACCGTTTCCCGACTCTACGCGGTGTGTTTGGAACGGGATCGGACCGTTTCCCGACTCTACGCGGTGTGTGTGGAACGGGATCGGACCGTTTCCCGACTCTACGCGGTGTGTGTGGAACGGGATCGGTCCGTTTCCCGACTGTACGCGGTGTGTGAGGAACGGGATCGGACCGTTTCCCGACTCTACGCGGTGTGTGTGGAACGGGATCGGACCGTTTCCCGACTGTACGCGGTGTGTGTGGAACGGGATCGGACCGTTTCCCGACTCTACGCAGTGTGTGTGGAACGGGATCGGACCGTTTCCCGACTCTACGCGGTGTGTGTGGAACGGGATCGGACCGTTTCCCGACTGTACGCAATGTGTGTG
Organism: Somniosus microcephalus; assembly: GCF_052327205.1. Taxonomy (NCBI): domain Eukaryota; kingdom Metazoa; phylum Chordata; class Chondrichthyes; order Squaliformes; family Somniosidae; genus Somniosus; species Somniosus microcephalus. Next base: position 13,746,559 of record NC_141020.1, on the reverse strand, counting down.
GAACGGGATCGAACCGTTTCCCGACTGTACGCAGTGTGTGTGGAACGGGATCGGACCGTTTCCCGACTCTACGCAGTGTGTGTGGAACGGGATCGGACCGTTTCCCGACTGTACGCGGTGTGTGTGGAACGGGTTTGGACCGTTTCCCGACTGTACGCGGTGTGTGTGGAACGGGATCGGACCGTTTCCCGACAGTACGCAGTGTGTGTGGAACGGGATCGGACCGTTTCCTGACTGTACGCGGTGTGTGTGGAACGGGATCGGACCGTTTCCCGACTTTACGCGGTGTGTGTGGAACGGGATCGGTCCGTTTCCCGACTGTACGTGGTGTGTGTGGAACGGGATCGGACCGTTTCCCGTCTCTACGCGGTTTGTGTGGAACGGGATCGGACCGTTTCCCGACTGTACGCGGTGTGTGTGGAACGGGATCGGACCGTTTCCCGACTCTACGCGGTGTGTGTGGAACGGGATCGGACCGTTTCCCGACTCTACGCGGTGTGTGTGGAACGGGATCGGACCGTTTCCCGACTCTACGCGGTGTGTGTGGAACGGGATCGGAGCATTTCCCGACTGTACGCGGTGTGTGTGGAATGGGATCGGACCGTTTCCCGACTCTACGCGGTGTGTGTGGAACGGGATCGGACCGTTTCCCGACTCTACGCGGTGTGTGGAACGGGATCGGACCGTTTCCCGACCTTACGCGGTGTGTGTGGAACGGGATCGGACCGTTTCCCAACTCTACGTGGTGTGTGTGGAACGGGATCGGACCGTTTCCCGACTGTACGCGGTGTGTGTGGAACGGGATCGGACCGTTTCCCGACTCTACGCGGTGTGTGTGGAACGGGATCGGACCGTTTCCCGACTGTACGCGGTGTGTGTGGAACGGGATCGGACCGTTTCCCGACTGTACGCGGTGTGTGTGGAACGGGATCGGACCGTTTCCCGACTCTACACGGTGTGTGTGGAACGGGATCGGACCGTTTCCCGACTCTACGCGGTGTGTGTGGAACGGGATCGGGACCGTTTCCCGATTGTACGCGGTGTGTGTGGAACAGGATCCGGACCGTTTCCCGACTCTACGCGGTGTGTGTGGAACAGGATCCGGACCGTTTCCCGACTGTACGCGGTGTGTGTGGAACGGGATCGGACCGTTTCCCGACTCTACACGGTGTGTGTGGATCGGGATCGGACCGTTTCCCGACTCTACGCGGTGTGTGTGGAACGGGATCGGGACCGTTTCCCGACTGTACGCGGTGTGTGTGGAACGGGATCGGACCGTTTCCCGACTCTACGCGGTGTGTGTGCAACGGGATCAGACAGCTTTTCCCGACTGTACGCGGTGTGTGTGGAACGGGATCGGACCGTTTCCCGACTGTACGCGGTGTGTGTGGAACGGGATCGGACCGTTTCCTGACTCTACGCAGTGTGTGTGCAACGGGATCGGACTGTTTCCTGACTCTACGCGGTGTGTGTGCAACGGGATCGGACAGTTTTTCCCGACTGTACGCGGTGTGTGTGGAACGGGATCGGACCGTTTCCCGACTCTACGCGGTGTGTGTGGAACGGGATCGGACCGTTTCCCGACTCTACGCGGTGCGTGTGGAACGGGATCCGGACCGTTTCCCGACTGTACGCGGTGTGTGTGGAACGGGATCGGACCGTTTCCCGACTCTACGCGGTGTGTGTGGAACGGGATCGGACCGTTTCCCGACTGTACGCGGTGTGTGTGGAATGGGATCGGACCGTTTCCCGACTGTACGCGGTGTGTGTGGAACGGGATTGGACCGTTTCCCGACTCTACGCTGTGTGTGTGGAATGGGATCGGACCGTTTCCCGACTGTACGCGGTGTGTGTGGAATGGGATCGGACCGTTTCCTGACTGTACGCGGTGTGTGTGGAACGGGATCGGACCGTTCCCCGACTCTACGCGGTGTGTGTGGAACGGGATCGGACCGTTTCCCGACTGTACGCGGTGTGTGAGGAACAGGATCGGACCGTTTCCCGACTGTACGCGGTGTGTGTGGAACGGGATCGGACCGTTTCCCGACTCTACGCGGTGTGTGTGGAACGGGATCGGACCGTTTCCCGACTCTATGCGGTGTGTGTGGAACGGGATCCGGACCGTTTCCTGACTCTACGCGGTGTGTGAGGAACGGGATCAGACCGTTTCCCGACTCTACGCGGTGTGTGTGGAACGGGATCGGACCGTTTCCCGACTGTACGCGGTGTGTGAGGAACAGGATCGAACCGTTTCCCGACTGTACGCGGTGTGTGTGGAACGGGATCCGTACCGTTTCCCGACTCTACGCGGTGTGTGTGGAACGGGATTGGACCGTTTCCTGACTCTACGCAGTGTGTGTGCAATGGGATCGGACCGTTTCCTGACTCTACGCGGTGTGTGTGCAACGGGATCGGACAGTTTTTCCCGACTGTACGCGGTGTGTGTGGAACGGGATCGGACCGTTTCTCGACTCTACGATGTGCGTGTGCAACGGGATCGGACCGTTTCCCGACTGTACGCGGTGTGTGTGGAATGGGATCGGACCGTTTCCCGACTGTACGCAGTGTGTGTGGAACGGGATCGGACCGTTTCCCGACTGTACGCGGTGTGTGGAACGGGATCGGACCGTTTCCCAACTCTACGCGGTGTGTGAGGAACAGGATCGGACCATTTCCCGACTGTACGCGGTGTGTGTGGAACGGGATCGGACCGTTTCCCGACTCTACGCGGTGTGTGTGGAACGGGATCGGACCGTTTCCCGACTCTACGCGGTGTGTGTGGAACGGGATCGGACCGTTTCCCGACTCTACGCGGTGTGTGTGGAACGGGATCCGGACCGTTTCCCGACTCTACGCGGTGTGTGAGGAACGGGATCGGACCGTTTCCCGACTCTACGCGGTGTGTGTGGAACGGGATCGGACCGTTTCCCGACTCTACGCGGTGTGTGTGGAACGGGATCGGACCGTTTCCCGACTCTACGCGGTGTGTGTGGAACGGGATCGGACCGTTTCCCGACTCTACGCGGTGTGTTTGGAACGGGATCGGACCGTTTCCCGACTCTACGCGGTGTGTGTGGAACGGGATCGGACCGTTTCCCGACTCTACGCGGTGTGTGTGGAACGGGATCGGTCCGTTTCCCGACTGTACGCGGTGTGTGAGGAACGGGATCGGACCGTTTCCCGACTCTACGCGGTGTGTGTGGAACGGGATCGGACCGTTTCCCGACTGTACGCGGTGTGTGTGGAACGGGATCGGACCGTTTCCCGACTCTACGCAGTGTGTGTGGAACGGGATCGGACCGTTTCCCGACTCTACGCGGTGTGTGTGGAACGGGATCGGACCGTTTCCCGACTGTACGCAGTGTGTGTGGAACGGGATCGAACCGTTTCCCGACTGTACGCAGTGTGTGTGGAACGGGATCGGACCGTTTCCCGACTCTACGCAGTGTGTGTGGAACGGGATTGGACCGTTTCCCGACTGTACGCGGTGTGTGTGGAACGGGATCGGACCGTTTCCCGACAGTACGCAGTGTGTGTGGAACGGGATCGGACCGTTTCCTGACTGTACGCGGTGTGTGTGGAACGGGATCGGACCGTTTCCCGACTTTACGCGGTGTGTGTGGAACGGGATCGGTCCGTTTCCCGACTGTACGTGGTGTGTGTGGAACGGGATCGGACCTTTTCCTGACTGTACGCGGTGTGTGTGGAACGGGATCGGACCGTTTCCCGACTCTACGCGGTGCGTGTGGAACGGGATCGGACCGTTTCCCGACTGTACGTGGTGTGTGTGGAACGGGATCGGACCGTTTCCCGACTGTACGCGGTGTGTGAGGAACAGGATCGGACCGTTTCCCAACTCTACGCGGTGCGTGTGGAACGGGATCGGACCGTTTCCCGACTCTACGCGGTGTGTGTGGAACGGGATCGGACCGTTTCCCGACTCTACGCGGTGTGTGTGGAACGGGATCGGGACCGTTTCCCGACTGTACGCGGTGTGTGTGGAACAGGATCCGGACCGTTTCCCAACACTACGCGGTGTGTGTGGAACGGGATCGGACCGTTTCCTGACTCTACGCGGTGTGTGTGGAACGGGATCGGACCGTTTCCCGACTGTACGCGGTGTGTGGAACGGGATCGGACCGTTTCCCGACTCTACGCGGTGTGTGAGGAACAGGATCGGACCGTTTCCCGACTGTACGCGGTGTGTGTGGAACGGGATCGGACCGTTTCCCGACTCTACGCGGTGTGTGTGGAGCGGGATCGGACCGTTTCCCGACTCTACGTGGTGTGTGAGGAACAGGATCGGACCATTTCCCGACAGTACGCGGTGTGTGTGGAACGGGATCGGACCGTTTCCCGACTCTACGCGGTGTGTTTGGAACGGGATCGAACCGTTTCCCGACTCTACGCGGTGTGTGTGGAACGGGATCGGACCGTTTCCCGACTCTACGCGGTGTGTGTGGAACGGGATCCGGACCGTTTCCCGACTCTACGCGGTGTGTGAGGAACGGGATCGGACCGTTTCCCGACTCTACGCGGTGTGTGTGGAACGGGATCGGTCCGTTTCCCGACTGTACGCGGTGTGTGAGGAACGGGATCGGACCGTTTCCCGACTCTACGCGGTGTGTGTGGAACGGGATCGGACCGTTTCCCGACTGTACGCGGTGTGTGTGGAACGGGATCGGACCGTTTCCCGACTCTACGCAGTGTGTGTGGAACGGGATCGGACCGTTTCCCGACTCTACGCAGTGTGTGTGGAAAGGGATCGGACCGTTTCCCGACTGTACGCGGTGTGTGTGGAACGGGATCGAACCGTTTCCCGACTGTACGCAGTGTGTGTGGAACGGGATCGGACCATTTCCCGACTCTACGCAGTGTGTGTGGAACGGGATTGGACCGTTTCCCGACTGTATGCGGTGTGTGTGGAACGGGATCGGACCGTTTCCCGACAGTACGCGGTGTGTGTGGAACGGGATCGGACCGTTTCCTGACTGTACGCGGTGTGTGTGGAACGGGATCGGACCGTTTCCCGACTTTACGCGGTGTGTGTGGAACGGGATCGGACCGTTTCCCGACTCTACGCGGTGCGTGTGGAACGGGATCGGACCGTTTCCCGACTGTACGTGGTGTGTGTGGAACGGGATCGGACCGTTTCCCGACTGTACGCGGTGTGTGAGGAACAGGATCGGACCGTTTCCCAACTCTACGCGGTGCGTGTGGAACGGGATCGGACCGTTTCCCGACTCTACGCGGTGTGTGTGGAACGGGATCGGACCGTTTCCCGACTGTACGCGGTGTGTGTGGAACAGGATCCGGACCGTTTCCCAACACTACGCGGTGTGTGTGGAACGGGATCGGACCGTTTCCTGACTCTACGCGTTGTGTGTGGAACGGGATCGGACCGTTTCCCGACTGTACGCGGTGTGTGTGGAACGGGATCGGACCGTTTCCCGACTGTACGCGGTGTGTGTGGAACGGGATCCGGACCGTTTCCCGACTGGACGCGGTCTGTGTGGAACGGGATCGGACTGTTTCCCGACTGTACACGGTGTGTGTGGAATGGGATCGGACCGTTTCCCGACTGTACGCGGTGTGTGTGGAACGGGATCGGACCGTTTCCCGACTCTACGCGGTGTGTGTGGAACAGGATCCGGACCGTTACCCGACTCTACGCGGTGTGTGTGGAACGGGATCGGACCGTTTCCCGACTCTACGCAGTGTGTGTGGAACGGGATCGGACCGTTTCCCGACTGTACGCGGTGTGTGAGGAACAGGATCGGACCGTTTCCCGACTGTACGCGGTGTGTGTGGAACGGGATCGGACCGTTTCCCGACTCTACGCGGTGTGTGAGGAACGGGATCGGACCGTTTCCCGACTGTACGCGGTGTGTGTGGAATGGGATCGGACCGTTTCCCGACTCTACGCGGTTTGTGGGGAACGGGATCGGACCGTTTCCCGACTCTACGCGGTTTGTGAGGAGCGGGATCGGACCGTTTCCCGACTCTACGCGGTTTGTGAGGAACGGGATCGGACCGCTTCCCGACTCTACGCGGTGTGTGTGGAACGGGATCGGACTGTTTCCCGACTCTACGCGGTGTGTGGAACGGGATCGGGCCGTTTCCCGACTCTACGCGGTGTGTGTGGAACGGGATCCGGACCGTTTCCCGACTGTACGCTGTGTGTGTGGAACGGGATCGGACCGTTTCCCGACTCTACGCGGTGTGTGTGGAACGGGATCGGAACGTTTCCCGACTGTACGCGGTGTGTGTGGAACGGGATCGGACCGTTTCCTGACTGTACGCGGTGTGTGTGGAACGGGATCGGACCGTTTCCCGTCTCTACGCGCTTTGTGTGGAACGGGATCGGACCGTTTCCCGACTGTACGCGGTGTGTGAGGAACGGGATCGGACCGTTTCCCGACTCTACGCGGTGTGTGTGGAACGGGATCGGACCGTTTCCCGACTGTACGCGGTGTGTGTGGAACGGGATCGGACCGTTTCCCGACTCTACGCAGTGTGTGTGGAACGGGATCGGACCGTTTCCCGACTCTACGCGGTGTGTGTGGAACGGGATCGGACCGTTTCCCGACTGTACGCGGTGTGTGTGGAACGGGATCGGACCGTTTCCTGACTGTACGCAGTGTATGTGGAACGGGATCGGACCGTTTCCCGACTCTACGCAGTGTGTGTGGAACGGGATTGGACCGTTTCCCGACTGTACGCGGTTTGTGTGGAACGGGATCGGACCGTTTCCCGACAGTACGCGGTGTGTGTGGAACGGGATCGGACCGTTTCCTGACTGTACGCGGTGTGTGTGGAACGGGATCGGACCGTTTCCCGACTTTACGCGGTGTGTGTGGAACGGGATCGGTCCGTTTCCCGACTGTACGTGGTGTGTGTGGAACGGGATCGGACCTTTTCCTGACTGTACGCGGTGTGTGTGGAACGGGATCGGACTGTTTCCCGACTCTACGAGGTGCGTGTGGAACGGGATCGGACCGTTTCCCGACTGTACGTGGTGTGTGTGGAACGGGATCGGACCGTTTCCCGACTGTACGCGGTGTGTGAGGAACAGGATCGGACCGTTTCCCGACTCTACGCGGTGCGTGTGGAACGGGATCGGACCGTTTCCCGACTCTACGCGGTGTGTGTGGAACGGGATCGGACCGTTTCCCGACTCTACGCGGTGTGTGTGGAACGGGATCGGGACCGTTTCCCGACTGTACGCGGTGTGTGTGGAACAGGATCCGGACCGTTTCCAACACTACGCGGTGTGTGTGGAACGGGATTGGACCGTTTCCTGACTCTACGCGGTGTGTGTGGAACGGGATCGGACCGTTTCCCGACTGTACGCGGTGTGTGTGGAAAGGGATCGGACCGTTTCCCGACTGTACGCGGTGTGTGTGGAACGGGATCCGGACCGTTTCCCGACTGGACGCGGTCTGTGTGGAACGGGATCGGACTGTTTCCCGACTGTACACGGTGTGTGTGGAATGGGATCGGACCGTTTCCCGACTCTACGCGGTGTGTGTGGAACGGGATCGGACCGTTTCCCGACTCTACGCGGTGTGTGTGGAACGGGATCGGACCGTTTCCCGACTGTATGCGGTGTGTGTGGAACGGGATCGGACCGTTTCCCGACTCTACGCGGTGTGTGTGGAACGGGATCGGAGCGTTTCCCGACTGTATGCGGTGTGTGTGGAACGGGATCGGACCGTTTCCCGACTGTACGCGGTGTGTGTGGAACGGGATCGGACCGTTTCCCGACTCTACGGGGTGTGTGTGGAACGGGATCGGACCGTTTCCCAACTCTACGCGGTGTGTGTGGAACGGGATCGGACCGTTTCCCGACTCTACGCGGTGTGTGTGGAACGGGATCGGACCGTTTCCCGACTGTACGCGGTGTGTGTGGAACGGGATCGGACCATTTCCCGACTCTACGCGGTGTGTGTGGAACGGGATCGGACCGTTTCCCGACTCTACGCGGTGTGTGTGGAACGGGATCGGACCGTTTCCCGACTGTACGCGGTGTGTGTGGAATGGGATCGGACCATTTCCCGACTCTACGCGGTGTGTGTGGAACGGGATCGGACCGTTTCCCGACTCTACGCAGTGTGTGTGGAACGGGATCGGACCGTTTCCCGACTGTACGCGGTGTGTGAGGAACAGGATCGGACCGTTTCCCGACTGTACGCGGTGTGTGTGGAACGGGATCGGACCGTTTCCCGACTCTACGCGGTTTGTGAGGAACGGGATGGGACCGTTTCCCGACTCTACGCGGTGTGTGAGGAACGGGATCGGACCGTTTCCCGACTCTGCGCGGTTTGTGAGGAACGGGATCGGACCGCTTCCCGACTCTACGCGGTGTGTGTGGAACGGGATCGGACTGTTTCCCGACTCTACGCGGGGTGTGAAATGGGATCGGGCCGTTTCCCGACTCTACGCGGTGTGTGTGGAACGGGATCCGGACCGTTTCCCGACTGTACACGGTGTGTGTGGAACGGGATCGGACCGTTTCCCGACTCTACGCGGTGTGTGTGGAACGGGATCGGACCGTTTCCTGACTGTATGCGGTGTGTGTGGAACGGGATCGGACCGTTTCCCGTCTCTACGCGCTTTGTGTGGAACGGGATCGGACCGTTTCCCGACTGTACGCGGTGTGTGTGGAACGGGATCGGACCGTTTCCCAACTCTACGCGGTGTGTGTGGAACGGGATCGGACCGTTTCCCGACTCTACGCGGTGTGTGGAACGGGATCGGACCATTTCCCGACTCTACGCGGTGTGTGTGGAACGGGATCGGACCGTTTCCCGCCTCTACGCGGTGTGTGTGGAACGGGATCGGACCGTTTCCCGACTGTACGTGGTGTGTGTGGAACGGGATCGGACCGTTTCCCGACTCTACGCGGTGTGTGTGGAACGGGATCGGACCGTTTCCCGACTGTATGCGGTGTGTGTGGAACGGGATCGGACCGTTTCCCGACTCTACGCGGTGTGTGTGGAACGGGATCGGAGCGTTTCCCGACTGTATGCGGTGTGTGTGGAACGGGATCGGACCGTTTCCCGACTGTACGCGGTGTGTGTGGAACGGGATCGGACCGTTTCCCGACTCTACGGGGTGTGTGTGGAACGGGATCGGACCGTTTCCCAACTCTACGCGGTGTGTGTGGAACGGGATCGGACCGTTTCCCGACTCTACGCGGTGTGTGTGGAACGGGATCGGACCATTTCCCGACTGTACGCGGTGTGTGTGGAACGGGATCGGACCGTTTCCCGACTCTACGCGGTGTGTGTGGAACGGGATCGGACCGTTTCCCGACTGTACGCGGTGTGTGGAACGGGATCGGACCGTTTCCCGACTGTACGCGGTGTGTGTGGAACGGGATCGGACCGTTTCCCGACTCTACGCGGTTTGTGAGGAACGGGATCGGACCGTTTCCCGACTCTACGCGGTGTGTGCGGAACGGGATCGGACCGTTTCCCGACTCTACGCGGTTTGTGAGGAACGGGATCGGACCGCTTCCCGACTCTACGCGGTGTGTGTGGAACGGGATCGGACTGTTTCCCGACTCTACGCGGTGTGTGGAACGGGATCGGGCCGTTTCCCGACTCTACGCGGTGTGTGTGGAATGGGATCCGGACCGTTTCCCGACTGTACGCGCTGTGTGTTGAACGGGATCGGGCCGTTTCCCGACTCTACGCGGTGTGTGTGGAACGGGATCCGGACCGTTTCCCGACTGTACGTGGTGTGTGTGGAACGGGATCGGACCTTTTCCTGACTGTACGCGGTGTGTGTGGAACGGGATCGGACCGTTTCCTGACTCTACGCGGTGCGTGTGGAACGGGATCGGACCGTTTCCCGACTGTACGTGGTGTGTGTGGAACGGGATCGGACCGTTTCCCGACTGTACGCGGTGTGTGAGGAACAGGATCGGACCGTTTCCCGTCTCTACGCGGTGCGTGTGGAACGGGATCGGACCGTTTCCCGACTCTACGCGGTGTGTGTGGAATGGGATCGGACCGTTTCCCGACTCTACGCGGTGTGTGTGGAACGGGATCGGGACCGTTTCCCGACTGTACGCGGTGTGTGTGGAACAGGATGCGGACCGTTTCCCAACACTACGCGGTGTGTGTGGAACGGGATCGGACCGTTTCCTGACTCTACGCGGTGTGTGTGGAACGGGATCGGACCGTTTCCCGACTGTACGCAGTGTGTGTGGAACGGGATCGGACCGTTTCCCGACTGTACGCGGTGTGTGTGGAACGGGATCCAGACCGTTTCCCGACTGGACGCGGTCTGTGTGGAACGGGATCGGACTGTTTCCCGACTGTACATGGTGTGTGTGGAATGGGATCGGACCGTTTCCCGACTGTACGCGGTGTGTGTGGAACGGGATCGGACCGTTTCCCGACTCTACGCGGTGTGTGTGGAACAGGATCCGGACCGTTACCCGACTCTACGCGGTGTGTGTGGAACGGGATCGGACCGTTTCCCGACTCTACGCAGTGTGTGTGGAACGGGATCGGACCGTTTCCCGACTGTACGCGGTGTGTGAGGAACAGGATCGGACCGTTTCCCGACTGTACGCGGTGTGTGTGGAACGGGATCGGACCGTTTCCCGACTCTACGCGGTGTGTGAGGAACGGGATCGGACTGTTTCCCGACTGTACGCGGTGTGTGTGGAACGGGATCGGACCGTTTCCCAACTCTACGCGGTTTGTGAGGAACGGGATCGGACCGTTTCCCGACTCTACGCGGTGTGTGAGGAACGGGATCGGACCGTTTCCCGACTCTATGCGGTTTGTGAGGAACGGGATCGGACCGCTTCCCGACTCTACGCGGTGTGTGTGGAACGGGACCGGACTGTTTCCGGACTCTACGCGGTGTGTGGAACGGGATCGGGCCGTTTCCCGACTCTACGCGGTGTGTGTGGAACGGGATCCGGACCGTTTCCCGACTGTACGCGGTGTGTGTGGAACGGGATCGGACCGTTTCCCGACTGTACGCGGTGTGTGTGGAACGGGATCGGAACGTTTCCCGACTGTACGCGGTGTGTGTGGAACGGGATCGGACCGTTTCCTGACTGTACGCGGTGTGTGTGGAACGGGATCGGACCGTTTCCCGTCTCTACGCGCTTTGTGTGGAACGGGATCGGACCGTTTCACGACTGTACGCGGTGTGTGTGGAACGGGATCGGACCATTTCCCAACTCTACGCGGTGTGTGTGGAACGGGGTCGGACCGTTTCCCGACTCTACGCAGTGTGTGGAACGGGATCGGACCATTTCCCGACTCTACGCGGTGTGTGTGGAACGGGATCGGACCGTTTCCCGACTCTACGCGGTGTGTGTGGAACGGGATCGGACCGTTTCCCGACTGTACGTGGTGTGTGAGGAACGGGATCGGACCGTTTCCCGACTCTACGCGGTTTGTGAGGAACGGGATCGGACCGCTTCCCGACTCTACGCGGTGTGTGTGGAACGGGATCGGACTGTTTCCCGACTCTACGCGGTGTGTGGAACGGGATCGGGCCGTTTCCCGACTCTACGCGGTGTGTGTGGAACGGGATCCGGAACGTTTCCCGACTGTACGCGGTGTGTGTGGAACGGGATCGGGCCGTTTCCCGACTCTACGCGGTGTGTGTGGAACGGGATCCGGACCGTTTCCCGACTGTACGTGGTGTGTGTGGAACGGGATCGGACCTTTTCCTGACTGTACGCGGTGTGTGTGGAACGGGATCGGACCGTTTCCTGACTCTACGCGGTGCGTGTGGAACGGGATCGGACCGTTTCCCGACTGTACGTGGTGTGTGTGGAACGGGATCGGACCGTTTCCCGACTGTACGCGGTGTGTGAGGAACAGGATCGGACCGTTTCCCAACTCTACGCGGTGCGTGTGGAACGGGATCGGACCGTTTCCCGACTCTACGCGGTGTGTGTGGAATGGGATCGGACCGTTTCCCGACTCTACGCGGTGTGTGTGGAACGGGATCGGGACCGTTTCCCGACTGTACGCGGTGTGTGTGGAACAGGATCCAGACCGTTTCCCAACACTACGCGGTGTGTGTGGAACGGGATCGGACCGTTTCCTGACTCTACGCGGTGTGTGTGGAACGGGATCGGACCGTTTCCCGACTGTACGCGGTGTGTGTGGAACGGGATCGGACCGTTTCCCGACTGTACGCGGTGTGTGTGGAACGGGATCGGACCGTTTCCCGACTCTACGCGGTTTGTGAGGAACGGGATTGGACCGTTTCCCGACTCTACGCGGTGTGTGAGGAACGGGATCGGACCGTTTCCCGACTCTATGCGGTTTGTGAGGAACGGGATCGGACCGCTTCCCGACTCTACGCGGTGTGTGTGGAACGGGACCGGACTGTTTCCCGACTCTACGCGGTGTGTGTGGAACGGGATCGGACCGTTTCCCGACTCTACGCGGTGTGTGTGGAACGGGATCGGACTGTTTCCCGACTCTACGCGGTGTGTGGAACGGGATCGGGCCGTTTCCCGACTCTACGCGGTGTGTGTGGAACGGGATCCGGACCGTTTCCCGACTGTACGCGGTGTGTGTGGAACGGGATCGGACCGTTTCCCGACTCTACGCGGTGTGTGTGGAACGGGATCGGAACGTTTCCCGACTGTACGCGGTGTGTGTGGAACGGGATCGGACCGTTTCCTGACTGTACGCGGTGTGTGTGGAACGGGATCGGACCGTTTCCCGTCTCTACGCGCTTTGTGTGGAACGGGATCGGACCGTTTCACGACTGTACGCGGTGTGTGTGGAACGGGATCGGACCATTTCCCAACTCTACGCGGTGTGTGTGGAACGGGATCGGACCGTTTCCCGACTCTACGCAGTGTGTGGAACGGGATCGGACCATTTCCCGACTCTACGCGGTGTGTGTGGAACGGGATCGGACCGTTTCCCGACTCTACGCGGTGTGTGTGGAACGGGATCGGACCGTTTCCCGACTGTACGTGGTGTGTGTGGAACGGGATCGGACCGTTTCCCAACTCTACGCGGTGTGTGTGGAACGGGATCGGACCGTTTCCCGACTGTATGCGGTGTGTGTGGAACGGGATCGGACCGTTTCCCGACTCTACGCGGTGTGTGTGGAACGGGATCGGAGCGTTTCCCGACTGTATGCGGTGTGTGTGGAACGGGATCGGACCGTTTCCCGACTGTACGCGGTGTGTGTGGAACGGGATCGGACCGTTTCCCGACTCTACGGGGTGTGTGTGGAACGGGATCGGACCGTTTCCCAACTCTACGCGGTGTGTGTGGAACGGGATCGGACCGTTTCCCGACTCTACGCGGTGTGTGTGGAACGGGATCGGACCGTTTCCCGACTGTACGCGGTGTGTGTGGAACAGGATCGGACCGTTTCCCGACTCTACGCGGTGTGTGTGGAACGGGATCGGACCGTTTCCCGACTCTACGCGGTGTGTGTGGAACGGGATCGGACCGTTTCCCGACTCTACGCGGTGTGTGTGGAACGGGATCGGACCGTTTCCCGACTGTACGCGGTGTGTGTGGAATGGGATCGGACCATTTCCCGACTCTACGTGGTGTGTGTGGAACGGGATCGGACCGTTTCCCGACTCTACGCGGTGTGTGTGGAACGGGATCGGACCGTTTCCCGACTGTACGCGGTGTGTGGAACGGGATCGGACCGTTTCCCGACTCTACGCGGTGTGTGTGGAACGGGATCCGGACCGTTTCCCGACTGTACGCGGTGTGTGTGGAACGGGATCCGGACCGTTTCCCAACTCTACGCGGTGTGTGTGGAAAAGGATCGGACCGTTTCCCGACTCTACGCGGTGTGTGTGGAACGGGATCGGACCGTTTCCCGACTCTACGCGGTGTGTATGGAACGGGATCCGGCCCGTTTCCCGACTCTACGCGGTGTGTGAGGAACGGGATCGGACCGTTTCCCGACTCTACGTGGTGTGTGTGGAATGGGATTGGACCGTTTCCCGACAGTACGCGGTGTGTGTGGAACGGGATCCGTACCGTTTCCCGACTCTACGCGGTGTGTGTGGAACGGGATCGGACCGTTTCCCGACTCTACGCGGTGTGTGTGGAACGGGATCGGACCGTTTCCCGACTGTACGCGGTGTGTGTGGAACGGGATCGGACCGTTTCCCGACTGTACGCGGTGTGTGTGGAACGGGATCGGACCGTTTCCCGACTCTACGCGGTGTGTGTGGAACGGGATCGGACCATTTCCCGACTGTACGCGGTGTGTGTGGAACGGGATCGGACCGTTTCCCAACTCTACGCGGTGTGTGTGGAACGGGATCGGACCGTTTCCCGACTCTACGCGGTGTGTGTGGAACGGGATCGGACCGTTTCCCGACTCTACGCGGTGCGTGTGGAACGGGATCCGGACCGTTTCCCGACTGTACGCGGTGTGTGTGGAACGGGATCGGACCGTTTCCCGACTCTACGCGGTGTGTGTGGAACGGGATCGGACCGTTTCCCGACTGTACGCGGTGTGTGTGGAATGGGATCGGACCGTTTCCCGACTGTACGCGGTGTGTGTGGAACGGGATCGGACCGTTTCCCGACTCTACGCTGTGTGTGTGGAACGGGATCGGACCGTTTCCCGACTCTACGCGGTGTGTGTGGAACGGGATCGGACCGTTCCCCGACTCTACGCGGTGTGTGTGGAACGGGATCGGACCGTTTCCCGACTGTACGCGGTGTGTGAGGAACAGGATCGGACCTTTTCCCGACTGTACGCGGTGTGTGTGGAACGGGATCGGACCGTTTCCCGACTCTACGCGGTGTGTGTGGTACGGGATCGGACCGTTTCCCGACTCTACGCGGTGTGTGTGGAACGGGATCCGGACCGTTTCCTGACTCTACACGGTGTGTGAGGAACGGGATTGGACCGTTTCCCGACTCTACGCGGTGTGTGTGGAACGGGATCGGACCGTTTCCCGACTGTACGCGGTGTGTGATAAACAGGATCGAACCATTTCCCGACTGTACGCGGTGTGTGTGGAACGGGATCCGTACCGTTTCCCGACTCTACGCGGTGTGTGTGGAACGGGATCGGACCGTTTCCTGACTCTACGCAGTGTGTGTGCAATGGGATCGGACCGTTTCCTGACTCTACGCGGTGTGTGTGCAACGGGATCGGACAGTTTTTCCCGACTGTACGCGTTGTGAGTGGAACGGGATCGGACCGTTTCCCGACTGTACGCGGTGTGTGTGGAACGGGATCGGACCGTTTCCCGACTCTACGCAGTGCGTGTGGAACGGGATCGGACCGTTTCCCGACTGTACGCGGTGTGTGTGGAATGGGATCGGACCGTTTCCCGACTGTACGCGGTGTGTGTGGAACGGGATCGGACCGTTTCCCGACTGTACGCGGTGTGTGGAACGGGATCGGACCGTTTCCCGACTGTACGCGGTGTGTGTGGAACGGGATCGGACCTTTTCCCGACTCTACGCGGTGTGTGAGGAACAGGATCGGACCGTTTCCCGACTGTACGCGGTGTGTGTGGAACGGGATCGGACCGTTTCCCGACTCTACGCGGTGTGTGTGGAACGGCATCGGACCGTTTCCCGACTCTACGTGGTGTGTGTGGAACGGGATCGGACCGTTTCCCGACTGTACGCGGTGTGTGAGGAACAGGATCGGACCGTTTCCCGACTGTACGCGGTGTGTGTGGAACGGGATCGGACCGTTTCCCGACTCTACGCGGTGTGTGAGGAACGGGATCGGACCGTTTCCCGACTGTACGCGGTGTGTGTGGAACGGGATCGGACCGTTTCCCGACTCTACGTGGTTTGTGAGGAACGGGATCGGACAGTTTCCCGACTCTACGCGGTGTGTGTGGAACGGGATCGGACTGTTTCCCGACTCTACGCGGTGTGTGGAACGGGATCGGGCCGTTTCCTGACTCTACGCGGTGTGTGTGGAACGGGATCCGGACCGTTTCCCGACTGTACGCGGTGTGTGTGGAACGGGATCGGACCGTTTCCCGACTCTATGCGGTGTGTGTGGAACGGGATCGGAATGTTTCCCGACTGTACGCGGTGTGTGTGGAACGGGATCGGACCATTTCCCAACTGTACGCGGTGTGTGTGGAACGGGATCGGACCGTTTCCCGTCTCTACGCGGTTTGTGTGGAACGGGATCGGACCGTTTCCCGACTGTACGCGGTGTGTGTGGAACGGGATCGGACCGTTTCCCAACTCTACGCGGTGTGTGTGGAACGGGATCGGACCGTTTCCCGACTCTACGCGGTGTGTGGAACGGGATCGGACCATTTCCCGACTCTACGCGGTGTGTGTGGAACGGGATCGGACCGTTTCCCGACTCTACGCGGTGTGTGTGGAACGGGATCGGACCGTTTCCCGACTGTACGCGGTGTGTGTGGAACGGGATCGGACCGTTTCCCGACTCTACGCGGTGTGTGTGGAACGGGATCGGACCGTTTCCCGACTCTACGCGGTGTGTGTGGAACAGGATCAGGACCGTTTCCCGATTGTACGCGGTGTGTGTGGAACAGGATCCGGACCGTTTCCCGACTCTACGCGGTGTGTGTGGAACAGGATCCGGACCGTTTCCCAACTGTACGCGGTGTGTGTGGAACGGGATCGGACCGTTTCCCGACTCTACACGGTGTGTGTGGAACGGGATCGGACCGTTTCCCGACTCTACGCGGTGTGTGTGGAACGGGATCGGACCGTTTCCCGACTGTACGCGGTGTGTGTGGAATGGGATCGGACCGTTTCCCGACTGTACGCGGTGTGTGTGGAACGGGATCGGACCGTTTCCCGACTCTACGCTGTGTGTGTGGAACGGGATCGGACCGTTTCCCGACTCTACGCGGTGTGTGTGGAACGGGATCGGACCGTTCCCCGACTCTACGCGGTGTGTGTGGAACGGGATCGGACCGTTTCCCGACTGTACGCGGTGTGTGAGGAACAGGATCGGACCTTTTCCCGACTGTACGCGGTGTGTGTGGAACGGGATCGGACCGTTTCCCGACTCTACGCGGTGTGTGTGGTACGGGATCGGACCGTTTCCCGACTCTACGCGGTGTGTGTGGAACGGGATCCGGACCGTTTCCTGACTCTACACGGTGTGTGAGGAACGGGATTGGACCGTTTCCCGACTCTACGCGGTGTGTGTGGAACGGGATCGGACCGTTTCCCGACTGTACGCGGTGTGTGATAAACAGGATCGAACCATTTCCCGACTGTACGCGGTGTGTGTGGAACGGGATCCGTACCGTTTCCCGACTCTACGCGGTGTGTGTGGAACGGGATCGGACCGTTTCCCGACTCTACGCGGTGTGTGTGGAACGGGATCGGACCATTTCCCGACTGTACGCGGTGTGTGTGGAACGGGATCGGACCGTTTCCCAACTCTACGCGGTGTGTGTGGAACGGGATCGGACCGTTTCCCGACTCTACGCGGTGTGTGTGGAACGGGATCGGACCGTTTCCCGACTCTACGCGGTGCGTGTGGAACGGGATCCGGACCGTTTCCCGACTGTACGCGGTGTGTGTGGAACGGGATCGGACCGTTTCCCGACTCTACGCGGTGTGTGTGGAACGGGATCGGACCGTTTCCCGACTGTACGCGGTGTGTGTGGAATGGGATCGGACCGTTTCCCGACTGTACGCGGTGTGTGTGGAACGGGATCGGACCGTTTCCCGACTCTACGCTGTGTGTGTGGAACGGGATCGGACCGTTTCCCGACTCTACGCGGTGTGTGTGGAACGGGATCGGACCGTTCCCCGACTCTACGCGGTGTGTGTGGAACGGGATCGGACCGTTTCCCGACTGTACGCGGTGTGTGAGGAACAGGATCGGACCTTTTCCCGACTGTACGCGGTGTGTGTGGAACGGGATCGGACCGTTTCCCGACTCTACGCGGTGTGTGTGGTACGGGATCGGACCGTTTCCCGACTCTACGCGGTGTGTGTGGAACGGGATCCGGACCGTTTCCTGACTCTACACGGTGTGTGAGGAACGGGATTGGACCGTTTCCCGACTCTACGCGGTGTGTGTGGAACGGGATCGGACCGTTTCCCGACTGTACGCGGTGTGTGATAAACAGGATCGAACCATTTCCCGACTGTACGCGGTGTGTGTGGAACGGGATCCGTACCGTTTCCCGACTCTACGCGGTGTGTGTGGAACGGGATCGGACCGTTTCCTGACTCTACGCAGTGTGTGTGCAATGGGATCGGACCGTTTCCTGACTCTACGCGGTGTGTGTGCAACGGGATCGGACAGTTTTTCCCGACTGTACGCGTTGTGAGTGGAACGGGATCGGACCGTTTCCCGACTGTACGCGGTGTGTGTGGAACGGGATCGGACCGTTTCCCGACTCTACGCAGTGCGTGTGGAACGGGATCGGACCGTTTCCCGACTGTACGCGGTGTGTGTGGAATGGGATCGGACCGTTTCCCGACTGTACGCGGTGTGTGTGGAACGGGATCGGACCGTTTCCCGACTGTACGCGGTGTGTGGAACGGGATCGGACCGTTTCCTGACTGTACGCGGTGTGTGTGGAACGGGATCGGACCTTTTCCCGACTCTACGCGGTGTGTGAGGAACAGGATCGGACCGTTTCCCGACTGTACGCGGTGTGTGTGGAACGGGATCGGACCGTTTCCCGACTCTACGCGGTGTGTGTGGAACGGCATCGGACCGTTTCCCGACTCTACGTGGTGTGTGTGGAACGGGATCGGACCGTTTCCCGACTGTACGCGGTGTGTGAGGAACAGGATCGGACCGTTTCCCGACTGTACGCGGTGTGTGTGGAACGGGATCGGACCGTTTCCCGACTCTACGCGGTGTGTGAGGAACGGGATCGGACCGTTTCCCGACTGTACGCGGTGTGTGTGGAACGGGATCGGACCGTTTCCCGACTCTACGTGGTTTGTGAGGAACGGGATCGGACAGTTTCCCGACTCTACGCGGTGTGTGTGGAACGGGATCGGACTGTTTCCCGACTCTACGCGGTGTGTGGAACGGGATCGGGCCGTTTCCTGACTCTACGCGGTGTGTGTGGAACGGGATCCGGACCGTTTCCCGACTGTACGCGGTGTGTGTGGAACGGGATCGGACCGTTTCCCGACTCTATGCGGTGTGTGTGGAACGGGATCGGAATGTTTCCCGACTGTACGCGGTGTGTGTGGAACGGGATCGGACCATTTCCCAACTGTACGCGGTGTGTGTGGAACGGGATCGGACCGTTTCCCGTCTCTACGCGGTTTGTGTGGAACGGGATCGGACCGTTTCCCGACTGTACGCGGTGTGTGTGGAACGGGATCGGACCGTTTCCCAACTCTACGCGGTGTGTGTGGAACGGGATCGGACCGTTTCCCGACTCTACGCGGTGTGTGGAACGGGATCGGACCATTTCCCGACTCTACGCGGTGTGTGTGGAACGGGATCGGACCGTTTCCCGACTCTACGCGGTGTGTGTGGAACGGGATCGGACCGTTTCCCGACTGTACGCGGTGTGTGTGGAACGGGATCGGACCGTTTCCCGACTCTACGCGGTGTGTGTGGAACGGGATCGGACCGTTTCCCGACTGTACGCGGTGTGTGTGGAACGGGATCGGACCGTTTCCCGACTCTACGCGGTGTGTGTGGAACGGGATCGGACCGTTTCCCGACTCTACGCGGTGTGTGTGGAACGGGATCGGACCGTTTCCCGACTGTACGCGGTGTGTGTGGAACGGGATCGGACCATTTCCCGACTCTACACGGTGTGTGTGGAACGGGATCGGACCGTTTCCCGACTCTACGCGGTGTGTGTGGAACAGGATCAGGACCGTTTCCCGATTGTACGCGGTGTGTGTGGAACAGGATCCGGACCGTTTCCCGACTCTACGCGGTGTGTGTGGAACAGGATCCGGACCGTTTCCCAACTGTACGCGGTGTGTGTGGAACGGGATCGGACCGTTTCCCGACTCTACACGGTGTGTGTGGAACGGGATCGGACCGTTTCCCGACTCTACGCGGTGTGTGTGGAACGGGATCGGACCGTTTCCCGACTGTACGCGGTGTGTGTGGAATGGGATCGGACCGTTTCCCGACTGTACGCGGTGTGTGTGGAACGGGATCGGACCGTTTCCCGACTGTACGCGGTGTGTGTGGAACGGGATCGGACCGTTTCCCGACTCTACGCAGTGCGTGTGGAACGGGATCGGACCGTTTCCCGACTGTACGCGGTGTGTGTGGAATGGGATCGGACCGTTTCCCGACTGTACGCGGTGTGTGTGGAACGGGATCGGACCGTTTCCCGACTGTACGCGGTGTGTGGAACGGGATCGGACCGTTTCCCGACTGTACGCGGTGTGTGTGGAACGGGATCGGACCTTTTCCCGACTCTACGCGGTGTGTGAGGAACAGGATCGGACCGTTTCCCGACTGTACGCGGTGTGTGTGGAACGGGATCGGACCGTTTCCCGACTCTACGCGGTGTGTGTGGTACGGGATCGGACCGTTTCCCGACTCTACGCGGTGTGTGTGGAACGGGATCCGGACCGTTTCCTGACTCTACACGGTGTGTGAGGAACGGGATTGGACCGTTTCCCGACTCTACGCGGTGTGTGTGGAACGGGATCGGACCGTTTCCCGACTGTACGCGGTGTGTGATAAACAGGATCGAACCATTTCCCGACTGTACGCGGTGTGTGTGGAACGGGATCCGTACCGTTTCCCGACTCTACGCGGTGTGTGTGGAACGGGATCGGACCGTTTCCTGACTCTACGCAGTGTGTGTGCAATGGGATCGGACCGTTTCCTGACTCTACGCGGTGTGTGTGCAACGGGATCGGACAGTTTTTCCCGACTGTACGCGTTGTGAGTGGAACGGGATCGGACCGTTTCCCGACTGTACGCGGTGTGTGTGGAACGGGATCGGACCGTTTCCCGACTCTACGCAGTGCGTGTGGAACGGGATCGGACCGTTTCCCGACTGTACGCGGTGTGTGTGGAATGGGATCGGACCGTTTCCCGACTGTACGCGGTGTGTGTGGAACGGGATCGGACCGTTTCCCGACTGTACGCGGTGTGTGGAACGGGATCGGACCGTTTCCCGACTGTACGCGGTGTGTGTGGAACGGGATCGGACCTTTTCCCGACTCTACGCGGTGTGTGAGGAACAGGATCGGACCGTTTCCCGACTGTACGCGGTGTGTGTGGAACGGGATCGGACCGTTTCCCGACTCTACGCGGTGTGTGTGGAACGGCATCGGACCGTTTCCCGACTCTACGTGGTGTGTGTGGAACGGGATCGGACCGTTTCCCGACTGTACGCGGTGTGTGAGGAACAGGATCGGACCGTTTCCCGACTGTACGCGGTGTGTGTGGAACGGGATCGGACCGTTTCCCGACTCTACGCGGTGTGTGAGGAACGGGATCGGACCGTTTCCCGACTGTACGCGGTGTGTGTGGAACGGGATCGGACCGTTTCCCGACTCTACGTGGTTTGTGAGGAACGGGATCGGACAGTTTCCCGACTCTACGCGGTGTGTGTGGAACGGGATCGGACTGTTTCCCGACTCTACGCGGTGTGTGGAACGGGATCGGGCCGTTTCCTGACTCTACGCGGTGTGTGTGGAACGGGATCCGGACCGTTTCCCGACTGTACGCGGTGTGTGTGGAACGGGATCGGACCGTTTCCCGACTCTATGCGGTGTGTGTGGAACGGGATCGGAATGTTTCCCGACTGTACGCGGTGTGTGTGGAACGGGATCGGACCATTTCCCAACTGTACGCGGTGTGTGTGGAACGGGATCGGACCGTTTCCCGTCTCTACGCGGTTTGTGTGGAACGGGATCGGACCGTTTCCCGACTGTACGCGGTGTGTGTGGAACGGGATCGGACCGTTTCCCAACTCTACGCGGTGTGTGTGGAACGGGATCGGACCGTTTCCCGACTCTACGCGGTGTGTGGAACGGGATCGGACCATTTCCCGACTCTACGCGGTGTGTGTGGAACGGGATCGGACCGTTTCCCGACTCTACGCGGTGTGTGTGGAACGGGATCGGACCGTTTCCCGACTGTACGCGGTGTGTGTGGAACGGGATCGGACCGTTTCCCGACTCTACGCGGTGTGTGTGGAACGGGATCGGACCGTTTCCCGACTCTACGCGGTGTGTGTGGAACGGGATCGGACCGTTTCCCGACTGTACGCGGTGTGTGTGGAACGGGATCGGACCATTTCCCGACTCTACACGGTGTGTGTGGAACGGGATCGGACCGTTTCCCGACTCTACGCGGTGTGTGTGGAACAGGATCAGGACCGTTTCCCGATTGTACGCGGTGTGTGTGGAACAGGATCCGGACCGTTTCCCGACTCTACGCGGTGTGTGTGGAACAGGATCCGGACCGTTTCCCAACTGTACGCGGTGTGTGTGGAACGGGATCGGACCGTTTCCCGACTCTACACGGTGTGTGTGGAACGGGATCGGACCGTTTCCCGACTCTACGCGGTGTGTGTGGAACGGGATCGGACCGTTTCCCGACTGTACGCGGTGTGTGTGGAATGGGATCGGACCGTTTCCCGACTGTACGCGGTGTGTGTGGAACGGGATCGGACCGTTTCCCGACTCTACGCTGTGTGTGTGGAACGGGATCGGACCGTTTCCCGACTCTACGCGGTGTGTGTGGAACAGGATCGGACCGTTCCCCGACTCTACGCGGTGTGTGTGGAACGGGATCGGACCGTTTCCCGACTGTACGCGGTGTGTGAGGAACAGGATCGGACCTTTTCCCGACTGTACGCGGTGTGTGTGGAACGGGATCGGACCGTTTCCCGACTCTACGCGGTGTGTGTGGTACGGGATCGGACCGTTTCCCGACTCTACGCGGTGTGTGTGGAACGGGATCCGGACCGTTTCCTGACTCTACACGGTGTGTGAGGAACGGGATTGGACCGTTTCCCGACTCTACGCGGTGTGTGTGGAACGGGATCGGACCGTTTCCCGACTGTACGCGGTGTGTGATAAACAGGATCGAACCATTTCCCGACTGTACGCGGTGTGTGTGGAACGGGATCCGTACCGTTTCCCGACTCTACGCGGTGTGTGTGGAACGGGATCGGACCGTTTCCTGACTCTACGCAGTGTGTGTGCAATGGGATCGGACCGTTTCCTGACTCTACGCGGTGTGTGTGCAACGGGATCGGACAGTTTTTCCCGACTGTACGCGTTGTGAGTGGAACGGGATCGGACCGTTTCCCGACTGTACGCGGTGTGTGTGGAACGGGATCGGACCGTTTCCCGACTCTACGCAGTGCGTGTGGAACGGGATCGGACCGTTTCCCGACTGTACGCGGTGTGTGTGGAATGGGATCGGACCGTTTCCCGACTGTACGCGGTGTGTGTGGAACGGGATCGGACCGTTTCCCGACTGTACGCGGTGTGTGGAACGGGATCGGACCGTTTCCCGACTGTACGCGGTGTGTGTGGAACGGGATCGGACCGTTTCCCGACTCTACGCGGTGTGTGAGGAACGGGATCGGACCGTTTCCCGACTGTACGCGGTGTGTGTGGAACGGGATCGGACCGTTTCCCGACTCTACGTGGTTTGTGAGGAACGGGATCGGACAGTTTCCCGACTCTACGCGGTGTGTGTGGAACGGGATCGGACTGTTTCCCGACTCTACGCGGTGTGTGGAACGGGATCGGGCCGTTTCCTGACTCTACGCGGTGTGTGTGGAACGGGATCCGGACCGTTTCCCGACTGTACGCGGTGTGTGTGGAACGGGATCGGACCGTTTCCCGACTCTATGCGGTGTGTGTGGAACGGGATCGGAATGTTTCCCGACTGTACGCGGTGTGTGTGGAACGGGATCGGACCATTTCCCAACTGTACGCGGTGTGTGTGGAACGGGATCGGACCGTTTCCCGTCTCTACGCGGTTTGTGTGGAACGGGATCGGACCGTTTCCCGACTGTACGCGGTGTGTGTGGAACGGGATCGGACCGTTTCCCAACTCTACGCGGTGTGTGTGGAACGGGATCGGACCGTTTCCCGACTCTACGCGGTGTGTGGAACGGGATCGGACCATTTCCCGACTCTACGCGGTGTGTGTGGAACGGGATCGGACCGTTTCCCGACTCTACGCGGTGTGTGTGGAACGGGATCGGACCGTTTCCCGACTGTACGCGGTGTGTGTGGAACGGGATCGGACCGTTTCCCGACTCTACGCGGTGTGTGTGGAACGGGATCGGACCGTTTCCCGACTCTACGCGGTGTGTGTGGAACGGGATCGGACCGTTTCCCGACTGTACGCGGTGTGTGTGGAACGGGATCGGACCATTTCCCGACTCTACACGGTGTGTGTGGAACGGGATCGGACCGTTTCCCGACTCTACGCGGTGTGTGTGGAACAGGATCAGGACCGTTTCCCGATTGTACGCGGTGTGTGTGGAACAGGATCCGGACCGTTTCCCGACTCTACGCGGTGTGTGTGGAACAGGATCCGGACCGTTTCCCAACTGTACGCGGTGTGTGTGGAACGGGATCGGACCGTTTCCCGACTCTACACGGTGTGTGTGGAACGGGATCGGACCGTTTCCCGACTCTACGCGGTGTGTGTGGAACGGGATCGGACCGTTTCCCGACTGTACGCGGTGTGTGTGGAATGGGATCGGACCGTTTCCCGACTGTACGCGGTGTGTGTGGAACGGGATCGGACCGTTTCCCGACTCTACGCTGTGTGTGTGGAACGGGATCGGACCGTTTCCCGACTCTACGCGGTGTGTGTGGAACAGGATCGGACCGTTCCCCGACTCTACGCGGTGTGTGTGGAACGGGATCGGACCGTTTCCCGACTGTACGCGGTGTGTGAGGAACAGGATCGGACCTTTTCCCGACTGTACGCGGTGTGTGTGGAACGGGATCGGACCGTTTCCCGACTCTACGCGGTGTGTGTGGTACGGGATCGGACCGTTTCCCGACTCTACGCGGTGTGTGTGGAACGGGATCCGGACCGTTTCCTGACTCTACACGGTGTGTGAGGAACGGGATTGGACCGTTTCCCGACTCTACGCGGTGTGTGTGGAACGGGATCGGACCGTTTCCCGACTGTACGCGGTGTGTGATAAACAGGATCGAACCATTTCCCGACTGTACGCGGTGTGTGTGGAACGGGATCCGTACCGTTTCCCGACTCTACGCGGTGTGTGTGGAACGGGATCGGACCGTTTCCCGACTCTACGCGGTGTGTGTGGAACGGGATCGGACCATTTCCCGACTGTACGCGGTGTGTGTGGAACGGGATCGGACCGTTTCCCAACTCTACGCGGTGTGTGTGGAACGGGATCGGACCGTTTCCCGACTCTACGCGGTGTGTGTGGAACGGGATCGGACCGTTTCCCGACTCTACGCGGTGCGTGTGGAACGGGATCCGGACCGTTTCCCGACTGTACGCGGTGTGTGTGGAACGGGATCGGACCGTTTCCCGACTCTACGCGGTGTGTGTGGAACGGGATCGGACCGTTTCCCGACTGTACGCGGTGTGTGTGGAATGGGATCGGACCGTTTCCCGACTGTACGCGGTGTGTGTGGAACGGGATCGGACCGTTTCCCGACTCTACGCTGTGTGTGTGGAACGGGATCGGACCGTTTCCCGACTCTACGCGGTGTGTGTGGAACGGGATCGGACCGTTCCCCGACTCTACGCGGTGTGTGTGGAACGGGATCGGACCGTTTCCCGACTGTACGCGGTGTGTGAGGAACAGGATCGGACCTTTTCCCGACTGTACGCGGTGTGTGTGGAACGGGATCGGACCGTTTCCCGACTCTACGCGGTGTGTGTGGTACGGGATCGGACCGTTTCCCGACTCTACGCGGTGTGTGTGGAACGGGATCCGGACCGTTTCCTGACTCTACACGGTGTGTGAGGAACGGGATTGGACCGTTTCCCGACTCTACGCGGTGTGTGTGGAACGGGATCGGACCGTTTCCCGACTGTACGCGGTGTGTGATAAACAGGATCGAACCATTTCCCGACTGTACGCGGTGTGTGTGGAACGGGATCCGTACCGTTTCCCGACTCTACGCGGTGTGTGTGGAACGGGATCGGACCGTTTCCTGACTCTACGCAGTGTGTGTGCAATGGGATCGGACCGTTTCCTGACTCTACGCGGTGTGTGTGCAACGGGATCGGACAGTTTTTCCCGACTGTACGCGTTGTGAGTGGAACGGGATCGGACCGTTTCCCGACTGTACGCGGTGTGTGTGGAACGGGATCGGACCGTTTCCCGACTCTACGCAGTGCGTGTGGAACGGGATCGGACCGTTTCCCGACTGTACGCGGTGTGTGTGGAATGGGATCGGACCGTTTCCCGACTGTACGCGGTGTGTGTGGAACGGGATCGGACCGTTTCCCGACTGTACGCGGTGTGTGGAACGGGATCGGACCGTTTCCCGACTGTACGCGGTGTGTGTGGAACGGGATCGGACCTTTTCCCGACTCTACGCGGTGTGTGAGGAACAGGATCGGACCGTTTCCCGACTGTACGCGGTGTGTGTGGAACGGGATCGGACCGTTTCCCGACTCTACGCGGTGTGTGTGGAACGGCATCGGACCGTTTCCCGACTCTACGTGGTGTGTGTGGAACGGGATCGGACCGTTTCCCGACTGTACGCGGTGTGTGAGGAACAGGATCGGACCGTTTCCCGACTGTACGCGGTGTGTGTGGAACGGGATCGGACCGTTTCCCGACTCTACGCGGTGTGTGAGGAACGGGATCGGACCGTTTCCCGACTGTACGCGGTGTGTGTGGAACGGGATCGGACCGTTTCCCGACTCTACGTGGTTTGTGAGGAACGGGATCGGACAGTTTCCCGACTCTACGCGGTGTGTGTGGAACGGGATCGGACTGTTTCCCGACTCTACGCGGTGTGTGGAACGGGATCGGGCCGTTTCCTGACTCTACGCGGTGTGTGTGGAACGGGATCCGGACCGTTTCCCGACTGTACGCGGTGTGTGTGGAACGGGATCGGACCGTTTCCCGACTCTATGCGGTGTGTGTGGAACGGGATCGGAATGTTTCCCGACTGTACGCGGTGTGTGTGGAACGGGATCGGACCATTTCCCAACTGTACGCGGTGTGTGTGGAACGGGATCGGACCGTTTCCCGTCTCTACGCGGTTTGTGTGGAACGGGATCGGACCGTTTCCCGACTGTACGCGGTGTGTGTGGAACGGGATCGGACCGTTTCCCAACTCTACGCGGTGTGTGTGGAACGGGATCGGACCGTTTCCCGACTCTACGCGGTGTGTGGAACGGGATCGGACCATTTCCCGACTCTACGCGGTGTGTGTGGAACGGGATCGGACCGTTTCCCGACTCTACGCGGTGTGTGTGGAACGGGATCGGACCGTTTCCCGACTGTACGCGGTGTGTGTGGAACGGGATCGGACCGTTTCCCGACTCTACGCGGTGTGTGTGGAACGGGATCGGACCGTTTCCCGACTGTACGCGGTGTGTGTGGAACGGGATCGGACCGTTTCCCGACTCTACGCGGTGTGTGTGGAACGGGATCGGACCGTTTCCCGACTCTACGCGGTGTGTGTGGAACGGGATCGGACCGTTTCCCGACTGTACGCGGTGTGTGTGGAACGGGATCGGACCATTTCCCGACTCTACACGGTGTGTGTGGAACGGGATCGGACCGTTTCCCGACTCTACGCGGTGTGTGTGGAACAGGATCAGGACCGTTTCCCGATTGTACGCGGTGTGTGTGGAACAGGATCCGGACCGTTTCCCGACTCTACGCGGTGTGTGTGGAACAGGATCCGGACCGTTTCCCAACTGTACGCGGTGTGTGTGGAACGGGATCGGACCGTTTCCCGACTCTACACGGTGTGTGTGGAACGGGATCGGACCGTTTACCGACTCTACGCGGTGTGTGTGGAACGGGATCGGGACCGTTTCCCGACTGTATGCGGTGTGTGTGGAACGGGATCGGACCGTTTCCCGACTCTACGCGGTGTGTGTGGAACGGGATCGGACCGTTTCCCGACTCTACGCGGTGTGTGTGGAACAGGATCGGACCGTTTCCCGACTCTACGCAGTGTGTGTGGAACGGGATCGGACCATTTCCCGACTCTACGCGGTGTGTGTGGAACGGGATCGGAGCGTTTCCCGACTGTATGCGGTGTGAGTGGAACGGGATCGGACCATTTCCCGACTGTACGCGGTGTGTGTGGAACGGGATCGGACCGTTTCCCGACTCTACGGGGTGTGTGTGGAACGGGATCGGACCGTTTCCCAACTCTACGCGGTGTGTGTGGAACGGGATCGGACCGTTTCCCGACTCTACGCGGTGTGTGTGGAACGGGATCGGACCGTTTCCCGACTGTACGCGGTGTGTGTGGAACGGGATCGGACCGTTTCCCGACTCTACGCGGTGTGTGTGGAACGGGATCGGACCGTTTCCCGACTCTACGCGGTGTGTGTGGAACGGGATTGGACCGTTTCCCGACTCTACGCGGTGTGTGTGGAACGGGATCGGACCATTTCCCGACTGTACGCGGTGTGTGTGGAATGGGATCGGACCATTTCCCGACTCTACGCGGTGTGTGTGGAACGGGATTGGACCGTTTCCCGACTCTACGCGGTGTGTGTGGAACGGGATCGGACCGTTTCCCGACTGTACGCGGTGTGTGGAACGGGATCGGACCGTTTCCCGACTCTACGCGGTGTGTGTGGAACGGGATCCGGACCATTTCCCGACTGTACGCGGTGTGTGTGGAACGGGATCCGGACCGTTTCCCGACTCTACGCGGTGTGTGTGGAACAGGATCGGACCGTTTCCCGACTCTACGCGGTGTGTGTGGAACGGGATCGGACCGTTTCCCGACTCTACGCGGTGTGTGTGGAACGGGATCCGGACCGTTTCCCGACTCTACGCGGTGTGTGAGGAACGGGATCGGACCGTTTCCCGACTCTACGTGGTGTGTGTGGAACGGGATCGGACCGTTTCCCGACAGTACGCGGTGTGTGTGGAACGGGATCCGTAACGTTTCCCGACTCTACGCGGTGTGTGTGGAACGGGATCGGACCGTTTCCCGACTCTACGCGGTGTGTGTGGAACGGAATCGGACCGTTTCCCGACTGTACGCGGTGTGTGAGGAGCAGGATCGGACCGTTTCCCGACTGTACGCGGTGTGTGTGGAACGGGATCGGACCGTTTCCCGACTCTACACGGTGTGTGTGGAACGGGATCGGACCGTCTCCCGACTGCATGCGGTGTGTGTGGAACAGGATCGGACCGTTTCCCGACTCTACGCGGTGTGTGTGGAACGGGATCGGGACCGTTTCCCGACTGTACGCGGTGTGTGTGGAACAGGATCCGGACCGTTTCCCGACTCTACGCGGTGTGTGTGGAACAGGATCCGGACCGTTTCCCGACTCTACGCGGTGTGTGTGGAACGGGATCCGGACCGTTTCCCGACTGTACACTGTGTGTGTGGAACGGGATCCGGACCGTTTCCCGACTCTATGCGGTGTGTGTGGAACAGGATCCGGACCGCTTCCCGACTGTAGGCGGTGTGTGTGGAACGGGATCGGACCGTTTCCCGACTGTACGCGGTGTGTGTGGAACGGGATCGGACCGTTTCCCGACTCTACGCGGTGTGTGTGGAACGGGATCGGACCGTTTCCCGACACTACGCGGTGTGTGTGGAACGGGATCGGACCGTTTCCCGACTGTACGCGGTGTGTGTGGAACGGGATCGGACCGTTTCCCGACTCTACGCGGTGTGTGTGGAACGGGATCGGACCGTTTCCCGACTCTACGCGGTGTGTGTGGAATGGGATCGGACCGTTTCCCGACTCTACGCGGTCCGTGTGGAACGGGATCCGGACCGTTTCCCGACTGTACGCGGTGTGTGTGGAACGGGATCGGACCGTTTCCCGACTCTACGCGGTGTGTGTGGAACGGGATCGGACCGTTTCCCGACCGTACGCGGTGTGTGTGGAATGGGATCGGACCGTTTCCCGACTGTACGCGGTGTGTGTGGAACGGGATCGGACCGCTTCCTGACTCTACGCTGTGTGTGTGGAATGGGATCGGACCGTTTCCCGACTGTACGCGGTGTGTGTGGAATGGGATCGGACCGTTTCCTGACTGTACGTGGTGTGTGTGGAGCGGGATCGGACCGTTTCCCGACTCTACGCGGTGTGTGTGGAACGGGATCGGACCGCTCCCCGACTCTACGCGGTGTGTGTGGAACGGGATCGGACCGTTTCCCGACTGTACGCGGTGTGTGAGGAACAGGATCGGACCGTTTCCCGACTGTACGCGGTGTGTGTGGAACGGGATCGGACCGTTTCCCGACTCTACGCGGTGTGTGTGGAACGGGATCGGACCGTTTCCCGACTCTACGCGGTGTGTGTGGAACGGGATCCGGACCGTTTCCTGACTCTACACGGTGTGTGAGGAATGGGATCGGACCGTTTCCCGACTCTACGCGGTGTGTGTGGAACGGGATCGGACCGTTTCCCGACTGTACGCGGTGTGTGAGGAACAGGATCGAACCGTTTCCCGACTGTACGCGGTGTGTGTGGAACGGGATCTGTACCGTTTCCCGACTCTACGCGGTGTGTGTGGAACGGGATCGGACCGTTTCCTGACTCTACGCAGTGTGTGTGCAACGGGATCGGACCGTTTCCTGACTCTACGCGGTGTGTGTGCAACGGGATCGGACAGTTTTTCCCGACTGTACGCGGTGTGTGTGGAACGGGATCGGACCGTTTCCCGACTGTACGCGGTGTGTGTGGAACGGGATCGGACCGTTTCCCGACTCTACGCGGTGCGTGTGGAACGGGATCGGACCGTTTCCCGACTGTACGCGGTGTGTGTGGAATGGGATCGGAACGTTTCCCGACTGTACGCGGTGTGTGTGGAACGGGATCGGACCGTTTCCCGACTGTACGCGGTGTGTGAGGAACAGGATCGGACCGTTTCCCGACTGTACGCGGTGTGTGTGGAACGGGATCGGACCGTTTCCCGACTCTACGCGGTGTGTGTGGAACGGGATCGGACCGTTTCCCGACTCTACGTGGTGTGTGAGGAACAGGATCGGACCATTTCCCGACTCTACGCGGTGTGTGTGGAACAGGATCGGACCGTTTCCCGACTGTACGCGGTGTGTGTGGAACAGGATCGGACCGTTTCCCGACTGTACGCGGTGTGTGTGGAACGGGATCGGACCGTTTCCCGACTCTACGCGGTGTGTGTGGAACGGGATCGGACCATTTCCCGACTCTACGCGGTGTGTGAGGAACGGGATCGGACCATTTCCCGACTGTACGCGGTGTGTGTGGAACGGGATCGGACCGTTTCCCGACTCTACGCGGTGTGTGTGGAACGGGCTCGGACCGTTTCCCGACTCTACGCGGTGTGTGTGGAACAGGATCGGACCGTTTCCCGACTCTACGCGGTGTGTGTGGAACGGGATCGGACCGCTTCCCGACTCTACGCGGTGTGTGTGGAACGGGATCGGACCGTTTCCCGACTCTACGCGGTGTGTGAGGAACGGGATCGGACCATTTCCCGACTGTACGCGGTGTGTGTGGAACGGGATCGGACCGTTTCCCAACTCTACGCGGTGTGTGTGGAACGGGATCGGACCGTTTCCCGACTCTACGCGGTGTGTGTGGAACAGGATCGGACCGTTTCCCGACTCTACGCGGTGTGTGTGGAACGGGATCGGACCGCTTCCCGACTCTACGCGGTGTGTGTGGAACGGGATCGGACCGTTTCCCGACTGTACGCGGTGTGTGTGGAATGGGATCGGACCATTTCCCGACTGTACCCGGTGTGTGTGGAATGGGATCGGACCGTTTCCCGACTCTACGCGGTTTGTGTGGAACGGGATCGGACCGTTTCCCGACTCTACGCGGTGTGTGTGGAACGGGATCGGACCGTTTCCCGACTGTACGCGGTGTGTGTGGAACGGGATTGGACCGTTTCCCGACTCTACGCGGTGTGTGTGGAACGGGATTGGACCGTTTCCCGACTCTACGCAGTGTGTGTGGAACGGGATCGGACCGTTTCCCGATTCTACGCGGTGTGTGTGGAACGGGATCAGACCGTTTCCCGACTCTACGCGGTGTGTGTGGAACGGGATCGGACCGTTTCCCGACTCTACGCAGTGTGTGGAACGGGATCGGACCGTTTCCCGACTCTACGCGGTGTGTGTGGAACGGGATCGGACCGTTTCCCGACTCTACGCGGTGTGTGTGGAACGGGATCGGACCGTTTCCCGACTCTACGCGGTGTGTGGAACGGGATCGGACCGTTTCCCAACTCTACGCGGTGTGTGTGGAACGGGATCGGACCGTTTCCCGACTCTACGCGGTGTGTGTGGAACGGGATCGGACCGTTTCCCGACTGTACGCGGTGTGTGTGGAACGGGATCGGACCGTTTCCCGACTCTACGCGGTGTGTGTGGAACGGGATCGGACCGTTTCCCGACTGTACGCGGTGTGTGTGGAACGGGATCGGACCGTTTCCCGACTGTACGCGGTGTGTGTGGAACGGGATCGGACCGTTTCCCGACTCTACGCGGTGTGTGTGGAACGGGATCGGACCGTTTCCCGACTCTACGCGGTGTGTGTGGAACGGGATCGGACCGCTTCCCGACTCTACGCGGTGTGTGTGGAACGGGATCGGACCGTTTCCCGACTGTACGCGGTGTGTGTGGAATGGGATCGGACCATTTCCCGACTGTACCCGGTGTGTGTGGAATGGGATCGGACCGTTTCCCGACTCTACGCGGTGTGTGTGGAACGGGATCGGACCGTTTCCCGACTCTACGCGGTGTGTGTGGAACGGGATCGGACCATTTCCCGACTGTACACGGTGTGTGTGGAACGGGATTGGACCGTTTCCCGACTCTACGCGGTGTGTGTGGAACGGGATTGGACCGTTTCCCGACTCTACGCAGTGTGTGTGGAACGGGATCGGACCGTTTCCCGATTCTACGCGGTGTGTGTGGAACGGGATCGGACCGTTTCCCGACTCTACGCGGTGTGTGTGGAACGGGATCGGACCGTTTCCCGACTCTACGCGGTGTGTGTGGAACGGGATCGGACCGTTTCCCGACTCTACGCAGTGTGTGGAACGGGATCGGACCGTTTCCCGACTCTACGCGGTGTGTGTGGAACGGGATCGGACCGTTTCCCGACTCTACGCGGTGTGTGTGGAACGGGATCGGACCGTTTCCCGACTCTACGCGGTGTGTGGAACGGGATCGGACCGTTTCCCAACTCTACGCGGTGTGTGTGGAACGGGATCGGACCGTTTCCCGACTCTACGCGGTGTGTGTGGAACGGGATCGGACCGTTTCCCGACTGTACGCGGTGTGTGTGGAACGGGATCGGACCGTTTCCCGACTCTACGCGGTGTGTGTGGAACGGGATCGGACCGTTTCCCGACTGTACGCGGTGTGTGTGGAACGGGATCGGACCATTTCCCGACTGTACGCGGTGTGTGTGGAACGGGATCGGACCATTTCCCGACTCTACACGGTGTGTGTGGAATGGGATCGGACCATTTCCCGACTGTACGCGGTGTGTGTGGAACGGGATCGGGACCGTTTCCCGATTGTACGCGGTGTGTGTGGAACAGGATCCGGACCGTTTCCCGACTCTACGCGGTGTGTGTGGAACAGGATCCGGACCGTTTCCCGACTGTACGCGGTGTGTGTGGAACGGGATCGGACCGTTTCCCGACTCTACACGGTGTGTGTGGAACGGGATCGGACCGTTTCCCGCCTCTACGCGGTGTGTGTGGAACGGGATCGGGACCGTTTCCCGACTGTACGCGGTGTGTGTGGAACGGGATCGGACCGTTTCCCGACTCTACGCGGTGTGTGTGGAACGGGATCGGACCGTTTCCCGACTCTACGCGGTGTGTGTGGAACGGGATCGGACCATTTCCCGACTCTACGGGGTGTGTGTGGAATGGGATCGGACCGTTTCCCGACTGTACGCGGTGTGTGTGGAACGTGATCGGACCGTTTCCCGACTGTACGCGGTGTGTGTGGAACGAGATCGGACCGTTTCCCGACTCTACGCGGTGTGTGTGGAACAGGATCCGGACCGCTTCCCGACTGTATGCGGTGTGTGTGGAACGGGATCGGACCGTTTCCCGACTCTACGCGGTGTGTGTGGAACGGGATCGGACCATTTCCCGACTCTACGGGGTGTGTGTGGAACAGGATCGGACCGTTTCCCGACTCTACGCGGTGTGTGTGGAACGGGATCGGACCGTTTCCCGACTCTACGTGGTGTGTGTGGAATGGGATCGGACCGTTTCCCGACTGTACGCGGTGTGTGTGGAACGGGATCGGACCATTCCCGACTCTACGCGGTGTGAGTGGAACGGGATCGGACCGTTTCCCGACTGTACGCGGTGTGTGTGGAATGGGATCGGACCGTTTCCCGACTCTACGCGGTGTGTGTGGAACGGGATCGGACCGTTTCCCGACTCTACGCGGTGTGTGTGGAACGGGATCGGACCGTTTCCCGACTCTACGCGGTGTGTGTGGAACGGGATCGGACCGTTTCCCGACTGTACGCGGTGTGTGTGGAACGGGATCGGACTTTTTCCCGACTCTACGCGGTGTGTGTGGAACGGGATCCGGACCGTTTCCCGACTCTACGCGGTGTGTGAGGAACGGGATCGGACCGTTTCCCGACTCTACGCGGTGTGTGTGGAACGGGATCGGACCGTTTCCCGACTGTACGCGGTGTGTGTGGAACGGGATCGGACCGTTTCCCGACTGTACGCAGTGTGTGTGGAACGGGATCGGACCATTTCCCGACTCTACGCGTTGTGTGTGGAACGGGATCGGACCGTTTCCCGACTGTACGCGGTGTGTGTGGAACGGGATCGGACCGTTTCCTGACTATACGCGGTGTGTGTGGAACGGGATCGGACCGTTTCCCGACTTTACGCGGTGTGCGTGGAACGGGATCGGACCGTTTCCCGACTGTACGTGGTGTGTGTGGAACGGGATCGGACCGTTTCCTGACTGTACGCGGTGTGTGTGGAACGGGATCGGACCTTTTCCCGACTGTACGTGGTGTGTGTGGAACGGGATCGGACCGTTTCCTGACTGTACGCGGTGTGTGTGGAATGGGATCGGACCGCTTCCCGACTCTACGCGGTGCGTGTGGAACGGGATCGGACCGTTTCCCGACTGTACGTGGTGTTTGTGGAACGGGATCGGACCGTTTCCCGACTGTACGCGGTGTGTGAGGAACAGGATCGGACCATTTCCCGACTCTACGCGGTGCGTGTGGAACGGGATCGGACCGTTTCCCGACTCTACGCGGTGTGTGTGGAACGGGATCGGACCGTTTCCCGACTCTACGTGGTGTGTGTGGAACGGGATCGGGACCGTTTCCCGACTGTACGCGGTGTGTGTGGAACAGGATCCGGACCGTTTCCCGACACTACGCGGTGTGTGTGGAACGGGATCGGACCGTTTCCCGACTCTACGCGGTGTGTGTGATACGGGATCGGACCGTTTCCCGACTGTACGCGGTGTGTGTGGAACGGGATTGGACCGTTTCCCGACTGTACGCGGTGTGTGTGGAACGGGATCCGGACCGTTTCCCGACTGGACGCGGTCTGTGTGGAACGGGATCGGACCATTTCCCGACTGTACGTGGTGTGTGTGGAACGGGTTCGGACCGTTTCCCGACTCTACGCGTTGTGTGTGGAACGGGATCGGACCGTTTCCCGACTCTACGCGGTGTGTGTGGAACGGGATCGGACCGTATCCCGACTGTACGCGGTGTGTGAGGAACAGGATCGGACCGTTTCCCGACTGTACGCGGTGTGTGTGGAACGGGATCGGACCGTTTCCCGACTCTACGCGGTGTGTGAGGAACGGGATCGGACCGTTTCCCGACTGTACGCGGTGTGTGTGGAACGGGATCCGGACCGTTTCCCGACTGGACGCGGTCTGTGTGGAACGGGATCGGACCATTTCCCGACTGTACGTGGTGTGTGTGGAACGGGTTCGGACCGTTTCCCGACTCTACGCGGTGTGTGTGGAACGGGATCGGACCGTTTCCCGACTCTACGCGGTGTGTGTGGAACGGGATCGGACTGTTTCCCGACTCTACGCGGTGTGTGGGGAACGGGATCGGTCCGTTTCCCGACTGTACGCGGTGTGTGTGGAATGGGATCGGACCGTTTCCCGACTGTACGCGGTGTGTGTGGAACGGGATCGGACCGTTTCCCGACTCTACGCGGTGTGTGTGGAACGGGATTGGACCGTTTCCCGACTCTACGCAGTGTGTGTGGAACGGGATCGGACCGTTTCCCGATTCTACGCGGTGTGTGTGGAACGGGATCGGACCGTTTCCCGACTCTACGCGGTGTGTGTGGAACGGGATCGGACCGTTTCCCGACTCTACGCGGTGTGTGTGGAACGGGATCGGACCGTTTCCCGACTCTACGCAGTGTGTGGAACGGGATCGGACCGTTTCCCGACTCTACGCGGTGTGTGTGGAACGGGATCGGACCGTTTCCCGACTCTACGCGGTGTGTGTGGAACGGGATCGGACCGTTTCCCGACTCTACGCGGTGTGTGGAACGGGATCGGACCGTTTCCCAACTCTACGCGGTGTGTGTGGAACGGGATCGGACCGTTTCCCGACTCTACGCGGTGTGTGTGGAACGGGATCGGACCGTTTCCCGACTGTACGCGGTGTGTGTGGAACGGGATCGGACCGTTTCCCGACTCTACGCGGTGTGTGTGGAACGGGATCGGACCGTTTCCCGACTGTACGCGGTGTGTGTGGAACGGGATCGGACCATTTCCCGACTGTACGCGGTGTGTGTGGAACGGGATCGGACCATTTCCCGACTCTACACGGTGTGTGTGGAATGGGATCGGACCGTTTCCCGACTGTACGCGGTGTGTGTGGAACGGGATCGGGACCATTTCCCGATTGTACGCGGTGTGTGTGGAACAGGATCCGGACCGTTTCCCGACTCTACGCGGTGTGTGTGGAACAGGATCCGGACCGTTTCCCGACTGTACGCGGTGTGTGTGGAACGGGATCGGACCGTTTCCCGACTCTACACGGTGTGTGTGGAACGGGATCGGACCGTTTCCCGCCTCTACGCGGTGTGTGTGGAACGGGATCGGGACCGTTTCCCGACTGTACGCGGTGTGTGTGGAACGGGATCGGACCGTTTCCCGACTCTACGCGGTGTGTGTGGAACGGGATCGGACCGTTTCCCGACTCTACGCGGTGTGTGTGGAACGGGATCGGACCATTTCCCGACTCTACGGGGTGTGTGTGGAATGGGATCGGACCGTTTCCCGACTGTACGCGGTGTGTGTGGAACGTGATCGGACCGTTTCCCGACTGTACGCGGTGTGTGTGGAACGAGATCGGACCGTTTCCCGACTCTACGCGGTGTGTGTGGAACAGGATCCGGACCGCTTCCCGACTGTATGCGGTGTGTGTGGAACGGGATCGGACCGTTTCCCGACTCTACGCGGTGTGTGTGGAACGGGATCGGACCATTTCCCGACTCTACGGGGTGTGTGTGGAACAGGATCGGACCGTTTCCCGACTCTACGCGGTGTGTGTGGAACGGGATCGGACCGTTTCCCGACTCTACGTGGTGTGTGTGGAATGGGATCGGACCGTTTCCCGACTGTACGCGGTGTGTGTGGAACGGGATCGGACCATTCCCGACTCTACGCGGTGTGAGTGGAACGGGATCGGACCGTTTCCCGACTGTACGCGGTGTGTGTGGAATGGGATCGGACCGTTTCCCGACTCTACGCGGTGTGTGTGGAACGGGATCGGACCGTTTCCCGACTCTACGCGGTGTGTGTGGAACGGGATCGGACCGTTTCCCGACTCTACGCGGTGTGTGTGGAACGGGATCGGACCGTTTCCCGACTGTACGCGGTGTGTGTGGAACGGGATCGGACTTTTTCCCGACTCTACGCGGTGTGTGTGGAACGGGATCCGGACCGTTTCCCGACTCTACGCGGTGTGTGAGGAACGGGATCGGACCGTTTCCCGACTCTACGCGGTGTGTGTGGAACGGGATCGGACCGTTTCCCGACTGTACGCGGTGTGTGTGGAACGGGATCGGACCGTTTCCCGACTGTACGCAGTGTGTGTGGAACGGGATCGGACCATTTCCCGACTCTACGCGTTGTGTGTGGAACGGGATCGGACCGTTTCCCGACTGTACGCGGTGTGTGTGGAACGGGATCGGACCGTTTCCTGACTATACGCGGTGTGTGTGGAACGGGATCGGACCGTTTCCCGACTTTACGCGGTGTGCGTGGAACGGGATCGGACCGTTTCCCGACTGTACGTGGTGTGTGTGGAACGGGATCGGACCGTTTCCTGACTGTACGCGGTGTGTGTGGAACGGGATCGGACCGTTTCCCGACTGTACGTGGTGTGTGTGGAACGGGATCGGACCGTTTCCTGACTGTACGCGGTGTGTGTGGAATGGGATCGGACCGCTTCCCGACTCTACGCGGTGCGTGTGGAACGGGATCGGACCGTTTCCCGACTGTACGTGGTGTTTGTGGAACGGGATCGGACCGTTTCCCGACTGTACGCGGTGTGTGAGGAACAGGATCGGACCATTTCCCGACTCTACGCGGTGCGTGTGGAACGGGATCGGACCGTTTCCCGACTCTACGCGGTGTGTGTGGAACGGGATCGGACCGTTTCCCGACTCTACGTGGTGTGTGTGGAACGGGATCGGGACCGTTTCCCGACTGTACGCGGTGTGTGTGGAACAGGATCCGGACCGTTTCCCGACACTACGCGGTGTGTGTGGAACGGGATCGGACCGTTTCCCGACTCTACGCGGTGTGTGTGATACGGGATCGGACCGTTTCCCGACTGTACGCGGTGTGTGTGGAACGGGATTGGACCGTTTCCCGACTGTACGCGGTGTGTGTGGAACGGGATCCGGACCGTTTCCCGACTGGACGCGGTCTGTGTGGAACGGGATCGGACCATTTCCCGACTGTACGTGGTGTGTGTGGAACGGGTTCGGACCGTTTCCCGACTCTACGCGTTGTGTGTGGAACGGGATCGGACCGTTTCCCGACTCTACGCGGTGTGTGTGGAACGGGATCGGACCGTATCCCGACTGTACGCGGTGTGTGAGGAACAGGATCGGACCGTTTCCCGACTGTACGCGGTGTGTGTGGAACGGGATCGGACCGTTTCCCGACTCTACGCGGTGTGTGAGGAACGGGATCGGACCGTTTCCCGACTGTACGCGGTGTGTGTGGAACGGGATCCGGACCGTTTCCCGACTGGACGCGGTCTGTGTGGAACGGGATCGGACCATTTCCCGACTGTACGTGGTGTGTGTGGAACGGGTTCGGACCGTTTCCCGACTCTACGCGGTGTGTGTGGAACGGGATCGGACCGTTTCCCGACTCTACGCGGTGTGTGTGGAACGGGATCGGACTGTTTCCCGACTCTACGCGGTGTGTGGGGAACGGGATCGGTCCGTTTCCCGACTGTACGCGGTGTGTGTGGAATGGGATCGGACCGTTTCCCGACTGTACGCGGTGTGTGTGGAACGGGATCGGACCGTTTCCCGACTCTACGCGGTGTGTGTGGAACAGGATCCGGACCGTTACCCGACTCTACGCGGTGTGTGTGGAACGGGATCGGACCGTTTCCCGACTCTACGCAGTGTGTGTGGAACGGGATCGGACCGTATCCCGACTGTACGCGGTGTGTGAGGAACAGGATCGGACCGTTTCCCGACTGTACGCGGTGTGTGTGGAACGGGATCGGACCGTTTCCCGACTCTACGCGGTGTGTGAGGAACGGGATCGGACCGTTTCCCGACTGTACGCGGTGTGTGTGGAACGGGATCGGACCGTTTCCCGACTCTACGCGGTTTGTGAGGAACGGGATCGGACCGTTTCCCGACTCTACGCGGTGTGTGAGGAACGGGATCGGACCGTTTCCCGACTCTACGCGGTTTGTGAGGAACGGGATCGGACCGTTTCCCGACTCTACGCGGTGTGTGTGGAACGGGATCGGACTGTTTCCCGACTCTACGCGGTGTGTGGAACGGGATCGGGCCATTTCCCGACTCTACGCGGTGTGTGTGGAACGGGATCCGGACCGTTTCCCGACTGTACGCGGTGTGTGTGGAATGGGATCGGACCATTTCCCGACTCTACGCGGTGTGTGTGGAACGGGATCGGAACGTTTCCCGACTGTACGCGGTGTGTGTGGAACGGGATCGGACCGTTTCCCGACTGTACGCGGTGTGTGTGGAACGGGATCGGACCGTTTCCCGTCTCTACGCGGTTTGTGTGGAACGGGATCGGACCGTTTCCCGACTGTACGCGGTGTGTGTGGAACGGGATCGGACCGTTTCCCGACTCTACGCGGTGTGTGTGGAACGGGATCGGACCGTTTCCCGACTGTACGCGGTGTGTGTGGAACGGGATCGGACCGTTTCCCGACAGTACACGGTGTGTGTGGAACGGGATCGGACCGTTTCCCGACTCTACGCGGTGTGTGTGGAACGGGATCGGGACCGTTTCACGATTGTACGCGGTGTGTGTGGAACAGGATCCGGACCGTTTCCCGACTCTACGCGCTGTGTGTGGAACAGGATCCGGACCGTTTCCCGACTCTACGCGCTGTGTGTGGAACGGGATCGGACCGTTTCACGACTCTACGCGGTGCGTGTGGAACGGGATCGGACCGTTTCCCGACTCTACGCGGTGTGTGTGGAACAGGATCGGACCGTTTCCCGACTGTACGCGATGTGTGTGGAACGGGATCGGACCGTTTCCTGACTCTACGCGGTGTGTGTGGAAGAGGATCGGACCGTTTCCCGACTCTACGCGGTGTGTGTGGAACGGGATCGGACCATTTCCCGACTCTACGCGGTGTGTGTGGAACAGGATCGGACCGTTTCCCGACTCTACGCGGTGTGTGTGGAACGGGATCGGACCGTTTCCCGAATCTACGCGGTGTGTGTGGAACGGGATCGGACCGTTTCCCGACTCTACGCGGTGTGTGAGGAACGGGATCGGACCGTTTCCCGACTGTACGCGGTGTGTGTGGAACGGGATCGGACCGTTTCCCGACTCGACGCGGTGTGTGTGGAACGGGATCGGACCGTTTCACGACTCTACGCGGTGTGTGTGGAACGGGATCGGACCGTTTCCCGACTCTACGCGGTGTGTGTGGAACGGGATCGGACTGCTTCCCGACTCTACGCGGTGTGTGTGGATCGGGATCGGACCGTTTCCCGACTGTACCCGGTGTGTGTGGAATGGGATCGGACCGTTTCCCGACTCTACGCGGTGTGTGTGGAACGGGATCGGACCGTTTCCCGACTCTACGCGGTGTGTGTGGAACGGGATCGGACCGTTTCCCGACTGTACGCGGTGTGTGTGGAACGGGCTCGGACCATTTCCCGACTCTACGTGATGTGTGTGGAACAGGATCGGACCGTTTCCCGACTCTACGCGGTGTGTGTGGAACAGGATCGGACCGTTTCCCGACTGTACGCGGTGTGTGTGGAACAGGATCGGACCGTTTCCCGACTGTACGCGGTGTGTGTGGAACGGGATCGGACCGTTTCCCGACTCTACGCGGTGTGTGTGGAACGGGATCGGACCATTTCCCGACTCTACGCGGTGTGTGTGGAACAGGATCGGACCGTTTCCCAACTCTACGCGGTGTGTGTGGAACGGGATCGGACCGTTTCCCGACTCTACGCGGTGTGTGTGGAACAGGATCGGACCGTTTCCCGACTCTACGCGGTGTGTGTGGAACGGGATCGGACCGCTTCCCGACTCTACGCGGTGTGTGTGGAACGGGATCGGACCGTTTCCCGACTGTACGCGGTGTGTGTGGAATGGGATCGGACCATTTCCCGACTGTACCCGGTGTGTGTGGAATGGGATCGGACCGTTTCCCGACTCTACGCGGTGTTTGTTGAACGGGATCGGACCGTTTCCCGACTCTACGCGGTGTGTGTGGAACGGGATCGGACCGTTTCCCGACTGTACGCGGTGTGTGTGGAACGGGATTGGACCGTTTCCCGACTCTACGCGGTGTGTGTGGAACGGGATCGGACCGTTTCCCGACTCTACGCAGTGTGTGTGGAACGGGATCCTGACCGTTTCCCGACTGTACGCGGTGTGTGTGGAACGGGATCGGACCGTTTCCCGATTCTACGCGGTGTGTGAGGAACGGGATCGGACCGTTTCCCGACTCTACGCGGTTTGTGAGGAACGGGATCGGACCGTTTCCCAACTCTACGCGGTGTGTGTGGAACGGGATCGGACTGTTTCCCGACTCTACGCGGTGTGTGGAACGGGATCGGGCCATTTCCCGACTCTACGCGGTGTGTGTGGAACGGGATCCGGACCGTTTCCCGACTGTACGCGGTGTGTGTGGAATGGGATCGGACCGTTTCCCGACTCTACGCGGTGTGTGTGGAACGGGATCGGAACGTTTCCCGACTGTACGCGGTGTGTGTGGAACGGGATCGGACCGTTTCCCGACTGTACGCGGTGTGTGTGGAACGGGATCGGACCGTTTCCCGTCTCTACGCGGTTTGTGTGGAACGGGATCGGACCGTTTCCCGACTGTACGCGGTGTGTGTGGAACGGGATCGGACCGTTTCCCGACTCTACGCGGTGTGTGTGGAACGGGATCGGACCGTTTCCCGACTGTACGCGGTGTGTGTGGAACGGGATCGGACCATTTCCCGACAGTACGCGGTGTGTGTGGAACGGGATCGGACCGTTTCCTGACTATACGCGGTGTGTGTGGAACGGGATCGGACCGTTTCCCGACTTTACGCGGTGTGTGTGGAACGGGATCGGACCGTTTCCCGACTGTACGTGGTGTGTGTGGAACGGGATCGGACCGTTTCCTGACTGTACGCGGTGTGTGTGGAACGGGATCGGACCGTTTCCCGACTCTACGCGGTGTGTGTGGAACGGGATCGGACCGTTTCCCGACTGTACGTGGTGTGTGTGGAACGGGATCGGACCGTTTCCTGACTGTACGCGGTGTGTGTGGAACGGGATCGGACCGCTTCCCGACTCTACGCGGTGCGTGTGGAACGGGATCGGACCGTTTCCCGACTGTACGCGGTGTGTGTGGAACGGGATCGGACCGTTTCCCGACTCTACGCGGTGTGTGTGGAACGGGATCGGAACGTTTCCCGACTGTACGCGGTGTGTGTGGAACGGGATCGGACCGTTTCCCGACTGTACGCGGTGTGTGTGGAACGGGATCGGACCGTTTCCCGTCTCTACGCGGTTTGTGTGGAACGGGATCGGACCATTTCCTGACTGTACGCGGTGTGTGTGGAACGGGATCGGACCGTTTCCCGACTCTATGCGGTGTGTGTGGAACGGGATCGGACCGTTTCCCGACTCTACGCGGTGTGTGTGGAACGGGATCGGACCATTTCCCGACTCTACGCGGTGTGTGTGGAACGGGATCGGAGCGTTTCCCGACTGTACGCGGTGTGTGTGGAACGGGATCGGACCGTTTCCCGACTCTACGCGGTGTGTGTGGAACGGGATCGGACCGTTTCCCGACTCTACGCGGTGTGTGGAACGGGATCGGACCGTTTCCCGACTCTACGCGGTGTGTGTGGAAAGGGATCGGACCGTTTCCCGACTCTACGCGGTGTGTGTGGAACGGGATCGGACCGTTTCCCGACTGTACGCGGTGTGTGTGGAACGGGGTCGGACCGTTTCCCGACTCTACGCGGTGTGTGTGGAACGGGATCGGACCGTTTCCCGACTGTACGCGGTGTGTGTGGAACGGGATCGGACCGTTTCCCGACTGTACGCGGTGTGTGTGGAACGGGATCGGACCGTTTCCCGACTCTACA
Source organism: Somniosus microcephalus (assembly GCF_052327205.1). Lineage (NCBI taxonomy): Eukaryota > Metazoa > Chordata > Chondrichthyes > Squaliformes > Somniosidae > Somniosus > Somniosus microcephalus. The sequence continues at coordinate 13,702,632 of NC_141020.1, read as the reverse complement.
CGGTGTGTGTGGAACGGGATCGGACCGTTTCCCGACTCTACGCGGTGTGTGTGGAACGGGATCGGGACTGTTTCCCGATTGTACGCGGTGTGTGTGGAACAGGATCCGGACCGTTTCCCGACTCTACGCGCTGTGTGTGGAACAGGATCCGGACCGTTTCCCGACTCTACGCGCTGTGTGTGGAACGGGATCGGACCATTTCCCGACTCTACGCGGTGCGTGTGGAACGGGATCGGACCGTTTCCCGACTCTACGCGGTGTGTGTGGAACAGGATCGGACCGTTTCCCGACTGTACGCGATGTGTGTGGAACGGGATCGGACCGTTTCCTGACTCTACGCGGTGTGTGTGGAAGAGGATCGGACCGTTTCCCGACTCTACGCGGTGTGTGTGGAACGGGATCGGACCATTTCCCGACTCTACGCGGTGTGTGTGGAACAGGATCGGACCGTTTCCCGACTCTACGCGGTGTGTGTGGAACGGGATCGGACCGTTTCCCGAATCTACGCGGTGTGTGTGGAACGGGATCGGACCGTTTCCCGACTCTACGCGGTGTGTGAGGAACGGGATCGGACCGTTTCCCGACTGTACGCGGTGTGTGTGGAACGGGATCGGACCGTTTCCCGACTCTACGCGGTGTGTGTGGAACGGGATCGGACCGTTTCACGACTCTACGCGGTGTGTGTGGAACGGGATCGGACCGTTTCCCGACTCTACGCGGTGTGTGTGGAACGGGATCGGACCGCTTCCCGACTCTACGCGGTGTGTGTGGATCGGGATCGGACCGTTTCCCGACTGTACCCGGTGTGTGTGGAATGGGATCGGACCGTTTCCCGACTCTACGCGGTGTGTGTGGAACGGGATCGGACCGTTTCCCGACTCTACGCGGTGTGTGTGGAACGGGATCGGACCGTTTCCCGACTGTACGCGGTGTGTGTGGAACGGGATCGGACCATTTCCCGACTCTACGTGATGTGTGTGGAACAGGATCGGACCATTTCCCGACTCTACGCGGTGTGTGTGGAACAGGATCGGACCGTTTCCCGACTGTACGCGGTGTGTGTGGAACAGGATCGGACCGTTTCCCGACTGTACGCGGTGTGTGTGGAACGGGATCGGACCGTTTCCCGACTCTACGCGGTGTGTGTGGAACGGGATCGGACCATTTCCCGACTCTACGCGGTGTGTGAGGAACGGGATCGGACCATTTCCCGACTGTACGCGGTGTGTGTGGAACAGGATCGGACCGTTTCCCAACTCTACGCGGTGTGTGTGGAACGGGATCGGACCGTTTCCCGACTCTACGCGGTGTGTGTGGAACAGGATCGGACCGTTTCCCGACTCTACGCGGTGTGTGTGGAACGGGATCGGACCGCTTCCCGACTCTACGCGGTGTGTGTGGAACGGGATCGGACCGTTTCCCGACTGTACGCGGTGTGTGTGGAACGGGATCGGACCATTTCCCGACTCTACGTGATGTGTGTGGAACAGGATTGGACCGTTTCCCGACTCTACGCGGTGTGTGTGGAACAGGATCGGACCGTTTCCCGACTGTACGCGGTGTGTGTGGAACAGGATCGGACCGTTTCCCGACTGTACGCGGTGTGTGTGGAACGGGATCGGACCGTTTCCCGACTCTACGCGGTGTGTGTGGAACGGGATCGGACCATTTCCCGACTCTACGCGGTGTGTGAGGAACGGGATCGGACCATTTCCCGACTGTACGCGGTGTGTGTGGAACAGGATCGGACTGTTTCCCAACTCTACGCGGTGTGTGTGGAACGGGATCGGACCGTTTCCCGACTCTACGCGGTGTGTGTGGAACAGGATCGGACCGTTTCCCGACTCTACGCGGTGTGTGTGGAACGGGATCGGACCGCTTCCCGACTCTACGCGGTGTGTGTGGAACGGGATCGGACCGTTTCCCGACTGTACGCGGTGTGTGTGGAATGGGATCGGACCATTTCCCGACTGTACCCGGTGTGTGTGGAATGGGATCGGACCGTTTCCCGACTCTACGCGGTGTTTGTGGAACGGGATCGGACCGTTTCCCGACTCTACGCGGTGTGTGTGGAACGGGATCGGACCGTTTCCCGACTGTACGCGGTGTGTGTGGAACGGGATTGGACCGTTTCCCGACTCTACGCGGTGTGTGTGGAACGGGATCGGACCGTTTCCCGACTCTACGCAGTGTGTGTGGAACGGGATCCTGACCGTTTCCCGACTGTACGCGGTGTGTGTGGAACGGGATCGGACCGTTTCCCGATTCTACGCGGTGTGTGTGGAACGGGATCGGACCGTTTCCCGACTCTACGCGGTGTGTGTGGAACGGGTTCGGACCGTTTCCCGACTGTACGCAGTGTGTGTGGAACGGGATCGGACCGTTTCCCGACTCTACGCAGTGTGTGTGGAACGGGATCGGACCGTTTCCCGACTCTACGCGGTGTGTGTGGAACGGGATTGGACCGTTTCCCGACTCTACGCGGTGTGTGTGGAACGGGATCGGACCGTTTCCCGACTCTACGCGGTGTGTGGAACGGGATTGGACCATTTCCCGACTCTACGCGGTGTGTGTGGAACGGGATCGGACCGTTTCCCGACTGTACGCGGTGTGTGTGGAACGGGATCGGACCGTTTCCCGACTCTACGCGGTGTGTGTGGAACGGGATCGGACTTTTTCCCGACTCTACGCGGTGTGTGTGGAACGGGATCCGGACCGTTTCCCGACTCTACGCGGTGTGTGAGGAACGGGATCGGACCGTTTCCCGACTCTACGCGGTGTGTGTGGAACGGGATCGGACCGTTTCCCGACTGTACGCGGTGTGTGTGGAACGGGATCGGACCGTTTCCCGACTGTACGCAGTGTGTGTGGAACGGGATCGGACCGTTTCCCGACTCTACGCGGTGTGTGTGGAACGGGATCGGACCGTTTCCCGACTGTACGCGGTGTGTGTGGAATGGGATCGGACCGTTTCCCGACAGTACGCGGTGTGTGTGGAACGGGATCGGACCGTTTCCTGACTATACGCGGTGTGTGTGGAACGGGATCGGACCGTTTCCCGACTTTACGCGGTGTGTGTGGAACGGGACCGGACCGTTTCCCGACTGTACGTGGTGTGTGTGGAACGGGATCGGACCGTTTCCTGACTGTACGCGGTGTGTGTGGAACGGGATCGGACCGTTTCCCGACTCTACGCGGTGTGTGTGGAACGGGATCGGACCGTTTCCCGACTGTACGTGTTGTGTGTGGAACGGGATCGGACCGTTTCCTGACTGTACGCGGTGTGTGTGGAACGGGATCGGACCGCTTCCCGACTCTACGCGGTGCGTGTGGAACGGGATCGGACCGTTTCCCGACTGTACGCGGTGTGTGTGGAACGGGATCGGACCGTTTCCCGACTCTACGCGGTGTGTGTGGAACGGGATCGGAACGTTTCCCGACTGTACGCGGTGTGTGTGGAACGGGATCGGACCGTTTCCCGACTGTACGCGGTGTGTGTGGAACGGGATCGGACCGTTTCCCGTCTCTACGCGGTTTGTGTGGAACGGGGTCGGACCGTTTCCTGACTCTATGCGGTGTGTGTGGAACGGGATCGGACCGTTTCCCGACTCTACGCGGTGTGTGTGGAACGGGATCGGACCATTTCCCGACTCTACGCGGTGTGTGTGGAACGGGATCGGAGCGTTTCCCGACTGTACGCGGTGTGTGTGGAACGGGATCGGACCGTTTCCCGACTCTACGCGGTGTGTGTGGAACGGGATCGGACCGTTTCCCGACTCTACGCGGTGTGTGGAACGGGATCGGACCGTTTCCCGACTCTACGCGGTGTGTGTGGAAAGGGATCGGACCGTTTCCCGACTCTACGCGGTGTGTGTGGAACGGGATCGGACCGTTTCACGACTGTACGCGGTGTGTGTGGAACGGGGTCGGACCGTTTCCCGAATCTACGCGGTGTGTGTGGAACGGGATCGGACCGTTTCCCGACTGTACGCGGTGTGTGTGGAACGGGATCGGACCGTTTCCCGACTCTACACGGTGTGTGTGGAACGGGATCGGACCGTTTCCCGACTCTACGCGGTGTGTGTGGAACGGGATCGGGACCGTTTCCCGATTGTACGCGGTGTGTGTGGAACAGGATCCGGACCGTTTCCCGACTCTACGCGCTGTGTGTGGAACAGGATCCGGACCGTTTCCCGACTCTACGCGCTGTGTGTGGAACGGGATCGGACCGTTTCCCGACTCTACGCGATGCGTGTGGAATGGGATCAGACCATTTCCCGACTCTACGCGGTGTGTGTGGAACAGGATCGGACCGTTTCCCGACTCTACGCGGTGTGTGTGGAACAGGATCGGACCGTTTCCCGACTCTACGCGGTGTGTGTGGAACGGGATCGGACCGTTTCCCGAATCTACGCGGTGTGTGTGGAACGGGATCGGACCGTTTCCCGACTCTACGCGGTGTGTGAGGAACGGGATCGGACCGTTTCCCGACTGTACGCGGTGTGTGTGGAACGGGATCGGACCGTTTCCCGACTCTACGCGGTGTGTGTGGAACGGGATCGGACCGTTTCACGACTCTACGCGGTGTGTGTGGAACGGGATCGGACCGTTTCCCGACTCTACGCGGTGTGTGTGGAACGGGATCGGACCGCTTCCCGACTCTACGCGGTGTGTGTGGAACGGGATCGGACCGTTTCCCGACTGTACCCGGTGTGTGTGGAATGGGATCGGACCGTTTCCCGACTCTACGCGGTGTGTGTGGAACGGGATCGGACCGTTTCCCGACTCTACGCGGTGTGTGTGGAACGGGATCGGACCGTTTCCCGACTGTACGCGGTGTGTGTGGAACGGGATCGGACCATTTCCCGACTCTACGTGGTGTGTGTGGAACAGGATCGGACCATTTCCCGACTCTACGCGGTGTGTGTGGAACAGGATCGGACCATTTCCCGACTGTACGCGGTGTGTGTGGAACAGGATCGGACCGTTTCCCGACTGTACGCGGTGTGTGTGGAACGGGATCGGACCGTTTCCCGACTCTACGCGGTGTGTGTGGAACGGGATCGGACCATTTCCCGACTCTACGCGGTGTGTGAGGAACGGGATCGGACCATTTCCCGACTGTACGCGGTGTGTGTGGAACAGGATCGGACCGTTTCCCGACTCTACGCGGTGTGTGTGGAACGGGATCGGACCGTTTCCCGACTCTACGCGGTGTGTGTGGAACAGGATCGGACCGTTTCCCGACTCTACGCGGTGTGTGTGGAACGGGATCGGACCGCTTCCCGACTCTACGGGGTGTGTGTGGAACGGGATCGGACCGTTTCCCGACTGTACGCGGTGTGTGTGGAATGGGATCGGACCATTTCCCGACTGTACCCGGTGTGTGTGGAATGGGATCGGACCGTTTCCCGACTCTACGCGGTGTTTGTGGAACGGGATCGGACCGTTTCCCGACTCTACGCGGTGTGTGTGGAACGGGATCGGACAGTTTCCCGACTGTACGCGGTGTGTGTGGAACGGGATTGGACCGTTTCCCGACTCTACGCGGTGTGTGTGGAACGGGATCGGACCGTTTCCCGACTCTACGCAGTGTGTGTGGAACGGGATCGGACCGTTTCCCGATTCTAGGCGGTGTGTGTGGAACGGGATCGGACCATTTCCCGACTCTATGCGGTGTGTGTGGAATGGGATCGGACCGTTTCCCGACTGTACGCAGTGTGTGTGGAACGGGATCGGACCGTTTCCCGACTCTACGCAGTCTGTGTGGAACGGGATCGGACCGTTTCCCGACTCTACGCGGTGTGTGTGGAACGGGATCGGACCGTTTCCCGACTCTACGCGGTGTGTGTGGAACGGGATCGGACCGTTTCCCGACTCTACGCCGTGTGTGGAACGGGATTGGACCGTTTCCCGACTCTACGCGGTGTGTGTGGAACGGGATCGGACCGTTTCCTGACTCTACGCGGTGTGTGTGGAACGGGATCGGACCGTTTCCTGACTGTACGCGGTGTGTGTGGAACGGGATCGGACCGTTTCCCGACTCTACGCGGTGTGTGTGGAACGGGATCGGACCGTTTCCCGACTGTACGCGGTGTGTGTGGAACGGGATCGGACCGTTTCCCGACTGTACGCGGTGCGTGTGGAACGGGATCGGACCGTTTCCCGACTCTACACGGTGTGTGTGGAACGGGATCGGACCGTTTCCCGACTCTACGCGGTGTGTGTGGAACGGGATCGGGACCGTTTCCCTATTGTACGCGGTGTGTGTGGAACAGGATCGGACCATTTCCCGACTGTACGCGGTGTGTGTGGAACGTGATCGGACCGTTTCCCGACTGTACGCGGTGTGTGTGGAACGAGATCGGACCGTTTCCCGACTCTACGCGGTGTGTGTGGAACAGGATCCGGACCGCTTCCCGACTGTATGCGGTGTGTGTGGAACGGGATCGGACCGTTTCCCGACTCTACGCGGTGTGTGTGGAACGGGATCGGACCGTTTCCCGACTCTACGGGGTGTGTGTGGAACAGGATCGGACCGTTTCCCGACTCTACGCGGTGTGTGTGGAACGGGATCGGACCATTTCCCGACTCTACGTGGTGTGTGTGGAATGGGATCGGACCGTTTCCCGACTGTACGCGGTGTGTGTGGAACGGGATCGGACCATTTCCCGACTCTATGCGGTGTGTGTGGAACGGGATCGGACCGTTTCCCGACTGTACGCGGTGTGTGTGGAATGGGATCGGACCGTTTCCCGACTCTACGCGGTGTGTGTGGAACGGGATCGGACTTTTTCCCGACTCAACGCGGTGTGTGTGGAACGGGATCCGGACCGTTTCCCGACTCTACGCGGTGTGTGAGGAATGGGATCGGACCGTTTCCCGACTCTACGCGTTGTGTGTGGAACGGGATCGGACCGTTTCCCGACTGTACGCGGTGTGTGTGGAACGGGATCGGACCGTTTCCCGACTGTACGCAGTGTGTGTGGAACGGGATCGGACCGTTTCCCGACTCTACGCGGTGTGTGTGGAACGGGATCGGACCGTTTCCCGACTGTACGCGGTGTGTGTGGAACGGGATCGGACCGTTTCCCGACAGTACGCGGTGTGTGTGGAACGGGATCGGACCGTTTCCTGACTATACGCGGTGTGTGTGGAACGGGATCGGACCGTTTCCCGACTTTACGCGGTGTGTGTGGAACGGGATCGGACCGTTTCCCGACTGTACGTGGTGTGTGTGGAACGGGATCGGACCGTTTCCCGACTGTACGTGGTGTGTGTGGAACGGGATCGGACCGTTTCCCGACTTTACGCGGTGTGTGTGGAACGGGATCGGACCGTTTCCCGACTCTACGCGGTGTGTGTGGAACGGGATCGGACCGTTTCCTGACTGTACGCGGTGTGTGTGGAACGGGATCGGACCGTTTCCCGACTCTACGCGGTGTGTGTGGAACGGGATCGGACCGTTTCTCGACTCTACGCGATGTGTGTGGAACGGGATCGGACCGTTTCCTGACTGTACGCGGTGTGTGTGGAACGGGATCGGACCGCTTCCCGACTCTACGCGGTGCGTGTGGAACGGGATCGGACCGTTTCCCGACTGTACGTGGTGTTTGTGGAACGGGATCGGACCGTTTCCCGACTGTACGCGGTGTGTGAGGAACAGGATCGGACCATTTCCCGACTCTACGCGGTGCGTGTGGAACGGGATCGGACCATTTCCCGACTCTACGCGGTGTGTGTGGAACGGGATCGGACCGTTTCCCGACTCTACGTGGTGTGTGTGGAACGGGATCGGGACCGTTTCCCGACTCTACGCGGTGTGTGTGGTACGGGATCGGACCATTTCCCGACTGTACGCGGTGTGTGTGGAACGGGATTGGACCGTTTCCCGACTGTACGCGGTGTGTGTGGAACGGGATCCGGACCGTTTCCCGACTGGACGCGGTCTGTGTGGAACGGGATCGGACCATTTCCCGACTGTACGTGGTGTGTGTGGAACGGGTTCGGACCGTTTCCCGACTCTACGCGGTGTGTGTGGAACGGGATCGGACCGTTTCCCGACTCTACGCGGTGTGTGTGGAACGGGATCGGACCGTTTCCCGACTCTACGCGGTGTGTGGGGAACGGGATCGGACCGTTTCCCGACTGTACGCGGTGTGTGTGGAATGGGATCGGACCGTTTCCCGACTGTACGCGGTGTGTGTGGAACGGGATCGGACCGTTTCCCGACTCTACGTGGTGTGTGTGGAACGGGATCGGACCGTTACCCGACTCTACGCAGTGTGTGTGGAACGGGATCGGACCGTTTCCCGACTGTACGCGGTGTGTGAGGAACAGGATCGGACCGTTTCCCGACTGTACGCGGTGTGTGTGGAACGGGATCGGACCGTTTCCCGACTCTACGCGGTGTGTGAGGAACGGGATCGGACCGTTTCCCGACTGTACGCGGTGTGTGTGGAACGGGATCGGACCGTTTCCCGACTCTACGCGGTGTGTGTGGAACGGGATCGGACCGCTTCCCGACTCTACGCGGTGTGTGTGGAACGGGATCGGACCGTTTCCCGACTGTACCCGGTGTGTGTGGAATTGGATCGGACCGTTTCCCGACTCTACGCGGTGTGTGTGGAACGGGATCGGACCGTTTCCCGACTGTACGCGGTGTGTGTGGAACGGGATCGGACCATTTCCCGACTCTACGCGGTGTGTGTGGAACAGGATCGGACCGTTTCCCGACTCTACGCGGTGTGTGTGGAACAGGATCGGACCGTTTCCCGACTGTACGCGGTGTGTGTGGAACAGGATCGGACCGTTTCCCGACTGTACGCGGTGTGTGTGGAACGGGATCGGACCGTTTCCCGACTCTACGCGGTGTGTGTGGAACGGGATCGGACCATTTCCCGACTCTACGCGGTGTGTGAGGAACGGGATCGGACCATTTCCCGACTGTACGCGGTGTGTGTGGAACAGGATCGGACCGTTTCCCGACTCTACACGGTGTGTGAGGAACGGGATCGGACCGTTTCCCGACTGTACGCGGTGTGTGTGGAACGGGATCGGAGCGTTTCCCGACTCTACGCGGTGTGTGTGGAACGGGATCGGACCGTTTCACGACTCTACGCGGTGTGTGTGGAACGGGATCGGACCGTTTCCCGACTCTACGCGGTGTGTGTGGAACGGGATCGGACCGCTTCCCGACTCTACGCTGTGTGTGTGGAACGGGATCGGACCGTTTCCCGACTGTACCCGGTGTGTGTGGAATGGGATCGGACCGTTTCCCGACTCTACGCGGTGTGTGTGGAACGGGATCGGACCGTTTCCCGACTCTACGCGGTGTGTGTGGAACGGGATCGGACCGTTTCCCGACTGTACGCGGTGTGTGTGGAACGGGATCGGACCATTTCCCGACTCTACGCGGTGTGTGTGGAACAGGATCGGACCGTTTCCCGACTCTACGCGGTGTGTGTGGAACAGGATCGGACCGTTTCCCGACTGTACGCGGTGTGTGTGGAACAGGATCGGACCGTTTCCCGACTGTACGCGGTGTGTGTGGAACGGGATCGGACCGTTTCCCGACTCTACGCAGTGTGTGTGGAACGGGATCCTGACCGTTTCCCGACTGTACGCGGTGTGTGTGGAACGGGATCGGACCGTTTCCCGATTCTACGCGGTGTGTGTGGAACGGGATCGGACCGTTTCCCGACTCTACGCGGTGTGTGTGGAACGGGATCGGACCGTTTCCCGACTGTACGCAGTGTGTGTGGAACGGGATCGGACCGTTTCCCGACTCTACGCAGTGTGTGTGGAACGGGATCGGACCGTTTCCCGACTCTACGCGGTGTGTGTGGAACGGGATCGGACCGTTTCCCGACTCTACGCGGTGTGTGTGGAACGGGATCGGACCGTTTCCCGACTCTACGCGGTGTGTGGAACGGGATTGGACCGTTTCCCGACTCTACGCGGTGTGTGTGGAACGGGATCGGAACGTTTCCTGACTCTACGCGGTGTGTGTGGAACGGGATCGGACCGTTTCCCGACTGTACGCGGTGTGTGTGGAACGGGATCGGACCGTTTCCCGACTCTACGCGGTGTGTGTGGAACGGGATCGGACCATTTCCCGACTGTACGCGGTGTGTGTGGAACGGGATCGGACCGTTTCCCGACTGTACGCGGTGTGTGTGGAACGGGATCGGACCGTTTCCCGACTCTACACGGTGTGTGTGGAACGGGATCGGACCGTTTCCCGACTCTACGCGGTGTGTGTGGAACGGGATCGGGACCGTTTCCCTATTGTACGTGGTGTGTGTGGAACAGGATCCGGACCGTTTCCCGACTCTACGCGGTGTGTGTGGAACAGGATCCGGACCGTTTCCCGATGGTACGCGGTGTGTGTGGAACGGGATCGGACCGTTTCCCGACTCTACACGGTGTGTGTGGAACGGGATCGGACCGTTTCCCGACTCTACGCGGTGTGTGTGGAACGGGATCGGGACCGTTTCCCGACTGTACGCGTTGTGTGTGGAACGGGATCGGACCGTTTCCCGACTCTACGCGGTGTGTGTGGAACGGGATCGGACCGTTTCCCGACTCTACGCGGTGTGTGTGGAACGGGATCGGACCATTTCCCGACTCTACGGGGTGTGTGTGGAACGGGATCGGACCGTTTCCCGACTGTACGCGGTGTGTGTGGAACGTGATCGGACCGTTTCCCGACTGTACGCGGTGTGTGTGGAACGAGATCGGACCGTTTCCCGACTCTACGCGGTGTGTGTGGAACGGGATCCGGACCGCTTCCCGACTGTATGCGGTGTGTGTGGAACGGGATCGGACCGTTTCCCGACTCTACGCGGTGTGTGTGGAACGGGATCGGACCTTTTCCCAACTCTACGTGGTGTGTGTGGAACGGGATCGGACCGTTACCCGACTCTACGCAGTGTGTGTGGAACGGGATCGGACCGTTTCCCGACTGTACGCGGTGTGTGAGGAACAGGATCGGACCGTTTCCCGACTGTACGCGGTGTGTGTGGAACGGGATCGGACCGTTTCCCGACTCTACGCGGTGTGTGAGGAACGGGATCGGACCGTTTCCCGACTGTACGCGGTGTGTGTGGAACGGGATCGGACCGTTTCCCGACTCTACGCGGTGTGTGTGGAACGGGATCGGACCGCTTCCCGACTCTACGCGGTGTGTGTGGAACGGGATCGGACCGTTTCCCGACTGTACCCGGTGAGTGTGGAATTGGATCGGACCGTTTCCCGACTCTACGCGGTGTGTGTGGAACGGGATCGGACCGTTTCCCGACTGTACGCGGTGTGTGTGGAACGGGATCGGACCATTTCCCGACTCTACGCGGTGTGTGTGGAACAGGATCGGACCGTTTCCCGACTCTACGCGGTGTGTGTGGAACAGGATCGGACCGTTTCCCGACTGTACGCGGTGTGTGTGGAACAGGATCGGACCGTTTCCCGACTGTACGCGGTGTGTGTGGAACGGGATCGGACCGTTTCCCGACTCTACGCGGTGTGTGTGGAACGGGATCGGACCATTTCCCGACTCTACGCGGTGTGTGAGGAACGGGATCGGACCATTTCCCGACTGTACGCGGTGTGTGTGGAACAGGATCGGACCGTTTCCCGACTCTACGCGGTGTGTGAGGAACGGGATCGGACCGTTTCCCGACTGTACGCGGTGTGTGTGGAACGGGATCGGAGCGTTTCCCGACTCTACGCGGTGTGTGTGGAACGGGATCGGACCGTTTCACGACTCTACGCGGTGTGTGTGGAACGGGATCGGACCGTTTCCCGACTCTACGCGGTGTGTGTGGAACGGGATCGGACCGCTTCCCGACTCTACGCGGTGTGTGTGGAACGGGATCGGACCGTTTCCCGACTGTACCCGGTGTGTGTGGAATGGGATCGGACCGTTTCCCGACTCTACGCGGTGTGTGTGGAACGGGATCGGACCGTTTCCCGACTCTACGCGGTGTGTGTGGAACGGGATCGGACCGTTTCCCGACTGTACGCGGTGTGTGTGGAACGGGATCGGACCATTTCCCGACTCTACGCGGTGTGTGTGGAACAGGATCGGACCGTTTCCCGACTCTACGCGGTGTGTGTGGAACAGGATCGGACCGTTTCCCGACTGTACGCGGTGTGTGTGGAACAGGATCGGACCGTTTCCCGACTGTACGCGGTGTGTGTGGAACGGGATCGGACCGTTTCCCGACTCTACGCAGTGTGTGTGGAACGGGATCCTGACCGTTTCCCGACTGTACGCGGTGTGTGTGGAACGGGATCGGACCGTTTCCCGATTCTACGCGGTGTGTGTGGAACGGGATCGGACCGTTTCCCGACTCTACGCGGTGTGTGTGGAACGGGATCGGACCGTTTCCCGACTGTACGCAGTGTGTGTGGAACGGGATCGGACCGTTTCCCGACTCTACGCAGTGTGTGTGGAACGGGATCGGACCGTTTCCCGACTCTACGCGGTGTGTGTGGAACGGGATCGGACCGTTTCCCGACTCTACGCGGTGTGTGTGGAACGGGATCGGACCGTTTCCCGACTCTACGCGGTGTGTGGAACGGGATTGGACCGTTTCCCGACTCTACGCGGTGTGTGTGGAACGGGATCGGACCGTTTCCTGACTCTACGCGGTGTGTGTGGAACGGGATCGGACCGTTTCCCGACTGTACGCGGTGTGTGTGGAACGGGATCGGACCGTTTCCCGACTCTACGCGGTGTGTGTGGAACGGGATCGGACCATTTCCCGACTGTACGCGGTGTGTGTGGAACGGGATCGGACCGTTTCCCGACTGTACGCGGTGTGTGTGGAACGGGATCGGACCGTTTCCCGACTCTACACGGTGTGTGTGGAACGGGATCGGACCGTTTCCCGACTCTACGCGGTGTGTGTGGAACGGGATCGGGACCGTTTCCCTATTGTACGTGGTGTGTGTGGAACAGGATCCGGACCGTTTCCCGACTCTACGCGGTGTGTGTGGAACAGGATCCGGACCGTTTCCCGACGGTACGCGGTGTGTGTGGAACGGGATCGGACCGTTTCCCGACTCTACACGGTGTGTGTGGAACGGGATCGGACCGTTTCCCGACTCTACGCGGTGTGTGAGGAACGGGATCGGACCGTTTCCCGACTGTACGCGGTGTGTGTGGAACGGGATCGGACCGTTTCCCGACTCTACGCGGTGTGTGTGGAACGGGATCGGACCGTTTCACGACTCTACGCGGTGTGTGTGGAACGGGATCGGACCGTTTCCCAACTCTACGCGGTGTGTGTGGAACGGGATCGGACCGCTTCCCGACTCTACGCGGTGTGTGTGGATCGGGATCGGACCGTTTCCCGACTGTACCCGGTGTGTGTGGAATGGGATCGGACCGTTTCCCGACTCTACGCGGTGTGTGTGGAACGGGATCGGACCGTTTCCCGACTCTACGCGGTGTGTGTGGAACGGGATCGGACCGTTTCCCGACTGTACGCGGTGTGTGTGGAACGGGATCGGACCATTTCCCGACTCTACGTGATGTGTGTGGAACAGGATCGGACCGTTTCCCGACTCTACGCGGTGTGTGTGGAACAGGATCGGACCGTTTCCCGACTGTACGCGGTGTGTGTGGAACAGGATCGGACCGTTTCCCGACTGTACGCGGTGTGTGTGGAACGGGATCGGACCGTTTCCCGACTCTACGCGGTGTGTGTGGAACGGGATCGGACCATTTCCCGACTCTACGCGGTGTGTGAGGAACGGGATCGGACCATTTCCCGACTGTACGCGGTGTGTGTGGAACAGGATCGGACCGTTTCCCAACTCTACGCGGTGTGTGTGGAACGGGATCGGACCGTTTCCCGACTCTACGCGGTGTGTGTGGAACAGGATCGGACCGTTTCCCGACTCTACGCGGTGTGTGTGGAACGGGATCGGACCGCTTCCCGACTCTACGCGGTGTGTGTGGAACGGGATCGGACCGTTTCCCGACTGTACGCGGTGTGTGTGGAACGGGATCGGACCATTTCCCGACTCTACGTGATGTGTGTGGAACAGGATTGGACCGTTTCCCGACTCTACGCGGTGTGTGTGGAACAGGATCGGACCGTTTCCCGACTGTACGCGGTGTGTGTGGAACAGGATCGGACCGTTTCCCGACTGTACGCGGTGTGTGTGGAACGGGATCGGACCGTTTCCCGACTCTACGCGGTGTGTGTGGAACGGGATCGGACCATTTCCCGACTCTACGCGGTGTGTGAGGAACGGGATCGGACCATTTCCCGACTGTACGCGGTGTGTGTGGAACAGGATCGGACTGTTTCCCAACTCTACGCGGTGTGTGTGGAACGGGATCGGACCGTTTCCCGACTCTACGCGGTGTGTGTGGAACAGGATCGGACCGTTTCCCGACTCTACGCGGTGTGTGTGGAACGGGATCGGACCGCTTCCCGACTCTACGCGGTGTGTGTGGAACGGGATCGGACCGTTTCCCGACTGTACGCGGTGTGTGTGGAATGGGATCGGACCATTTCCCGACTGTACCCGGTGTGTGTGGAATGGGATCGGACCGTTTCCCGACTCTACGCGGTGTTTGTGGAACGGGATCGGACCGTTTCCCGACTCTACGCGGTGTGTGTGGAACGGGATCGGACCGTTTCCCGACTGTACGCGGTGTGTGTGGAACGGGATTGGACCATTTCCCGACTCTACGCGGTGTGTGTGGAACGGGATCGGACCGTTTCCCGACTCTACGCAGTGTGTGTGGAACGGGATCCTGACCGTCTCCCGACTGTACGCGGTGTGTGTGGAACGGGATCGGACCGTTTCCCGATTCTACGCGGTGTGTGTGGAACGGGATCGGACCGTTTCCCGACTCTACGCGGTGTGTGTGGAACGGGATCGGACCGTTTCCCGACTGTACGCAGTGTGTGTGGAACGGGATCGGACCGTTTCCCGACTCTACGCAGTGTGTGTGGAACGGGATCGGACCGTTTCCCGACTCTACGCGGTGTGTGTGGAATGGGATTGGACCGTTTCCCGACTCTACGCGGTGTGTGTGGAACGGGATCGGACCGTTTCCCGACTCTACGCGGTGTGTGGAACGGGATTGGACCATTTCCCGACTCTACGCGGTGTGTGTGGAACGGGATCGGACCGTTTCCCGACTGTACGCGGTGTGTGTGGAACGGGATCGGACCGTTTCCCGACTCTACGCGGTGTGTGTGGAACGGGATCGGACTTTTTCCCGACTCTACGCGGTGTGTGTGGAACGGGATCCGGACCGTTTCCCGACTCTACGCGGTGTGTGAGGAACGGGATCGGACCGTTTCCCGACTCTACGCGGTGTGTGTGGAACGGGATCGGACCGTTTCCCGACTGTACGCGGTGTGTGTGGAACGGGATCGGACCGTTTCCCGACTGTACGCAGTGTGTGTGGAACGGGATCGGACCGTTTCCCGACTCTACGCGGTGTGTGTGGAACGGGATCGGACCGTTTCCCGACTGTACGCGGTGTGTGTGGAATGGGATCGGACCGTTTCCCGACAGTACGCGGTGTGTGTGGAACGGGATCGGACCGTTTCCTGACTATACGCGGTGTGTGTGGAACGGGATCGGACCGTTTCCCGACTTTACGCGGTGTGTGTGGAACGGGACCGGACCGTTTCCCGACTGTACGTGGTGTGTGTGGAACGGGATCGGACCGTTTCCTGACTGTACGCGGTGTGTGTGGAACGGGATCGGACCGTTTCCCGACTCTACGCGGTGTGTGTGGAACGGGATCGGACCGTTTCCCGACTGTACGTGGTGTGTGTGGAACGGGATCGGACCGTTTCCTGACTGTACGCGGTGTGTGTGGAACGGGATCGGACCGCTTCCCGACTCTACGCGGTGCGTGTGGAACGGGATCGGACCGTTTCCCGACTGTACGCGGTGTGTGTGGAACGGGATCGGACCGTTTCCCGACTCTACGCGGTGTGTGTGGAACGGGATCGGAACGTTTCCCGACTGTACGCGGTGTGTGTGGAACGGGATCGGACCGTTTCCCGACTGTACGCGGTGTGTGTGGAACGGGATCGGACCGTTTCCCGTCTCTACGCGGTTTGTGTGGAACGGGGTCGGACCGTTTCCTGACTGTACGCGGTGTGTGTGGAACGGGATCGGACCGTTTCCTGACTCTATGCGGTGTGTGTGGAACGGGATCGGACCGTTTCCCGACTCTACGCGGTGTGTGTGGAACGGGATCGGACCATTTCCCGACTCTACGCGGTGTGTGTGGAACGGGATCGGAGCGTTTCCCGACTGTACGCGGTGTGTGTGGAACGGGATCGGACCGTTTCCCGACTCTACGCGGTGTGTGTGGAACGGGATCGGACCGTTTCCCGACTCTACGCGGTGTGTGGAACGGGATCGGACCGTTTCCCGACTCTACGCGGTGTGTGTGGAAAGGGATCGGACCGTTTCCCGACTCTACGCGGTGTGTGTGGAACGGGATCGGACCGTTTCACGACTGTACGCGGTGTGTGTGGAACGGGGTCGGACCGTTTCCCGAATCTACGCGGTGTGTGTGGAACGGGATCGGACCGTTTCCCGACTGTACGCGGTGTGTGTGGAACGGGATCGGACCGTTTCCCGACTCTACACGGTGTGTGTGGAACGGGATCGGACCGTTTCCCGACTCTACGCGGTGTGTGTGGAACGGGATCGGGACCGTTTCCCGATTGTACGCGGTGTGTGTGGAACAGGATCCGGACCGTTTCCCGACTCTACGCGCTGTGTGTGGAACAGGATCCGGACCGTTTCCCGACTCTACGCGCTGTGTGTGGAACGGGATCGGACCGTTTCCCGACTCTACGCGATGCGTGTGGAATGGGATCAGACCGTTTCCCGACTCTACGCGGTGTGTGTGGAACAGGATCGGACCGTTTCCCGACTCTACGCGGTGTGTGTGGAACAGGATCGGACCGTTTCCCGACTCTACGCGGTGTGTGTGGAACGGGATCGGACCGTTTCCCGAATCTACGCGGTGTGTGTGGAACGGGATCGGACCGTTTCCCGACTCTACGCGGTGTGTGAGGAACGGGATCGGACCGTTTCCCGACTGTACGCGGTGTGTGTGGAACGGGATCGGACCGTTTCCCGACTCTACGCGGTGTGTGTGGAACGGGATCGGACCGTTTCACGACTCTACGCGGTGTGTGTGGAACGGGATCGGACCGTTTCCCGACTCTACGCGGTGTGTGTGGAACGGGATCGGACCGCTTCCCGACTCTACGCGGTGTGTGTGGAACGGGATCGGACCGTTTCCCGACTGTACCCGGTGTGTGTGGAATGGGATCGGACCGTTTCCCGACTCTACGCGGTGTGTGTGGAACGGGATCGGACCGTTTCCCGACTCTACGCGGTGTGTGTGGAACGGGATCGGACCGTTTCCCGACTGTACGCGGTGTGTGTGGAACGGGATCGGACCATTTCCCGACTCTACGTGGTGTGTGTGGAACAGGATCGGACCATTTCCCGACTCTACGCGGTGTGTGTGGAACAGGATCGGACCATTTCCCGACTGTACGCGGTGTGTGTGGAACAGGATCGGACCGTTTCCCGACTGTACGCGGTGTGTGTGGAACGGGATCGGACCGTTTCCCGACTCTACGCGGTGTGTGTGGAACGGGATCGGACCATTTCCCGACTCTACGCGGTGTGTGAGGAACGGGATCGGACCATTTCCCGACTGTACGCGGTGTGTGTGGAACAGGATCGGACCGTTTCCCGACTCTACGCGGTGTGTGTGGAACGGGATCGGACCGTTTCCCGACTCTACGCGGTGTGTGTGGAACAGGATCGGACCGTTTCCCGACTCTACGCGGTGTGTGTGGAACGGGATCGGACCGCTTCCCGACTCTACGGGGTGTGTGTGGAACGGGATCGGACCGTTTCCCGACTGTACGCGGTGTGTGTGGAATGGGATCGGACCATTTCCCGACTGTACCCGGTGTGTGTGGAATGGGATCGGACCGTTTCCCGACTCTACGCGGTGTGTGTGGAACGGGATCGGACAGTTTCCCGACTGTACGCGGTGTGTGTGGAACGGGATTGGACCGTTTCCCGACTCTACGCGGTGTGTGTGGAACGGGATCGGACCGTTTCCCGACTCTACGCAGTGTGTGTGGAACGGGATCGGACCGTTTCCCGATTCTAGGCGGTGTGTGTGGAACGGGATCGGACCATTTCCCGACTCTATGCGGTGTGTGTGGAATGGGATCGGACCGTTTCCCGACTGTACGCAGTGTGTGTGGAACGGGATCGGACCGTTTCCCGACTCTACGCAGTCTGTGTGGAACGGGATCGGACCGTTTCCCGACTCTACGCGGTGTGTGTGGAACGGGATCGGACCGTTTCCCGACTCTACGCGGTGTGTGTGGAACGGGATCGGACCGTTTCCCGACTCTACGCCGTGTGTGGAACGGGATTGGACCGTTTCCCGACTCTACGCGGTGTGTGTGGAACGGGATCGGACCGTTTCCTGACTCTACGCGGTGTGTGTGGAACGGGATCGGACCGTTTCCTGACTGTACGCGGTGTGTGTGGAACGGGATCGGACCGTTTCCCGACTCTACGCGGTGTGTGTGGAACGGGATCGGACCGTTTCCCGACTGTACGCGGTGTGTGTGGAACGGGATCGGACCGTTTCCCGACTGTACGCGGTGCGTGTGGAACGGGATCGGACCGTTTCCCGACTCTACACGGTGTGTGTGGAACGGGATCGGACCGTTTCCCGACTCTACGCGGTGTGTGTGGAACGGGATCGGGACCGTTTCCCTATTGTACGCGGTGTGTGTGGAACAGGATCGGACCATTTCCCGACTGTACGCGGTGTGTGTGGAACGTGATCGGACCGTTTCCCGACTGTACGCGGTGTGTGTGGAACGAGATCGGACCGTTTCCCGACTCTACGCGGTGTGTGTGGAACAGGATCCGGACCGCTTCCCGACTGTATGCGGTGTGTGTGGAACGGGATCGGACCGTTTCCCGACTCTACGCGGTGTGTGTGGAACGGGATCGGACCGTTTCCCGACTCTACGGGGTGTGTGTGGAACAGGATCGGACCGTTTCCCGACTCTACGCGGTGTGTGTGGAACGGGATCGGACCATTTCCCGACTCTACGTGGTGTGTGTGGAATGGGATCGGACCGTTTCCCGACTGTACGCGGTGTGTGTGGAACGGGATCGGACCATTTCCCGACTCTATGCGGTGTGTGTGGAACGGGATCGGACCGTTTCCCGACTGTACGCGGTGTGTGTGGAATGGGATCGGACCGTTTCCCGACTCTACGCGGTGTGTGTGGAACGGGATCGGACTTTTTCCCGACTCAACGCGGTGTGTGTGGAACGGGATCCGGACCGTTTCCCGACTCTACGCGGTGTGTGAGGAATGGGATCGGACCGTTTCCCGACTCTACGCGTTGTGTGTGGAACGGGATCGGACCGTTTCCCGACTGTACGCGGTGTGTGTGGAACGGGATCGGACCGTTTCCCGACTGTACGCAGTGTGTGTGGAACGGGATCGGACCGTTTCCCGACTCTACGCGGTGTGTGTGGAACGGGATCGGACCGTTTCCCGACTGTACGCGGTGTGTGTGGAACGGGATCGGACCGTTTCCCGACAGTACGCGGTGTGTGTGGAACGGGATCGGACCGTTTCCTGACTATACGCGGTGTGTGTGGAACGGGATCGGACCGTTTCCCGACTTTACGCGGTGTGTGTGGAACGGGATCGGACCGTTTCCCGACTGTACGTGGTGTGTGTGGAACGGGATCGGACCGTTTCCCGACTGTACGTGGTGTGTGTGGAACGGGATCGGACCGTTTCCCGACTTTACGCGGTGTGTGTGGAACGGGATCGGACCGTTTCCCGACTCTACGCGGTGTGTGTGGAACGGGATCGGACCGTTTCCTGACTGTACGCGGTGTGTGTGGAACGGGATCGGACCGTTTCCCGACTCTACGCGGTGTGTGTGGAACGGGATCGGACCGTTTCTCGACTCTACGCGATGTGTGTGGAACGGGATCGGACCGTTTCCTGACTGTACGCGGTGTGTGTGGAATGGGATCGGACCGCTTCCCGACTCTACGCGGTGCGTGTGGAACGGGATCGGACCGTTTCCCGACTGTACGTGGTGTTTGTGGAACGGGATCGGACCGTTTCCCGACTGTACGCGGTGTGTGAGGAACAGGATCGGACCATTTCCCGACTCTACGCGGTGCGTGTGGAACGGGATCGGACCATTTCCCGACTCTACGCGGTGTGTGTGGAACGGGATCGGACCGTTTCCCGACTCTACGTGGTGTGTGTGGAACGGGATCGGGACCGTTTCCCGACTCTACGCGGTGTGTGTGGTACGGGATCGGACCGTTTCCCGACTGTACGCGGTGTGTGTGGAACGGGATTGGACCGTTTCCCGACTGTACGCGGTGTGTGTGGAACGGGATCCGGACCGTTTCCCGACTGGACGCGGTCTGTGTGGAACGGGATCGGACCATTTCCCGACTGTACGTGGTGTGTGTGGAACGGGTTCGGACCGTTTCCCGACTCTACGCGGTGTGTGTGGAACGGGATCGGACCGTTTCCCGACTCTACGCGGTGTGTGTGGAACGGGATCGGACCGTTTCCCGACTCTACGCGGTGTGTGGGGAACGGGATCGGACCGTTTCCCGACTGTACGCGGTGTGTGTGGAATGGGATCGGACCGTTTCCCGACTGTACGCGGTGTGTGTGGAACGGGATCGGACCGTTTCCCAACTCTACGTGGTGTGTGTGGAACGGGATCGGACCGTTACCCGACTCTACGCAGTGTGTGTGGAACGGGATCGGACCGTTTCCCGACTGTACGCGGTGTGTGAGGAACAGGATCGGACCGTTTCCCGACTGTACGCGGTGTGTGTGGAACGGGATCGGACCGTTTCCCGACTCTACGCGGTGTGTGAGGAACGGGATCGGACCGTTTCCCGACTGTACGCGGTGTGTGTGGAACGGGATCGGACCGTTTCCCGACTCTACGCGGTGTGTGTGGAACGGGATCGGACCGCTTCCCGACTCTACGCGGTGTGTGTGGAACGGGATCGGACCGTTTCCCGACTGTACCCGGTGTGTGTGGAATTGGATCGGACCGTTTCCCGACTCTACGCGGTGTGTGTGGAACGGGATCGGACCGTTTCCCGACTGTACGCGGTGTGTGTGGAACGGGATCGGACCATTTCCCGACTCTACGCGGTGTGTGTGGAACAGGATCGGACCGTTTCCCGACTCTACGCGGTGTGTGTGGAACAGGATCGGACCGTTTCCCGACTGTACGCGGTGTGTGTGGAACAGGATCGGACCGTTTCCCGACTGTACGCGGTGTGTGTGGAACGGGATCGGACCGTTTCCCGACTCTACGCGGTGTGTGTGGAACGGGATCCTGACCGTTTCCCGACTGTACGCGGTGTGTGTGGAACGGGATCGGACCGTTTCCCGATTCTACGCGGTGTGTGTGGAACGGGATCGGACCGTTTCCCGACTCTACGCGGTGTGTGTGGAACGGGATCGGACCGTTTCCCGACTGTACGCAGTGTGTGTGGAACGGGATCGGACCGTTTCCCGACTCTACGCAGTGTGTGTGGAACGGGATCGGACCGTTTCCCGACTCTACGCGGTGTGTGTGGAACGGGATCGGACCGTTTCCCGACTCTACGCGGTGTGTGTGGAACGGGATCGGACCGTTTCCCGACTCTACGCGGTGTGTGGAACGGGATTGGACCGTTTCCCGACTCTACGCGGTGTGTGTGGAACGGGATCGGACCGTTTCCTGACTCTACGCGGTGTGTGTGGAACGGGATCGGACCGTTTCCCGACTGTACGCGGTGTGTGTGGAACGGGATCGGACCGTTTCCCGACTCTACGCGGTGTGTGTGGAACGGGATCGGACCATTTCCCGACTGTACGCGGTGTGTGTGGAACGGGATCGGACCGTTTCCCGACTGTACGCGGTGTGTGTGGAACGGGATCGGACCGTTTCCCGACTCTACACGGTGTGTGTGGAACGGGATCGGACCGTTTCCCGACTCTACGCGGTGTGTGTGGAACGGGATCGGGACCGTTTCCCTATTGTACGTGGTGTGTGTGGAACAGGATCCGGACCGTTTCCCGACTCTACGCGGTGTGTGTGGAACAGGATCCGGACCGTTTCCCGACGGTACGCGGTGTGTGTGGAACGGGATCGGACCGTTTCCCGACTCTACACGGTGTGTGTGGAACGGGATCGGACCGTTTCCCGACTCTACGCGGTGTGTGTGGAACGGGATCGGGACCGTTTCCCGACTGTACGCGTTGTGTGTGGAACGGGATCGGACCGTTTCCCGACTCTACGCGGTGTGTGTGGAACGGGATCGGACCGTTTCCCGACTCTACGCGGTGTGTGTGGAACGGGATCGGACCATTTCCCGACTCTACGGGGTGTGTGTGGAACGGGATCGGACCGTTTCCCGACTGTACGCGGTGTGTGTGGAACGTGATCGGACCGTTTCCCGACTGTACGCGGTGTGTGTGGAACGAGATCGGACCGTTTCCCGACTCTACGCGGTGTGTGTGGAACGGGATCCGGACCGCTTCCCGACTGTATGCGGTGTGTGTGGAACGGGATCGGACCGTTTCCCGACTCTACGCGGTGTGTGTGGAACGGGATCGGACCTTTTCCCAACTCTACGTGGTGTGTGTGGAACGGGATCGGACCGTTACCCGACTCTACGCAGTGTGTGTGGAACGGGATCGGACCGTTTCCCGACTGTACGCGGTGTGTGAGGAACAGGATCGGACCGTTTCCCGACTGTACGCGGTGTGTGTGGAACGGGATCGGACCGTTTCCCGACTCTACGCGGTGTGTGAGGAACGGGATCGGACCGTTTCCCGACTGTACGCGGTGTGTGTGGAACGGGATCGGACCGTTTCCCGACTCTACGCGGTGTGTGTGGAACGGGATCGGACAGCTTCCCGACTCTACGCGGTGTGTGTGGAACGGGATCGGACCGTTTCCCGACTGTACCCGGTGTGTGTGGAATTGGATCGGACCGTTTCCCGACTCTACGCGGTGTGTGTGGAACGGGATCGGACCGTTTCCCGACTGTACGCGGTGTGTGTGGAACGGGATCGGACCATTTCCCGACTCTACGCGGTGTGTGTGGAACAGGATCGGACCGTTTCCCGACTCTACGCGGTGTGTGTGGAACAGGATCGGACCGTTTCCCGACTGTACGCGGTGTGTGTGGAACAGGATCGGACCGTTTCCCGACTGTACGCGGTGTGTGTGGAACGGGATCGGACCGTTTCCCGACTCTACGCGGTGTGTGTGGAACGGGATCGGACCATTTCCCGACTCTACGCGGTGTGTGAGGAACGGGATCGGACCATTTCCCGACTGTACGCGGTGTGTGTGGAACAGGATCGGACCGTTTACCGACTCTACGCGGTGTGTGAGGAACGGGATCGGACCGTTTCCCGACTGTACGCGGTGTGTGTGGAACGGGATCGGAGCGTTTCCCGACTCTACGCGGTGTGTGTGGAACGGGATCGGACCGTTTCACGACTCTACGCGGTGTGTGTGGAACGGGATCGGACCGTTTCCCGACTCTACGCGGTGTGTGTGGAACGGGATCGGACCGCTTCCCGACTCTACGCGGTGTGTGTGGAACGGGATCGGACCGTTTCCCGACTGTACCCGGTGTGTGTGGAATGGGATCGGACCGTTTCCCGACTCTACGCGGTGTGTGTGGAACGGGATCGGACCGTTTCCCGACTCTACGCGGTGTGTGTGGAACGGGATCGGACCGTTTCCCGACTGTACGCGGTGTGTGTGGAACGGGATCGGACCATTTCCCGACTCTACGCGGTGTGTGTGGAACAGGATCGGACCGTTTCCCGACTCTACGCGGTGTGTGTGGAACAGGATCGGACCGTTTCCCGACTGTACGCGGTGTGTGTGGAACAGGATCGGACCGTTTCCCGACTGTACGCGGTGTGTGTGGAACGGGATCGGACCGTTTCCCGACTCTACGCAGTGTGTGTGGAACGGGATCCTGACCGTTTCCCGACTGTACGCGGTGTGTGTGGAACGGGATCGGACCGTTTCCCGATTCTACGCGGTGTGTGTGGAACGGGATCGGACCGTTTCCCGACTCTACGCGGTGTGTGTGGAACGGGATCGGACCGTTTCCCGACTGTACGCAGTGTGTGTGGAACGGGATCGGACCGTTTCCCGACTCTACGCAGTGTGTGTGGAACGGGATCGGACCGTTTCCCGACTCTACGCGGTGTGTGTGGAACGGGATCGGACCGTTTCCCGACTCTACGCGGTGTGTGTGGAACGGGATCGGACCGTTTCCCGACTCTACGCGGTGTGTGGAACGGGATTGGACCGTTTCCCGACTCTACGCGGTGTGTGTGGAACGGGATCGGACCGTTTCCTGACTCTACGCGGTGTGTGTGGAACGGGATCGGACCGTTTCCCGACTGTACGCGGTGTGTGTGGAACGGGATCGGACCGTTTCCCGACTCTACGCGGTGTGTGTGGAACGGGATCGGACCATTTCCCGACTGTACGCGGTGTGTGTGGAACGGGATCGGACCGTTTCCCGACTGTACGCGGTGTGTGTGGAACGGGATCGGACCGTTTCCCGACTCTACACGGTGTGTGTGGAACGGGATCGGACCGTTTCCCGACTCTACGCGGTGTGTGTGGAACGGGATCGGGACCGTTTCCCTATTGTACGTGGTGTGTGTGGAACAGGATCCGGACCGTTTCCCGACTCTACGCGGTGTGTGTGGAACAGGATCCGGACCGTTTCCCGACGGTACGCGGTGTGTGTGGAACGGGATCGGACCGTTTCCCGACTCTACACGGTGTGTGTGGAACGGGATCGGACCGTTTCCCGACTCTACGCGGTGTGTGTGGAACGGGATCGGGACCGTTTCCCGACTGTACGCGTTGTGTGTGGAACGGGATCGGACCGTTTCCCGACTCTACGCGGTGTGTGTGGAACGGGATCGGACCGTTTCCCGACTCTACGCGGTGTGTGTGGAACGGGATCGGACCATTTCCCGACTCTACGGGGTGTGTGTGGAACGGGATCGGACCGTTTCCCGACTGTACGCGGTGTGTGTGGAACGTGATCGGACCGTTTCCCGACTGTACGCGGTGTGTGTGGAACGAGATCGGACCGTTTCCCGACTCTACGCGGTGTGTGTGGAACGGGATCCGGACCGCTTCCCGACTGTATGCGGTGTGTGTGGAACGGGATCGGACCGTTTCCCGACTCTACGCGGTGTGTGTGGAACGGGATCGGACCGTTTCCCGACTCTACGGGGTGTGTGTGGAACAGGATCGGACCGTTTCCCGACTCTACGCGGTGTGTGTGGAACGGGATCGGACCGTTTCCCGACTCTACGCGGTGTGTGTGGAATGGGATCGGACCGTTTCCCGACTGTACGCGGTGTGTGTGGAACGGGATTGGACCATTTCCCGACACTACGCGGTGTGTGTGGAACGTGATCGGACCGTTTCCCGACTGTACGCGGTGTGTGTGGAACGAGATCGGACCGTTTCCCGACTCTACGCGGTGTGTGTGGAACAGGATCCGGACCGCTTCCCGACTGTATGCGGTGTGTGTGGAACGGGATCGGACCGTTTCCCGACTCTACGCGGTGTGTGTGGAACGGGATCGGACCATTTCCCGACTCTACGCGGTGTTTGTGGAACGGGATCGGACCGTTTCCCGACTCTACGCGGTGTGTGTGGAAAGGGATCAGACCGTTTCCCGACTGTACGCGGTGTGTGTGGAACGGGATCGGACTTTTTCCCGACTCAACGCGGTGTGTGTGGAACGGGATCCGGACCGTTTCCCGACTCTACGCGGTGTGTGAGGAACGGGATCGGACCGTTTCCCGACTCTACGCGTTGTGTGTGGAACGGGATCGGACCGTTTCCCGACTGTACGCGGTGTGTGTGGAACGGGATCGGACCGTTTCCCGACTGTACGCAGTGTGTGTGGAACGGGATCGGACCGTTTCCCGACTCTACGCGGTGTGTGTGGAACGGGATCGGACCGTTTCCCGACTGTACGCGGTGTGTGTGGAACGGGATCGGACCGTTTCCCGACAGTACGCGGTGTGTGTGGAACGGCATCGGACCGTTTCCCGACTCTACGCGGTGTGTGTGGAACGGGATCGGACCGTTTCCCGACTCTACGCGGTGTGTGTGGAACGGGATCGGACCGTTTCCCGACTCTACGCGGTGTGTGGAACGGGATTGGACCGTTTCCCGACTCTACGCGGTGTGTGTGGAACGGGATCGGACCGTTTCCTGACTCTACGCGGTGTGTGTGGAACGGGATCGGACCGTTTCCCGACTGTACGCGGTGTGTGTGGAACGGGATTGGACCGTTTCCCGACTCTACGCGGTGTGTGTGGAACGGGATCGGACCATTTCCCGACTGTACGCGGTGTGTGTGGAACGGGATCGGACCGTTTCCCGACTGTACGCGGTGTGTGTGGAACGGGATCGGACCGTTTCCCGACTCTACACGGTGTGTGTGGAACGGGATCGGACCATTTCCCGACTCTACGCGGTGTGTGTGGAACGGGATCGGGACCGTTTCCCTATTGTACGTGGTGTGTGTGGAACAGGATCCGGACCGTTTCCCGACTCTACGCGGTGTGTGTGGAACAGGATCCGGACCGTTTCCCGACGGTACGCGGTGTGTGTGGAACGGGATCGGACCGTTTCCCGACTCTACACGGTGTGTGTGGAACGGGATCGGACCGTTTCCCGACTCTACGCGGTGTGTGTGGAACGGGATCGGGACCGTTTCCCGACTGTACGCGTTGTGTGTGGAACGGGATCGGACCGTTTCCCGACTCTACGCGGTGTGTGTGGAACGGGATCGGACCGTTTCCCGACTCTACGCGGTGTGTGTGGAACGGGATCGGACCATTTCCCGACTCTACGGGGTGTGTGTGGAACGGGATCGGACCGTTTCCCGACTGTACGCGGTGTGTGTGGAACGTGATCGGACCGTTTCCCGACTGTACGCGGTGTGTGTGGAACGAGATCGGACCGTTTCCCGACTCTACGCGGTGTGTGTGGAACGGGATCCGGACCGCTTCCCGACTGTATGCGGTGTGTGTGGAACGGGATCGGACCGTTTCCCGACTCTACGCGGTGTGTGTGGAACGGGATCGGACCGTTTCCCGACTCTACGGGGTGTGTGTGGAACAGGATCGGACCGTTTCCCGACTCTACGCGGTGTGTGTGGAACGGGATCGGACCGTTTCCCGACTCTACGTGGTGTGTGTGGAATGGGATCGGACCGTTTCCCGACTGTACGCGGTGTGTGTGGAACGGGATTGGACCATTTCCCGACACTACGCGGTGTGTGTGGAACGTGATCGGACCGTTTCCCGACTGTACGCGGTGTGTGTGGAACGAGATCGGACCGTTTCCCGACTCTACGCGGTGTGTGTGGAACAGGATCCGGACCGCTTCCCGACTGTATGCGGTGTGTGTGGAACGGGATCGGACCGTTTCCCGACTCTACGCGGTGTGTGTGGAACGGGATCGGACCATTTCCCGACTCTACGCGGTGTGTGTGGAACGGGATCGGACCGTTTCCCGACTCTACGCGGTGTGTGTGGAACGGGATCAGACCGTTTCCCGACTGTACGCGGTGTGTGTGGAACGGGATCGGACTTTTTCCCGACTCAACGCGGTGTGTGTGGAACGGGATCCGGACCGTTTCCCGACTCTACGCGGTGTGTGAGGAACGGGATCGGACCGTTTCCCGACTCTACGTGTTGTGTGTGGAACGGGATCGGACCGTTTCCCGACTGTACGCGGTGTGTGTGGAACGGGATCGGACCGTTTCCCGACTGTACGCAGTGTGTGTGGAACGGGATCGGACCGTTTCCCGACTCTACGCGGTGTGTGTGGAACGGGATCGGACCGTTTCCCGACTGTACGCGGTGTGTGTGGAACGGGATCGGACCGTTTCCCGACAGTACGCGGTGTGTGTGGAACGGGATCGGACCGTTTCCTGACTATACGCGGTGTGTGTGGAACGGGATCGGACCGTTTCCCGACTTTACGCGGTGTGTGTGGAACGGGATCGGACCTTTTCCCGACTGTACGTGGTGTGTGTGGAACGGGATCGGACCGTTTCCCGACTGTACGTGGTGTGTGTGGAACGGGATCGGACCGTTTCCCGACTTTACGCGGTGTGTGTGGAACGGGATCGGACCGTTTCCCGACTCTACGCGGTGTGTGTGGAACGGGATCGGACCGTTTCCTGACTGTACGCGGTGTGTGTGGAACGGGATCGGACCGTTTCCCGACTCTACGCGGTGTGTGTGGAACGGGATCGGACCGTTTCCCGACTCTACGCGATGTGTGTGGAACGGGATCGGACCGTTTCCCGACTGTACGCGGTGTGTGTGGAACGGGATCGGACCGTTTCCTGACTGTACGCGGTGTGTGTGGAACGGGATCGGACCGCTTCCCGACTCTACGCGGTGCGTGTGGAACGGGATCGGACCGTTTCCCGACTGTACATGGTGTTTGTGGAACGGGATCGGACCGTTTCCCGACTGTACGCGGTGTGTGAGGAACAGGATCGGACCATTTCCCGACTCTATGCGGTGCGTGTGGAACGGGATCGGACCATTTCCCGACTCTACGCGGTGTGTGTGGAACGGGATCGGACCGTTTCCCGACTCTACGCGGTGTGTGTGGAACGGGATCGGGACCGTTTCCCGACTGTACGCGGTGTGTGTGGAACAGGATCCGGACCATTTCCCGACACTACGCGGTGTGTGTGGAACGGGATCGGACCGTTTCCCGACTCTACGCGGTGTGTGTGGTACGGGATCGGACCGTTTCCCGACTGTACGCGGTGTGTGTGGAACGGGATCGGACCGTTTCCCGACTGTACGCGGTGTGTGGAATGGGATCGGACCGTTTCCCGACTGGACGCGGTCTGTGTGGAACGGGATCGGACCATTTCCCGACTGTACGTGGTGTGTGTGGAACGGGTTCGGACCGTTTCCCGACTCTACGCGGTGTGTGTGGAACGGGATCGGACCGTTTCCCTACTCTACGCGGTGTGTGTGGAACGGGATCGGACCATTTCCCGACTCTACGCGGTGTGTGTGGAACGGGATCGGACCGTTTCCCGACTGTACGCGGTGTGTGTGGAACGGGATCGGACCGTTTCCCGACTGTACGCGGTGTGTGTGGAACGGGATCGGACCGTTTCCCGACTCTACGCGGTGTGTGTGGAACAGGATCCGGACCGTTACCCGACTCTACGCGGTGTGTGTGGAACGGGATCGGACCGTTTCCCGACTCTACGCAGTGTGTGTGGAACGGGATCGGACCGTTTCCCGACTGTACGCGGTGTGTGAGGAACAGGATCGGACCGTTTCCCGACTGTACGCGGTGTGTGTGGAACGGGATCGGACCGTTTCCCGACTCTACGCGGTGTGTGAGGAACGGGATCGGACCGTTTCCCAACTCTACGCGGTTTGTGAGGAACGGGATCGGACCGTTTCCCGACTCTACGCGGTGTGTGTGGAACGAGATCGGACTGTTTCCCGACTCTACGCGGTGTGTGGAACGGGATCGGGCCATTTCCCGACTCTACACGGTGTGTGTGGAACGGGATCCGGACCGTTTCCCGACTGTACGCGGTGTGTGTGGAACAGGATCGGACCGTTTCCCGACTCTACGCGGTGTGTGAGGAACGGGATCGGACCGTTTCCCGACTGTACGCGGTGTGTGTGGAACGGGATCGGACCATTTCCCGACTGTACGCGGTGTGTGTGGAACGGGATCGGACCGTTTCCCATCTCTACGCGGTTTGTGTGGAACGGGATCGGACCGTTTCCTGACTGTACGCGGTGTGTGTGGAACGGGATCGGACCGTTTCCCAACTCTACGCGGTGTGTGTGGAACGGGATCGGACCATTTCCCGACTCTACGCGGTGTGTGTGGAACGGGATCGGACCATTTCCCGACTCTACGCGGTGTGTGTGGAACGGGATCGGAGCGTTTCCCGACTGTACGCGGTGTGTGTGGAACGGGATCGGACCGTTTCCCGACTCTACGCGGTGTGTCTGGAACGGGATCGGACCGTTTCCCGACTCTACGCGGTGTGTGGAACGGGATCGGACCGTTTCCCGACTCTACGCGGTGTGTGTGGAACGGGATCGGACCGTTTCCCGACTCTACGCGGTGTGTGTGGAACGGGATCGGACCGTTTCCCGACTGTACGCGGTGTGTGTGGAACGGGGTCGGACCGTTTCCCGACTCTACGCGGTGTGTGTGGAACGGGATCGGACCGTTTCCCGACTCTACACGGTGTGTGTGGAACGGGATCGGACCGTTTCCCGACTCTACGCGGTGTGTGTGGAACGGGATCGGGACCGTTTCCCGATTGTACGTGGTGTGTGTGGAACAGGATCCGGACCGTTTCCCGACTCTACGCGCTGTGTGTGGAACAGGATCGGACCGTTTCCCGACTCTACGCGGTGTCTGTGGAATGGGATCGGACCGTTTCCCGACTCTACGCGGTGTGTGTGGAACAGGATCGGACCGTTTCCCGACTGTACGCGATGTGTGTGGAACGGGATCGGACCGTTTCCTGACTCTACGCGGTGTGTGTGGAACAGGATCGGACCATTTCCCGACTCTACGCGGTGTGTGTGGAACGGGATCGGACCATTTCTCGACTCTACGCGGTGTGTGTGGAACAGGATCGGACCGTTTCCTGACTCTACGCGGTGTGTGTGGAACGGGATCGGACCGTTTCCCGAATCTACGCAGTGTGTGTGGAACGGGATCGGACCGTTTCCCGACTCTACGCGGTGTGTGAGGAACGGGATTGGACCGTTTCCCGACTGTACGCGGTGTGTGTGGAACGGGATCGGACCGTTTCCCGACTCTACGCGGTGTGTGTGGAACGGGATCGGACCGTTTCCCGACTCTACGCGGTGTGTGTGGAACGGGATCGGACCGCTTCCCGACTCTACGCGGTGTGTGTGGAACGGGATCGGACCGTTTCCCGACTGTACCCGGTGTGTGTGGAATGGGATCGGACCATTTCCCGACTCTACGCGGTGTGTGTGGTACGGGATCGGACCGTTTCCCGACTGTACGTGGTGTGTGTGGAACGGGATCGGACCGTTTCCCGACTTTACGCGGTGTGTGTGGAACGGGATCGGACCGTTTCCCGACTCTACGTGGTGTGTGTGGAACGGGATCGGACCGTTTCCCGACTTTACGCGGTGTGTGTGGAACGGGATCGGACCGTTTCCCGACTCTACGCGGTGTGTGTGGAACGGGATCGGACCGTTTCCTGACTGTACGCGGTGTGTGTGGAACGGGATCGGACCGTTTCCCGACTCTACGCGGTGTGTGTGGAACGGGATCGGACCGTTTCCCGACTCTACGCGATGTGTGTGGAACGGGATCGGACCGTTTCCCGACTGTACGCGGTGTGTGTGGAACGGGATCGGACCGTTTCCTGACTGTACGCGGTGTGTGTGGAACGGGATCGGACCGCTTCCCGACTCTACGCGGTGCGTGTGGAACGGGATCGGACCGTTTCCCGACTGTACATGGTGTTTGTGGAACGGGATCGGACCGTTTCCCGACTGTACGCGGTGTGTGAGGAACAGGATCGGACCATTTCCCGACTCTATGCGGTGCGTGTGGAACGGGATCGGACCATTTCCCGACTCTACGCGGTGTGTGTGGAACGGGATCGGACCGTTTCCCGACTCTACGCGGTGTGTGTGGAACGGGATCGGGACCGTTTCCCGACTGTACGCGGTGTGTGTGGAACAGGATCCGGACCATTTCCCGACACTACGCGGTGTGTGTGGAACGGGATCGGACCGTTTCCCGACTCTACGCGGTGTGTGTGGTACGGGATCGGACCGTTTCCCGACTGTACGCGGTGTGTGTGGAACGGGATCGGACCGTTTCCCGACTGTACGCGGTGTGTGGAATGGGATCGGACCGTTTCCCGACTGGACGCGGTCTGTGTGGAACGGGATCGGACCATTTCCCGACTGTACGTGGTGTGTGTGGAACGGGTTCGGACCGTTTCCCGACTCTACGCGGTGTGTGTGGAACGGGATCGGACCGTTTCCCTACTCTACGCGGTGTGTGTGGAACGGGATCGGACCATTTCCCGACTCTACGCGGTGTGTGTGGAACGGGATCGGACCGTTTCCCGACTGTACGCGGTGTGTGTGGAACGGGATCGGACCGTTTCCCGACTGTACGCGGTGTGTGTGGAACGGGATCGGACCGTTTCCCGACTCTACGCGGTGTGTGTGGAACAGGATCCGGACCGTTACCCGACTCTACGCGGTGTGTGTGGAACGGGATCGGACCGTTTCCCGACTCTACGCAGTGTGTGTGGAACGGGATCGGACCGTTTCCCGACTGTACGCGGTGTGTGAGGAACAGGATCGGACCGTTTCCCGACTGTACGCGGTGTGTGTGGAACGGGATCGGACCGTTTCCCGACTCTACGCGGTGTGTGAGGAACGGGATCGGACCGTTTCCCGACTCTACGCGGTTTGTGAGGAACGGGATCGGACCGTTTCCCGACTCTACGCGGTGTGTGTGGAACGAGATCGGACTGTTTCCCGACTCTACGCGGTGTGTGGAACGGGATCGGGCCATTTCCCGACTCTACACGGTGTGTGTGGAACGGGATCCGGACCGTTTCCCGACTGTACGCGGTGTGTGTGGAACAGGATCGGACCGTTTCCCGACTCTACGCGGTGTGTGAGGAACGGGATCGGACCGTTTCCCGACTGTACGCGGTGTGTGTGGAACGGGATCGGACCATTTCCCGACTGTACGCGGTGTGTGTGGAACGGGATCGGACCGTTTCCCGTCTCTACGCGGTTTGTGTGGAACGGGATCGGACCGTTTCCTGACTGTACGCGGTGTGTGTGGAACGGGATCGGACCGTTTCCCAACTCTACGCGGTGTGTGTGGAACGGGATCGGACCGTTTCCCGACTCTACGCGGTGTGTGTGGAACGGGATCGGACCATTTCCCGACTCTACGCGGCGTGTGTGGAACGGGATCGGAGCATTTCCCGACTGTACGCGGTGTGTGTGGAACGGGATCGGACCGTTTCCCGACTCTACGCGGTGTGTCTGGAACGGGATCGGACCGTTTCCCGACTCTACGCGGTGTGTGGAACGGGATCGGACCGTTTCCCGACTCTACGCGGTGTGTGTGGAACGGGATCGGACCGTTTCCCGACTCTACGCGGTGTGTGTGGAACGGGATCGGACCGTTTCCCGACTGTACGCGGTGTGTGTGGAACGGGGTCGGACCGTTTCCCGACTCTACGCGGTGTGTGTGGAACGGGATCGGACCGTTTCCCGACTCTACACGGTGTGTGTGGAACGGGATCGGACCGTTTCCCGACTCTACGCGGTGTGTGTGGAACGGGATCGGGACCGTTTCCCGATTGTACGCGGTGTGTGTGGAACAGGATCCGGACCGTTTCCCGACTCTACGCGCTGTGTGTGGAACAGGATCGGACCGTTTCCCGACTCTACGCGGTGTGTGTGGAATGGGATCGGACCGTTTCCCGACTCTACGCGGTGTGTGTGGAACAGGATCGGACCGTTTCCCGACTGTACGCGATGTGTGTGGAACGGGATCGGACCGTTTCCTGACTCTACGCGGTGTGTGTGGAACAGGATCGGACCATTTCCCGACTCTACGCGGTGTGTGTGGAACGGGATCGGACCATTTCTCGACTCTACGCGGTGTGTGTGGAACAGGATCGGACCGTTTCCCGACTCTACGCGGTGTGTGTGGAACGGGATCGGACCGTTTCCCGAATCTACGCAGTGTGTGTGGAACGGGATCGGACCATTTCCCGACTCTACGCGGTGTGTGAGGAACGGGATTGGACCGTTTCCCGACTGTACGCGGTGTGTGTGGAACGGGATCGGACCGTTTCCCGACTCTACGCGGTGTGTGTGGAACGGGATCGGACCGTTTCCCGACTCTACGCGGTGTGTGTGGAACGGGATCGGACCGCTTCCCGACTCTACGCGGTGTGTGTGGAACGGGATCGGACCGTTTCCCGACTGTACCCGGTGTGTGTGGAATGGGATCGGACCATTTCCCGACTCTACGCGGTGTGTGTGGAACGGGATCGGACCGTTTCCCGACTCTACGCGGTGTGTGTGGAACGGGATCGGACCGTTTCCCGACTGTACGCGGTGTGTGTGGAACGGGATCGGACCATTTCCCGACTCTACGCGGTGTGTGTGGAACAGGATCGGACCGTTTCCCGACTCTACGCGGTGTGTGTGGAACAGGATCGGACCGTTTCCCGACTGTACGCGGTGTGTGTGGAACAGGATCGGACCGTTTCCCGACTGTACGCGGTGTGTGTGGAACGGGATCGGACCGTTTCCCGACTCTACGCGGTGTGTGTGGAACGGGATCGGACCGTTTCCCGACTCTACGCGGTGTGTGAGGAACGGGATCGGACCATTTCCCGACTGTACGCGGTGTGTGTGGAACAGGATCGGACCGTTTCCCGACTCTACGCGGTGTGTGTGGAACGGGATCGGACCGTTTCCCGACTCTACGCGGTGTGTGTGGAACAGGATCGGACCGTTTCCCGACTCTACGCGGTGTGTGTGGAACGGGATCGGACCGCTTCCCGACTCTACGCGGTGTGTGTGGAACGGGATCGGACCGTTTCCCGACTGTACACGGTGTGTGTGGAATGGGATCGGACCATTTCCCGACTGTACCCGGTGTGTGTGGAATGGGATCGGACCGTTTCCCGACTCTACGCGGTGTTTGTGGAACGGGATCGGACCGTTTCCCGACTCTACGCGGTGTGTGTGGAACGGGATCGGACCGTTTCCCGACTGTACGCGGTGTGTGTGGAACGGGATTGGACCGTTTCCCGACTCTACGCGGTGTGTGTGGAACGGGATCGGACCGTTTCCCGACTCTACGCAGTGTGTGTGGAACGGGATCCTGACCGTTTCCCGACTGTACGCGGTGTGTGTGGAACGGGATCGGACCGTTTCCCGATTCTACGCGGTGTGTGTGGAACGGGATCGGACCGTTTCCCGACTCTACGCGGTGTGTGTGGAACGGGATCGGATCGTTTCCCGACTCTACGCAGTGTGTGTGGAACGGGATCGGACCGTTTCCCGACTCTACGCAGTGTGTGTGGAACGGGATCGGACCGTTTCCCAACACTACGCGGTGTGTGTGGAACGGGATCGGACCGTTTCCCGACTCTACGCGGTGTGTGTGGAACGGGATCGGACCGTTTCCCGACTCTACGCGGTGTGTGGAACGGGATTGGACCATTTCCCGACTCTACGCGGTGTGTGTGGAACGGGATCGGACCGTTTCCCGACTCTACGCGGTGTGTGTGGAACGGGATCGGACCGTTTCCCGACTGTACGCGGTGTGTGTGGAACGGGATCGGACCGTTTCCCGACTCTACGCGGTGTGTGTGGAACGGGATCGGACCGTTTCCCGACTGTACGCGGTGTGTGTGGAACGGGATCGGACCGTTTCCCGACTGTACGCGGTGTGTGTGGAACGGGATCGGACCGTTTCCCGACTCTACACGGTGTGTGTGGAACGGGATCGGACAGTTTCCCGACTCTACGCGGTGTGTGAGGAACAGGATCGGACCGTTTGCCGACTGTACGCGGTGTGTGTGGAACGGGATCGGACCGTTTCCCGACTCTACGCGGTGTGTGTGGAACGGGATCCGGACCGTTTCCCGACTCTACGCGGTGTGTGAGGAACGGGATCGGACCGTTTCCTGACTCTACGTGGTGTGTGTGGAACGGGATCGGACCGTTTCCCGACTGTACGCGGTGTGTGTGGAACGGGATCGGACCGTTTCCCGACTCTACGCGATGTGTGTGGAACGGGATCGGACCGTTTCCCGACTGTACGCGGTGTGTGTGGAACAGGATCGGACCGTTTCCCGACTGTACGCGGTGTGTGTGGAACGGGATCGGACCGTTTCCCGACTCTACGCGGTGTGTGTGGAACGGGATCGGACCGTTTCCCGACTGTACGCGGTGTGTGTGGAACGGGATCGGACCGTTTCCCGACTCTACGCGATGTGTGTGGAACGGGATCGGACCGTTTCCCGACTGTACGCGGTGTGTGTGGAACAGGATCGGACCGTTTCCCGACTGTACGCGGTGTGTGTGGAACGGGATCGGACCGTTTCCCGACTCTACGCGGTGTGTGTGGAACGGGATCGGACCATTTCCCGACTCTACGCATTGTGTGTGGTACGGGATCGGACCGTTTCCCGACTCTACGCGGTGTGTGTGGAACGGGATCGGACCGTTTCCCGACTGTACGTGGTGTGTGGAACGGGATCGGACCGTTTCCCGACTGTACGCGGTGTGTGTGGAACGGGATCCGGACCGTTTCCCGACTGTACGCGGTGTGTGTGGAATGGGATCGGACCGTTTCCCGACTCTACGCGGTGTGTGTGGAACGGGATCGGTCCGTTTCCCGACTCTACGCGGTGTGTGTGGAACGGGATCGGACCGTTTCCCGACTCTACGCGGTGTGTGTGGAACGGGATCGGACCGTTTCCCGACTGTACGCGGAGTGTGAGGAACAGGATCGGACCGTTTGCCGACTGTACGCGGTGTGTGTGGAACGGGATCGGACCGTTTCCCGACTCTACGGGGTGTGTGTGGAACGGGATCGGACCGTTTCCCGACTCTACGCGGTGTGTGTGGAACGGGATCGGACCGTTTCCCGACTCTACGCGGTGTGTCTGGAACGGGATCGGACCGTTTCCCGACTGTACGCGGTGTGTGTGGAACGGGATCGGACCGTTTCCCGACTCTACGCGGTGTGTGTGGAACGGGATTGGACCGTTTCCCGACTGTACGCGGTGTGTGTGGAACAGGATCGGACCGTTTCCCGACTGTACGCGGTGTGTGTGGAACGGGATCGGACCGTTTCCCGACTCTACGCGGTGTGTGTGGAACGGGATCGGACCATTTCCCCACTCTACGCGTTGTGTGTGGAACGGGATCGGACCGTTTCCCGACTCTACGCGGTGTGTGTGGAACGGGATCGGACCGTTTCCCGACTGTACGTGGTGTGTGGAACGGGATCGGACCGTTTCCCGACTGTACCCGGTGTGTGTGGAATGGGATCGGACCGTTTCCCGACTCTACGCGGTGTTTGTGGAACGGGATCGGACCGTTTCCCGACTCTACGCGGTGTGTGTGGAACGGGATCGGACCGTTTCCCGACTGTACGCGGTGTGTGTGGAACGGGATTGGACCGTTTCCCGACTCTACGCGGTGTGTGTGGAACGGGATCGGACCGTTTCCCGACTCTACGCAGTGTGTGTGGAACGGGATCCTGACCGTTTCCCGACTGTACGCGGTGTGTGTGGAACGGGATCGGACCGTTTCCCGATTCTACGCGGTGTGTGTGGAACGGGATCGGACCGTTTCCCGACTCTACGCGGTGTGTGTGGAACGGGATCGGATCGTTTCCCGACTCTACGCGGTGTGTGTGGAACGGGATCGGACCGTTTCCCGACTGTACGCGGTGTGTGTGGAACGGGATCGGACCATTTCCCGACTCTACGCGGTGTGTGTGGAACAGGATCGGACCGTTTCCCGACTCTACGCGGTGTGTGTGGAACAGGATCGGACCGTTTCCCGACTGTACGCGGTGTGTGTGGAACAGGATCGGACCGTTTCCCGACTGTACGCGGTGTGTGTGGAACGGGATCGGACCGTTTCCCGACTCTACGCGGTGTGTGTGGAACGGGATCGGACCGTTTCCCGACTCTACGCGGTGTGTGAGGAACGGGATCGGACCATTTCCCGACTGTACGCGGTGTGTGTGGAACAGGATCGGACCGTTTCCCGACTCTACGCGGTGTGTGTGGAACGGGATCGGACCGTTTCCCGACTCTACGCGGTGTGTGTGGAACAGGATCGGACCGTTTCCCGACTCTACGCGGTGTGTGTGGAACGGGATCGGACCGCTTCCCGACTCTACGCGGTGTGTGTGGAACGGGATCGGACCGTTTCCCGACTGTACGCGGTGTGTGTGGAATGGGATCGGACCATTTCCCGACTGTACCCGGTGTGTGTGGAATGGGATCGGACCGTTTCCCGACTCTACGCGGTGTTTGTGGAACGGGATCGGACCGTTTCCCGACTCTACGCGGTGTGTGTGGAACGGGATCGGACCGTTTCCCGACTGTACGCGGTGTGTGTGGAACGGGATTGGACCGTTTCCCGACTCTACGCGGTGTGTGTGGAACGGGATCGGACCGTTTCCCGACTCTACGCAGTGTGTGTGGAACGGGATCCTGACCGTTTCCCGACTGTACGCGGTGTGTGTGGAACGGGATCGGACCGTTTCCCGATTCTACGCGGTGTGTGTGGAACGGGATCGGACCGTTTCCCGACTCTACGCGGTGTGTGTGGAACGGGATCGGATCGTTTCCCGACTCTACGCAGTGTGTGTGGAACGGGATCGGACCGTTTCCCGACTCTACGCAGTGTGTGTGGAATGGGATCGGACCGTTTCCCAACACTACGCGGTGTGTGTGGAACGGGATCGGACCGTTTCCCGACTCTACGCGGTGTGTGTGGAACGGGATCGGACCGTTTCCCGACTCTACGCGGTGTGTGGAACGGGATTGGACCATTTCCCGACTCTACGCGGTGTGTGTGGAACGGGATCGGACCGTTTCCCGACTCTACGCGGTGTGTGTGGAACGGGATCGGACCGTTTCCCGACTGTACGCGGTGTGTGTGGAACGGGATCGGACCGTTTCCCGACTCTACGCGGTGTGTGTGGAACGGGATCGGACCGTTTCCCGACTGTACGCGGTGTGTGTGGAACAGGATCGGACCGTTTGCCGACTGTACGCGGTGTGTGTGGAACGGGATCGGACCGTTTCCCGACTCTACGCGGTGTGTGTGGAACGGGATCCGGACCGTTTCCCGACTCTACGCGGTGTGTGAGGAACGGGATCGGACCGTTTCCTGACTCTACGTGGTGTGTGTGGAACGGGATCGGACCGTTTCCCGACTGTACGCGGTGTGTGTGGAACGGGATCGGACCGTTTCCCGACTCTACGCGATGTGTGTGGAACGGGATCGGACCGTTTCCCGACTGTACGCGGTGTGTGTGGAACAGGATCGGACCGTTTCCCGACTGTACGCGGTGTGTGTGGAACGGGATCGGACCGTTTCCCGACTCTACGCGGTGTGTGTGGAACGGGATCGGACCATTTCCCGACTCTACGCATTGTGTGTGGTACGGGATCGGACCGTTTCCCGACTCTACGCGGTGTGTGTGGAACGGGATCGGACCGTTTCCCGACTGTACGTGGTGTGTGGAACGGGATCGGACCGTTTCCCGACTGTACGCGGTGTGTGTGGAACGGGATCCGGACCGTTTCCCGACTGTACGCGGTGTGTGTGGAATGGGATCGGACCGTTTCCCGACTCTACGCGGTGTGTGTGGAACGGGATCGGTCCGTTTCCCGACTCTACGCGGTGTGTGTGGAACGGGATCGGACCGTTTCCCGACTCTACGCGGTGTGTGTGGAACGGGATCGGACCGTTTCCCGACTGTACGCGGAGTGTGAGGAACAGGATCGGACCGTTTGCCGACTGTACGCGGTGTGTGTGGAACGGGATCGGACCGTTTCCCGACTCTACGGGGTGTGTGTGGAACGGGATCGGACCGTTTCCCGACTCTACGCGGTGTGTGTGGAACGGGATCGGACCGTTTCCCGACTCTACGCGGTGTGTCTGGAACGGGATCGGACCGTTTCCCGACTGTACGCGGTTTGTGTGGAACGGGATCGGACCGTTTCCCGACTCTACGCGGTGTGTGTGGAACGGGATCGGACCGTTTCCCGACTGTACGCGGTGTGTGTGGAACAGGATCGGACCGTTTCCCGACTGTACGCGGTGTGTGTGGAACGGGATCGGACCGTTTCCCGACTCTACGCGGTGTGTGTGGAACGGGATCGGACCATTTCCCCACTCTACGCGTTGTGTGTGGAACGGGATCGGACCGTTTCCCGACTCTACGCGGTGTGTGTGGAACGGGATCGGACCGTTTCCCGACTGTACGTGGTGTGTGGAACGGGATCGGACCGTTTCCCGACTGTACCCGGTGTGTGTGGAATGGGATCGGACCGTTTCCCGACTCTACGCGGTGTTTGTGGAACGGGATCGGACCGTTTCCCGACTCTACGCGGTGTGTGTGGAACGGGATCGGACCGTTTCCCGACTGTACGCGGTGTGTGTGGAACGGGATTGGACCATTTCCCGACTCTACGCGGTGTGTGTGGAACGGGATCGGACCGTTTCCCGACTCTACGCAGTGTGTGTGGAACGGGATCCTGACCGTTTCCCGACTGTACGCGGTGTGTGTGGAACGGGATCGGACCGTTTCCCGATTCTACGCGGTGTGTGTGGAACGGGATCGGACCGTTTCCCGACTCTACGCGGTGTGTGTGGAACGGGATCGGATCGTTTCCCGACTCTACGCAGTGTGTGTGGAACGGGATCGGACCGTTTCCCGACTCTACGCAGTGTGTGTGGAACGGGATCGGACCGTTTCCCAACACTACGCGGTGTGTGTGGAACGGGATCGGACCGTTTCCCGACTCTACGCGGTGTGTGTGGAACGGGATCGGACCGTTTCCCGACTCTACGCGGTGTGTGGAACGGGATTGGACCATTTCCCGACTCTACGCGGTGTGTGTGGAACGGGATCGGACCGTTTCCCGACTCTACGCGGTGTGTGTGGAACGGGATCGGACCGTTTCCCGACTGTACGCGGTGTGTGTGGAACGGGATCGGACCGTTTCCCGACTGTACGCGGTGTGTGTGGAACGGGATCGGACCGTTTCCCGACTCTACACGGTGTGTGTGGAACGGGATCGGACCGTTTCCCGACTCTACGCGGTGTGTGTGGAACGGGATCCGGACCGTTTCCCGACTCTACGCGGTGTGTGAGGAACGGGATCGGACCGTTTCCTGACTCTACGTGGTGTGTGTGGAACGGGATCGGACCGTTTCCCGACTGTACGCGGTGTGTGTGGAACGGGATCCGTACCGTTTCCCGACTCTATGCGGTGTGTGTGGAACGGGATCGGACCGTTTCCCGACTCTACGCGATGTGTGTGGAACGGGATCGGACCGTTTCCCGACTGTACGCGGTGTGTGTGGAACAGGATCGGACCGTTTCCCGACTGTACGCGGTGTGTGTGGAACGGGATCGGACCGTTTCCCGACTCTACGCGGTGTGTGTGGAACGGGATCGGACCATTTCCCGACTCTACGCATTGTGTGTGGTACGGGATCGGACCGTTTCCCGACTCTACGCGGTGTGTGTGGAACGGGATCGGACCGTTTCCCGACTGTACGTGGTGTGTGGAACGGGATCGGACCGTTTCCCGACTGTACGCGGTGTGTGTGGAACGGGATCCGGACCGTTTCCCGACTGTACGCGGTGTGTGTGGAATGGGATCGGACCGTTTCCCGACTCTACGCGGTGTGTGTGGAACGGGATCGGTCCGTTTCCCGACTCTACGCGGTGTGTGTGGAACGGGATCGGACCGTTTCCCGACTCTACGCGGTGTGTGTGGAACGGGATCGGACCGTTTCCCGACTGTACGCGGAGTGTGAGGAACAGGATCGGACCGTTTGCCGACTGTACGCGGTGTGTGTGGAACGGGATCGGACCGTTTCCCGACTCTACGGGGTGTGTGTGGAACGGGATCGGACCGTTTCCCGACTCTACGCGGTGTGTGTGGAACGGGATCGGACCGTTTCCCGACTCTACGCGGTGTGTCTGGAACGGGATCGGACCGTTTCCCGACTGTACGCGGTGTGTGTGGAATGGGATCGGACCGTTTCCCGACTCTACGCGGTGTGTGTGGAACGGGATCGGACCGTTTCCCGACTGTACGCGGTGTGTGTGGAACAGGATCGGACCGTTTCCCGACTGTACGCGGTGTGTGTGGAACGGGATCGGACCGTTTCCCGACTCTACGCGGTGTGTGTGGAACGGGATCGGACCATTTCCCCACTCTACGCGTTGTGTGTGGAACGGGATCGGACCGTTTCCCGACTCTACGCGGTGTGTGTGGAACGGGATCGGACCGTTTCCCGACTGTACGTGGTGTGTGGAACGGGATCGGACCGTTTCCCGACTGTACGCGGTGTGTGTGGAACGGGATCCGGACCGTTTCCCGACTGTACGCGGTGTGTGTGGAATGGGATCGGACCGTTTCCCGACTC
Source organism: Somniosus microcephalus (assembly GCF_052327205.1). Classification (NCBI taxonomy): domain Eukaryota; kingdom Metazoa; phylum Chordata; class Chondrichthyes; order Squaliformes; family Somniosidae; genus Somniosus; species Somniosus microcephalus. The sequence continues at coordinate 13,660,190 of NC_141020.1, read as the reverse complement.
TACGCGGTGTGTGTGGAACGGGATTGGTCCGTTTCCCGACTCTACGCGGTGTGTGTGGAACGGGATCGGACCATTTCCCGACTCTACGCGGTGTGTGTGGAACGGGATCGGACCGTTTCCCGACTGTACGCGGAGTGTGAGGAACAGGATCGGACCGTTTGCCGACTGTACGCGGTGTGTGTGGAACGGGATCGGACCGTTTCCCGACTCTACGCGGTGTGTGTGGAACGGGATCCGGACCGTTTCCCGACTCTACGCGGTGTGTGAGGAACGGGATCGGACCGTTTCCTGACTCTACGCGGTGTGTGTGGAACGGGATCCGTACCTTTTCCCGACTCTATGCGGTGTGTGTGGAACGGGATCGGACCGTTTCCCGACTCTACGCGGTGTGTGTGGAACGGGATCGGACCGTTTCCTGACTGTACGCGGTGTGTGAGGAACAGGATCGGACCGTTTCCCTACTCTACGCCGTGTGTGTGGAACGGGATCGGACCGTTTCCCGACAGTACGCGGTGTGTGTGGAACGGGATCGGACCGTTTCCCGACTGTACGCGGTGTGTGGAATGGGATCGGACCGTTTCCCGACTGTACGCGGTGTGTGTGGAACGGGATCCGGACCGTTTCCCGACAGTATGCGTTGTTTGTGGAACGGGATCGGACCGTTTCCTGACTGTACGCGGTGTGTGGAACGGGATTGGACCGTTTCCCGACTGTACACGGTGTGTGTGGAACGGGATCGGACTGTTTCCCGACTCTACGCGGTGTGTGTGGAACGGGATCGGACCGTTTCCCGACTGTACGCGGTGTGTGTGGAACGGGATCGGACCGTTTCCCGACTGTACGCGGTGTGTGTGGAACGGGATCGGACCGTTTCCCGACTCTACACGGTGTGTGTGGAACGGGATCGGACCATCTCCCGACTGTACGCGGTGTGTGTGGAACGGGATCGGACCATTTCCCGACTGTACGCGGTGTGTGAGGAACGGGATCGGACCGTTTCCCGACTGTACGCGGTGTGTGTGGAACGGGATCGGACCGTTTCCCGACTCTATGCGGTGTGTGTGGAACGGGATCGGACCGTTTCCCGACTCTACGCGGTGTGTGTGGAACGGGATCGGACCTTTTCCCGACTGTACGCGTTGTGTGTGGAACGGGATCGGACCGTTTCCCGACTGTACGCGGTGTGTGTGGAACGGCATCGGACCGTTTCCCGACTCTACGCGGTGTGTGGAATGGGATCGGACCGTTTCCCGACTGTACGCGGTGTGTGTGGAACGGGATCCGGACCGTTTCCCGACAGTACGCGTTGTGTGTGGAACGGGATCGGACCGTTTCCTGACTGTACGCGGTGTGTGGAACGGGATTGGACCGTTTCCCGACTGTACACGGTGTGTGTGGAACGGGATCGGACTGTTTCCCGACTCTACGCGGTGTGTGTGGAACGGGATCGGACCGTTTCCCGACTGTACGCGGTGTGTGTGGAACGGGATCGGACCGTTTCCCGACTCTACACGGTGTGTGTGGAACGGGATCGGACCATCTCCCGACTGTACGCGGTGTGTGTGGAACGGGATCGGACCATTTCCCGACTGTACGCGCTGTGTGAGGAACGGGATCGGACCGTTTCCCGACTGTACGCGGTGTGTGTGGAACGGGATCGGACCGTTTCCCGACTCTACGCGGTGTGTGTGGAACGGGATCGGACCGTTTCCCGACTCTACGCGGTGTGTGTGGAACGGGATCGGACCTTTTCCCGACTGTACGCGTTGTGTGTGGAACGGGATCGGACCGTTTCCCGACTGTACGCGGTGTGTGTGGAACGGCATCGGACCGTTTCCCGACTCTACGCGGTGTGTGTGGAACGGGATCGGACCGTTTCCCGACTGTACGCGGTGTGTGTGGAACGGGATCGGACCGTTTCCCGACTCTACACGGTGTGTGTGGAACGGGATCGGACCGTTTCCCGACTCTACGCGGTGTGTGTGGAACGGGATCGGACCGTTTCCCGACTCTACGCGGTGTGTGTGGAACAGGATCGGACCGTTTCCCGACTCTACGCGGTGTGTGTGGAACGGGATCGGACCGTTTCCCCACTGTACGCGGTGTGTGTGGAACGGGATCGGACCGTTCCCCGACTCTACGCGGTGTGTGTGGAACGGGATTGGACCGTTTCCCGACTGTACGCGGAGTGTGAGGAACAGGATCGGACCGTTTGCCGACTGTACGCGGTGTGTGTGGAACGGGACCCGGACCGTTTCCCAACTCTACGCGGTGTGTGAGGAACGGGATCGGACCGTTTCCCGACTCTACGTGGTGTGTGCGGAACGGGATCGGACCATTTCCCGACTGTACGTGGTGTGTGTGGAACGGGATCCGTACCGTTTCCCGACTCTACGCGGTGTGTGTGGAACGGGATCGGACCGTTTCCCGACTGTACGCGGTGTGTGAGGAACAGGATCGGACCTTTTCCCGACTCTACGCGGTGTGTGTGGAACGGGATCGGACCATTTACCGACTCTAAGCGGTGTGTGTGGAACGGGATCGGACCATTTCCCGACTGTACGCGGTGTGTGTGGAATGGGATCGGACCGTTTCCCGACTGTACGCGGTGTGTGGAACGGGATCGTACCGTTTCCCGACTCTACACGGTGTGTGTGGAACGGGATCGGACCGTCTCCCGACTGTACGCGGTGTGTGAGGAACGGGATCGGACCGTTTCCCGACTGTACGCGGTGTGTGTGGAACGGGATCGGACCGTTTCCCGACTCTACGCGGTGTGTGTGGAACGGGATCGGACCGTTTCCCGACTCTACGCGGTGTGTGTGGAACGGGATCGGACCGTTTCCCGACTCTACGCGGTGTGTGTGGAACGGGATCGGACCATTTCCCGACTCTACGCGGTGTGTGGAATGGGATCAGACCGTTTCCCGACTCTACGCGGTGTGTGTGGAATGGGATCGGACCGTTTCCCGACTCTACGCGGTGTGTGTGGAACGGGATCGGACCGTTTCCCGACTGTACGCGTTGTGTGTGGAACGGGATCGGACCGTTTCCCGACTGTACGCGGTGTGTGTGGAACGGGATCGGACCGTTTCCCGACTCTACGCGGTGTGTGTGGAACGGGATCGGACCGTTTCCCGACTGTACGCGGTGTGTGTGGAACGGGATCGGACCGTTTCCCGACTCTACACAGTGTGTGTGGAACGGGATCGGACCGTTTCCCGACTCTACGCGGTGTGTGTGGAACGGGATCGGGACCGTTTCCCGATTGTACGCGGTGTGTGTGGAACAGGATCCGGACCGTTTCCCGACTCTACGCGGTGTGTGTGGAACAGGATCCGGACCGTTTCCCGACTGTACGCGGTGTGTGTGGAACGGGATCGGACCGTTTCCCGACTCTACACGGTGTGTGTGGAACGGGATCGGACCATTTCCCGACTCTACGCGGTGTGTGTGGAACGGGATCGGGATCGTTTCCCGACTGTACGCGGTGTGTGTGGAACGGGATCGGACCTTTTCCCGACTCTACGCGGTGTGTGTGGAACGGGATCGGACCGTTTCCCGACTCTACGCGGTGTGTGTGGAACGGGATTGGACCGTTTCCCGACTCTACGGGGTGTGTGTGGAACGGGATCGGACCGTTTCCCGACTCTACGTGGTGTGTGTGGAACGGGATCGGACCGTTTCCCGACTGTACGCGGTGTGTGTGGAACGGGATCGGACCGTTTCCCGACTCTACGCGGTGTGTGTGGAACAGGATCTGGACCGCTTCCCGACTGTATGCGGTGTGTGTGGAACGGGATCGGACCGTTTCCCGACTGTACGCGGTGTGTGTGGAACTGGATCGGACCGTTTCCCGACTCTACGGGGTGTGTGTGGAACGGGATCGGACCGTTTCCCGACTCTACGCGGTGTGTGTGGAACGGGATCGGACCGTTTCCCGACTCTACGCGCGGTGTGTGTGGAACAGGATCGGACCGTTTCCCGACTGTACGCGGTGTGTGTGGAATGGGATCGGACCGTTTCCCAACTCTACGCGGTGTGTGTGGAATGGGATCGGACCGTTTCCCGACTGTACGCGGTGTGTGTGGAACAGGATCGGACCGTTTCCCGACTGTAGGCGGTGTGTGTGGAACGGGATCGGACCGTTTCCCGACTCTACGCGGTGTGTGTGGAACGGGATCGGACCATTTCCCGACTCTACGCGGTGTGTGTGGAACGGGATCAGACTGTTTCCCGACTCTACGCGGTGTGTGTGGAACGGGATCGGACCGTTTCCCGACTGTACGCGGTGTGTGGAACGGGATTGGACCGTTTCCCGACTGTACGCGGTGTGTGTGGAACGGGATCCGGACCGTTTCCCGACTGTTCGCGGTGTGTGTGGAACGGGATCGGACCGTTTCCCGACTCTACGCGGTGTGTGTGGAACGGGATCGGACCGTTTCCCGACTCTACGCGGTGTGTGGGAACGGGATCGGACCGTTTCCCGACTCTGCGGGGTGTGTGTGGAACGGGATCGGACCGTTTCCCGACTCTACGTGGTGTGTGTGGAACGGGATCGGACTGTTTCCCGACTGTACGCGGTGTGTGTGGAACGGGATCGGACCGTTTCCCGACTCTACGCGGTGTGTGTGGAACAGGATCCGGACCGCTTCCCGACTGTATGCGGTGTGTGTGGAACGGGATCGGACCGTTTCCCGACTGTATGCGGTGTGTGTGGAACTGGATTGGACCATTTCCCGACTCTACGGGGTGTGTGTGGAACGGGATCGGACCGTTTCCCGACTCTACGCGGTGTGTGTGGAACGGGATCGGACCGTTTCCCGACTCTACGCGGTGTGTGTGGAACGGGATCGGACCGTTTCCCGACTGTACGCGGTGTGTGTGGAACGGGATCGGACCGTTTCCCAACTCTACGCGGTGTGTGTGGAACGGGATCGGACCGTTTCCCGACTGTACGCGGTGTGTGTGGAACAGGATCGGACCGTTTCCCGACTGTAGGCGGTGTGTGTGGAACGGGATCGGACCGTTTCCCGACTCTACGCGGTGTGTGTGTAACGGGATCGGACCATTTCCCGACTCTACGCGGTGTGTGTGGAACGGGATCGGACCGTTTCCCGACTCTACGCGGTGTGTGTGGAACGGGATCGGACCGTTTCCCGACTGTACGCGGTGTGTGGAACGGGATTGGACCATTTCCCGACTGTACGCGGTGTGTGTGGAACGGGATCCGGACCGTTTCCCGACTGTACGCGGTGTGTGTGGAATGGGATCGGACCGTTTCCCGACTCTACGCGGTGTGTGTGGAACGGGATCGGTCCGTTTCCCGACGCTACGCGGTGTGTGTGGAACGGGATCGGACCATTTCCCGACTCTACGCGGTGTGTGTGGAACGGGATCGGACCGTTTCCCGACTGTACGCGGTGTGTGGAACGGGATTGGACCATTTCCCGACTGTACGCGGTGTGTGTGGAACGGGATCCGGACCGTTTCCCGACTGTACGCGGTGTGTGTGGAATGGGATCGGACCGTTTCCCGACTCTACGCGGTGTGTGTGGAACGGGATCGGTCCGTTTCCCGACGCTACGCGGTGTGTGTGGAACGGGATCGGACCATTTCCCGACTCTACGCGGTGTGTGTGGAACGGGATCGGACCGTTTCCCGACTCTGCGGGGTGTGTGTGGAACGGGATCGGACCGTTTCCCGACTCTACGTGGTGTGTGTGGAACGGGATCGGACTGTTTCCCGACTGTACGCGGTGTGTGTGGAACGGGATCGGACCGTTTCCCGACTCTACGCGGTGTGTGTGGAACAGGATCCGGACCGCTTCCCGACTGTATGCGGTGTGTGTGGAACGGGATCGGACCGTTTCCCGACTGTACGCGGTTTGTGTGGAACTGGATTGGACCATTTCCCGACTCTACGGGGTGTGTGTGGAACGGGATCGGACCGTTTCCCGACTGTACGCGGTGTGTGTGGAACGGGATCGGACCGTTTCCCGACTCTACGCGGTGTGTGTGGAACGGGATCGGACCGTTTCCCGACTGTACGCGGTGTGTGTGGAACGGGATCGGACCGTTTCCCAACTCTACGCGGTGTGTGTGGAACGGGATCGGACCGTTTCCCGACTGTACGCGGTGTGTGTGGAACAGGATCGGACCGTTTCCCGACTGTAGGCGGTGTGTGTGGAACGGGATCGGACCGTTTCCCGACTCTACGCGGTGTGTGTGTAACGGGATCGGACCATTTCCCGACTCTACGCGGTGTGTGTGGAACGGGATCGGACCATTTCCCGACTCTACGCGGTGTGTGTGGAACGGGATCGGACCGTTTCCCGACTGTACGCGGTGTGTGGAACGGGATTGGACCATTTCCCGACTGTACGCGGTGTGTGTGGAACGGGATCCGGACCGTTTCCCGACTGTACGCGGTGTGTGTGGAATGGGATCGGACCGTTTCCCGACTCTACGCGGTGTGTGTGGAACGGGATCGGTCCGTTTCCCGACGCTACGCGGTGTGTGTGGAACGGGATCGGACCATTTCCCGACTCTACGCGGTGTGTGTGGAACGGGATCGGACCGTTTCCCGACTCTACGCGGTGTGTGTGGAACGGGATCGGACCGTTTCCCCACTGTACGCGGTGTGTGTGGAACGGGATCGGACCGTTCCCCGACTCTACGCGGTGTGTGTGGAACGGGATCGGACCGTTTCCCGACTGTACGCGGTGTGTGAGGAACAGGATCGGACCGTTTGCAGACTGTACGTGGTGTGTGTGGAACGGGATCGGACCGTTTCCTGACTCTACGCGGTGTGTGTGGAACGGGATCCGGACCATTTCCCGACTCTTCGCGGTGTGTGAGGAACGGGATCGGACCGTTTCCCGACTCTACGTGGTGTGTGTGGAACGGGATCGGACCGTTTCCCGACTCTACGCGGTGTGTGTGGAACGGGATCGGACCGTTTCCCGACTCTACGGGGTGTGTGTGGAACGGGATCGGACCGTTTCCCGACTCTACGCGGTGTGTGTGGAATGGGATCGGACCGTTTCCCGACTGTACGCGGTGTGTGTGGAACGGGATCGGACCGTTTCCCGACTCTACGCGGTGTGTGTGGAACAGGATCTGGACCGCTTCCCGACTGTATGCGGTGTGTGTGGAACGGGATCGGACCGTTTCCCGACTGTATGCGGTGTGTGTGGAACGGGATCGGACCGTTTCCCGACTCTACGGGGTGTGTGTGGAACGGGATCGGACCGTTTCCCGACTCTACGCGGTGTGTGTGGAACGGGATCGGACCGTTTCCCGACTCTACGCGGTGTGTGTGGAACGGGATCGGACCGTTTCCCGACTGTACGCGGTGTGTGTGGAACGGGATCGGACCGTTTCCCAACTCTACGCGGTGTGTGTGGAACGGGATCGGACCGTTTCCCGACTGTACGCGGTGTGTGTGGAACAGGATCGGACCGTTTCCCGACTGTAGGCGGTGTGTGTGGAACGGGATCGGACCGTTTCCCGACTCTACGCGGTGTGTGTGGAACGGGATCGGACCATTTCCCGACTCTACGCGGTGTGTGTGGAACGGGATCGGACCGTTTCCCGACTCTACGCGGTGTGTGTGGAACGGGATCGGACCGTTTCCCGACTGTACGCGGTGTGTGGAACGGGATTGGACCGTTTCCCGACTGTACGCGGTGTGTGTGGAACGGGATCCGGACCGTTTCCCGACTGTACGCGGTGTGTGTGGAATGGGATCGGACCGTTTCCCGACCCTACGCGGTGTGTGTGGAACGGGATCGGTCCGTTTCCCGACTCTACGCGGTGTGTGTGGAACGGGATCGGACCATTTCCCGACTCTACGCGGTGTGTGTGGAACGGGATCGGACTGTTTCCCGACTCTACGCGGTGTGTGTGGAACGGGATCGGACCGTTTCCCCACTGTACGCGGTGTGTGTGGAACGGGATCGGACCGTTCCCCGACTCTACGCGGTGTGTGTGGAACGGGATCGGACCATTTCCCGACTGTACGCGGTGTGTGAGGAACAGGATCGGACCGTTTGCAGACTGTACGCGGTGTGTGTGGAACGGGATCGGACCGTTTCCTGACTCTACGCGGTGTGTGTGGAACGGGATCCGGACCGCTTCCTGACTCTTCGCGGTGTGTGAGGAACGGGATCGGACCGTTTCCCGACTCTACGTGGTGTGTGTGGAACGGGATCGGACCGTTTCCCGACTGTACGCGGTGTGTGTGGAACGGGATCCGTACCGTTTCCCGACTCTACGCGGAGTGTGTGGAACGGGATCGGACCGTTTCCCGACTCTACGCGGTGTGTGTGGAACGGGATCGGACCATTTCCCGACTCTACGCGGTGTGTGTGGAACGGGATCAGACCGTTTCCCGACTCTACGCGGTGTGTGTGGAACGGGATCGGACCGTTTCCCGACTGTACGCGGTGTGTGTGGAACGGGATCGGACCGTTTCCCGACTCTACGCGGTGTGTGTGGAACAGGATCTGGACCGCTTCCCGACTGTATGCGGTGTGTGTGGAACGGGATCGGACCGTTTCCCGACTGTATGCGGTGTGTGTGGAACGGGATCGGACCGTTTCCCGACTCTACGGGGTGTGTGTGGAACGGGATCGGACCGTTTCCCGACTCTACGCGGTGTGTGTGGAACGGGATCGGACCGTTTCCCGACTCTACGCGGTGTGTGTGGAACGGGATCGGACCGTTTCCCGACTGTACGCGGTGTGTGTGGAACGGGATCGGACCGTTTCCCAACTCTACGCGGTGTGTGTGGAACGGGATCGGACCGTTTCCCGACTGTACGCGGTGTGTGTGGAACAGGATCGGACCGTTTCCCGACTGTAGGCGGTGTGTGTGGAACGGGATCGGACCGTTTCCCGACTCTACGCGGTGTGTGTGGAACGGGATCGGACCATTTCCCGACTCTACGCGGTGTGTGTGGAACGGGATCGGACCGTTTCCCGACTCTACGCGGTGTGTGTGGAACGGGATCGGACCGTTTCCCGACTGTACGCGGTGTGTTGAACGGGATTGGACCGTTTCCCGACTGTACGCGGTGTGTGTGGAACGGGATCCGGACCGTTTCCCGACTGTACGCGGTGTGTGTGGAATGGGATCGGACCGTTTCCCGACCCTACGCGGTGTGTGTGGAACGGGATCGGTCCGTTTCCCGACTCTACGCGGTGTGTGTGGAACGGGATCGGACCATTTCCCGACTCTACGCGGTGTGTGTGGAACGGGATCGGACCGTTTCCCGACTCTACGCGGTGTGTGTGGAACGGGATCGGACCGTTTCCCCACTGTACGCGGTGTGTGTGGAACGGGATCGGACCGTTCCCCGACTCTACGCGGTGTGTGTGGAACGGGATCGGACCATTTCCCGACTGTACGCGGTGTGTGAGGAACAGGATCGGACCGTTTGCAGACTGTACGCGGTGTGTGTGGAACGGGATCGGACCGTTTCCTGACTCTACGCGGTGTGTGTGGAACGGGATCCGGACCGTTTCCTGACTCTTCGCGGTGTGTGAGGAACGGGATCGGACCGTTTCCCGACTCTACGTGGTGTGTGTGGAACGGGATCGGACCGTTTCCCGACTGTACGCGGTGTGTGTGGAACGGGATCCGTACCGTTTCCCGACTCTACGCGGTGTGTGTGGAACGGGATCGGACCGTTTCCCGACTCTACGCGGTGTGTGTGGAACGGGATCGGACCGTTTCCCGACTGTACGCGGTGTGTGAGGAACAGGATCGGTCCGTTTCCCGACTCTACGCGGTGTGTGTGGAACGGGATCGGACCGTTTCCCGACTCTACGCGGTGTGTGTGGAACGGGATCGGACCATTTCCCGACTGTACGTGGTGTGTGTGGAACGGGATCGGACCGTTTCCCGACTGTACGCGGTGTGTGGAATGGGATCGGACCATTTCCCGACTGTACGCGGTGTGTGTGGAACGGGATCCGGACCGTTTCCCGACTGTACGCGGTGTGTGAGGAACAGGATCAGACCGTTTCCCGACTCTACGCGGTGTGTGTGGAACGGGATCGGACCGTTTCCCGACTCTACGCGGTGTGTGTGGAACGGGATCGGACCATTTCCCGACTGTAGGCGGTGTGTGTGGAACGGGATCGGACCGTTTCCCGACTGTACGCGGTGTGTGGAATGGGATCGGACCGTTTCCCGACTGTACGCGGTGTGTGTGGAACGGGATCCGAACCGTTTCCCGACAGTACGCGGTGTGTGTGGAACGGGATCGGACCGTTTCCTGACTGTACGCGGTTTGTGGAACGGGATCGGACCGTTTCCCGACTGTACGCGGTGTGTGTGGAACGGGATCGGACTGTTTCCCGACTCTACGCGGTGTGTGTGGAACGGGATCGGACCGTTTCCCGACTGTACGCGGTGTGTGTGGAACGGGATCGGACCGTTTCCCGACTGTACGCGGTGTGTGTGGAACGGGATCGGACCGTTTCCCGACTCTACACGGTGTGTGTGGAACGGGATCGGACCGTTTCCCGACTGTACGCGGTGTGTGTGGAAGAGGATCGGACCGTTTCCCGACTGTAGGCGGTGTGTGTGGAACGGGATCGGACCGTTTCCCGACTCTACGCGGTGTGTGTGGAACGGGATCGGACCATTTCCCGACTCTACGCGGTGTGTGTGGAACGGGATCGGACCGTTTCCCGACTCTACGCGGTGTGTGTGGAACGGGATCGGACCGTTTCCCGACTGTACGCGGTGTGTGGAACGGGATTGGACCATTTCCCGACTGTACGCGGTGTGTGTGGAACGGGATCGGACCGTTTCCCGACTCTACGCGGTGTGTGTGGAACGGGATCGGACCGTTTCCCGACTCTACGTGGTGTGTGTGGAACGGGATCGGACCGTTTCCCCACTGTACGCGGTGTGTGTGGAACGGGATCGGACCGTTCCCCGACTCTACGCGGTGTGTGTGGAACGGGATCGGACCGTTTCCCGACTGTACGCGGTGTGTGTGGAACGGGATCGGACCGTTTCCCGACTCTATGCGGTGTGTGTGGAACGGGATCGGACCGTTTCCCGACTCTACGCGGTGTGTGTGGAACGGGATCGGACCTTTTCCCGACTGTACGCGTTGTGTGTGGAACGGGATCGGACCGTTTCCCGACTGTACGCGGTGTGTGTGGAACGGGATCGGACCGTTTCCCGACTCTATGTGGTGTGTGTGGAACGGGATCGGACCGTTTCCCGACTCTACGCGGTGTGTGTGGAACGGGATCGGACCTTTTCCCGACTGTACGCGTTGTGTGTGGAACGGGATCGGACCGTTTCCCGACTGTACGCGGTGTGTGTGGAACGGCATCGGACCGTTTCCCGACTCTACGCGGTGTGTGGAATGGGATCGGACCGTTTCCCGACTGTACGCGGTGTGTGTGGAACGGGATCCGGACCGTTTCCCGACAGTACGCGTTGTGTGTGGAACGGGATCGGACCGTTTCCTGACTGTACGCGGTGTGTGGAACGGGATTGGACCGTTTCCCGACTGTACACGGTGTGTGTGGAACGGGATCGGACTGTTTCCCGACTCTACGCGGTGTGTGTGGAACGGGATCGGACCGTTTCCCGACTGTACGCGGTGTGTGTGGAACGGGATCGGACCGTTTCCCGACTCTACACGGTGTGTGTGGAACGGGATCGGACCATCTCCCGACTGTACGCGGTGTGTGTGGAACGGGATCGGACCATTTCCCGACTGTACGCGGTGTGTGAGGAACGGGATCGGACCGTTTCCCGACTGTACGCGGTGTGTGTGGAACGGGATCGGACCGTTTCCCGACTCTACGCGGTGTGTGTGGAACGGGATCGGACCGTTTCCCGACTCTACGCGGTGTGTGTGGAACGGGATCGGACCTTTTCCCGACTGTACGCGTTGTGTGTGGAACGGGATCGGACCGTTTCCCGACTGTACGCGGTGTGTGTGGAACGGCATCGGACCGTTTCCCGACTCTACGCGGTGTGTGTGGAACGGGATCGGACCGTTTCCCGACTGTACGCGGTGTGTGTGGAACGGGATCGGACCGTTTCCCGACTCTACACGGTGTGTGTGGAACGGGATCGGACCGTTTCCCGACTCTACGCGGTGTGTGTGGAACGGGATCGGACCGTTTCCCGACTCTACGCGGTGTGTGTGGAACAGGATCGGACCGTTTCCCGACTCTACGCGGTGTGTGTGGAACGGGATCGGACCGTTTCCCCACTGTACGCGGTGTGTGTGGAACGGGATCGGACCGTTCCCCGACTCTACGCGGTGTGTGTGGAACGGGATTGGACCGTTTCCCGACTGTACGCGGAGTGTGAGGAACAGGATCGGACCGTTTGCCGACTGTACGCGGTGTGTGTGGAACGGGACCCGGACCGTTTCCCAACTCTACGCGGTGTGTGAGGAACGGGATCGGACCGTTTCCCGACTCTACGTGGTGTGTGCGGAGCGGGATCGGACCATTTCCCGACTGTACGCGGTGTGTGTGGAACGGGATCCGTACCGTTTCCCGACTCTATGCGGTGTGTGTGGAACGGGATCGGACCGTTTCCCGACTGTACGCGGTGTGTGAGGAACAGGATCGGACCTTTTCCCGACTCTACGCGGTGTGTGTGGAACGGGATCGGACCATTTACCGACTCTAAGCGGTGTGTGTGGAACGGGATCGGACCATTTCCCGACTGTACGCGGTGTGTGTGGAATGGGATCGGACCGTTTCCCGACTGTACGCGGTGTGTGGAACGGGATCGGACCGTTTCCCGACTCTACACGGTGTGTGTGGAACGGGATCGGACCGTCTCCCGACTGTACGCGGTGTGTGAGGAACGGGATCGGACCGTTTCCCGACTGTACGCGGTGTGTGTGGAACGGGATCGGACCGTTTCCCGACTCTACGCGGTGTGTGTGGAACGGGATCGGACCGTTTCCCGACTCTACGCGGTGTGTGTGGAACGGGATCGGACCGTTTCCCGACTCTACGCGGTGTGTGTGGAACGGGATCGGACCATTTCCCGACTCTACGCGGTGTGTGGAACGGGATCAGACCGTTTCCCGACTCTACGCGGTGTGTGTGGAATGGGATCGGACCGTTTCCCGACTCTACGCGGTGTGTGTGGAACGGGATCGGGCCGTTTCCCGACTGTACGCGTTGTGTGTGGAACGGGATCGGACCGTTTCCCGACTGTACGCGGTGTGTGTGGAACGGGATCGGACCGTTTCCCGACTCTACGCGGTGTGTGTGGAACGGGATCGGACCGTTTCCCGACTGTACGCGGTGTGTGTGGAACGGGATCGGACCGTTTCCCGACTCTACACAGTGTGTGTGGAACGGGATCGGACCGTTTCCCGACTCTACGCGGTGTGTGTGGAACGGGATCGGGACCGTTTCCCGATTGTACGCGGTGTGTGTGGAACAGGATCCGGACCGTTTCCCGACTCTACGCGGTGTGTGTGGAACAGGATCCGGACCGTTTCCCGACTGTACGCGGTGTGTGTGGAACGGGATCGGACCGTTTCCCGACTCTACACGGTGTGTGTGGAACGGGATCGGACCATTTCCCGACTCTACGCGGTGTGTGTGGAACGGGATCGGGATCGTTTCCCGACTGTACGCGGTGTGTGTGGAACGGGATCGGACCTTTTCCCGACTCTACGCGGTGTGTGTGGAACGGGATCGGACCGTTTCCCGACTCTACGCGGTGTGTGTGGAACGGGATTGGACCGTTTCCCGACTCTACGGGGTGTGTGTGGAACGGGATCGGACCGTTTCCCGACTCTACGTGGTGTGTGTGGAACGGGATCGGACCGTTTCCCGACTGTACGCGGTGTGTGTGGAACGGGATCGGACCGTTTCCCGACTCTACGCGGTGTGTGTGGAACAGGATCTGGACCGCTTCCCGACTGTATGCGGTGTGTGTGGAACGGGATCGGACCGTTTCCCGACTGTACGCGGTGTGTGTGGAACTGGATCGGACCGTTTCCCGACTCTACGGGGTGTGTGTGGAACGGGATCGGACCGTTTCCCGACTCTACGCGGTGTGTGTGGAACGGGATCGGACCGTTTCCCGACTCTACGCGAGGTGTGTGTGGAACAGGATCGGACCGTTTCCCGACTGTACGCGGTGTGTGTGGAATGGGATCGGACCGTTTCCCAACTCTACGCGGTGTGTGTGGAATGGGATCGGACCGTTTCCCGACTGTACGCGGTGTGTGTGGAACAGGATCGGACCGTTTCCCGACTGTAGGCGGTGTGTGTGGAACGGGATCGGACCGTTTCCCGACTCTACGCGGTGTGTGTGGAACGGGATCGGACCATTTCCCGACTCTACGCGGTGTGTGTGGAACGGGATCAGACCGTTTCCCGACTCTACGCGGTGTGTGTGGAACGGGATCGGACCGTTTCCCGACTGTACGCGGTGTGTGGAACGGGATTGGACCGTTTCCCGACTGTACGCGGTGTGTGTGGAACGGGATCCGGACCGTTTCCCGACTGTTCGCGGTGTGTGTGGAACGGGATCGGACCGTTTCCCGACTCTACGCGGTGTGTGTGGAACGGGATCGGACCGTTTCCCGACTCTACGCGGTGTGTGTGGAACGGGATCGGACCGTTTCCCGACTCTGCGGGGTGTGTGTGGAACGGGATCGGACCGTTTCCCGACTCTACGTGGTGTGTGTGGAACGGGATCGGACTGTTTCCCGACTGTACGCGGTGTGTGTGGAACGGGATCGGACCGTTTCCCGACTCTACGCGGTGTGTGTGGAACAGGATCCGGACCGCTTCCCGACTGTATGCGGTGTGTGTGGAACGGGATCGGACCGTTTCCCGACTGTATGCGGTGTGTGTGGAACTGGATTGGACCATTTCCCGACTCTACGGGGTGTGTGTGGAACGGGATCGGACCGTTTCCCGACTGTACGCGGTGTGTGTGGAACGGGATCGGACCGTTTCCCGACTCTACGCGGTGTGTGTGGAACGGGATCGGACCGTTTCCCGACTGTACGCGGTGTGTGTGGAACGGGATCGGACCGTTTCCCAACTCTACGCGGTGTGTGTGGAACGGGATCGGACCGTTTCCCGACTGTACGCGGTGTGTGTGGAACAGGATCGGACCGTTTCCCGACTGTAGGCGGTGTGTGTGGAACGGGATCGGACCGTTTCCCGACTCTACGCGGTGTGTGTGTAACGGGATCGGACCATTTCCCGACTCTACGCGGTGTGTGTGGAACGGGATCGGACCGTTTCCCGACTCTACGCGGTGTGTGTGGAACGGGATCGGACCGTTTCCCGACTGTACGCGGTGTGTGGAACGGGATTGGACCATTTCCCGACTGTACGCGGTGTGTGTGGAACGGGATCCGGACCGTTTCCCGACTGTACGCGGTGTGTGTGGAATGGGATCGGACCGTTTCCCGACTCTACGCGGTGTGTGTGGAACGGGATCGGTCCGTTTCCCGACGCTACGCGGTGTGTGTGGAACGGGATCGGACCATTTCCCGACTCTACGCGGTGTGTGTGGAACGGGATCGGACCGTTTCCCGACTGTACGCGGTGTGTGGAACGGGATTGGACCATTTCCCGACTGTACGCGGTGTGTGTGGAACGGGATCCGGACCGTTTCCCGACTGTACGCGGTGTGTGTGGAATGGGATCGGACCGTTTCCCGACTCTACGCGGTGTGTGTGGAACGGGATCGGTCCGTTTCCCGACGCTACGCGGTGTGTGTGGAACGGGATCGGACCATTTCCCGACTCTACGCGGTGTGTGTGGAACGGGATCGGACCGTTTCCCGACTCTGCGGGGTGTGTGTGGAACGGGATCGGACCGTTTCCCGACTCTACGTGGTGTGTGTGGAACGGGATCGGACTGTTTCCCGACTGTACGCGGTGTGTGTGGAACGGGATCGGACCGTTTCCCGACTCTACGCGGTGTGTGTGGAACAGGATCCGGACCGCTTCCCGACTGTATGCGGTGTGTGTGGAACGGGATCGGACCGTTTCCCGACTGTACGCGGTTTGTGTGGAACTGGATTGGACCATTTCCCGACTCTACGGGGTGTGTGTGGAACGGGATCGGACCGTTTCCCGACTGTACGCGGTGTGTGTGGAACGGGATCGGACCGTTTCCCGACTCTACGCGGTGTGTGTGGAACGGGATCGGACCGTTTCCCGACTGTACGCGGTGTGTGTGGAACGGGATCGGACCGTTTCCCAACTCTACGCGGTGTGTGTGGAACGGGATCGGACCGTTTCCCGACTGTACGCGGTGTGTGTGGAACAGGATCGGACCGTTTCCCGACTGTAGGCGGTGTGTGTGGAACGGGATCGGACCGTTTCCCGACTCTACGCGGTGTGTGTGTAACGGGATCGGACCATTTCCCGACTCTACGCGGTGTGTGTGGAACGGGATCGGACCGTTTCCCGACTCTACGCGGTGTGTGTGGAACGGGATCGGACCGTTTCCCGACTGTACGCGGTGTGTGGAACGGGATTGGACCATTTCCCGACTGTACGCGGTGTGTGTGGAACGGGATCCGGACCGTTTCCCGACTGTACGCGGTGTGTGTGGAATGGGATCGGACCGTTTCCCGACTCTACGCGGTGTGTGTGGAACGGGATCGGTCCGTTTCCCGACGCTACGCGGTGTGTGTGGAACGGGATCGGACCATTTCCCGACTCTACGCGGTGTGTGTGGAACGGGATCGGACCGTTTCCCGACTCTACGCGGTGTGTGTGGAACGGGATCGGACCATTTCCCCACTGTACGCGGTGTGTGTGGAACGGGATCGGACCATTCCCCGACTCTACGCGGTGTGTGTGGAACGGGATCGGACCGTTTCCCGACTGTACGCGGTGTGTGAGGAACAGGATCGGACCGTTTGCAGACTGTACGTGGTGTGTGTGGAACGGGATCGGACCGTTTCCTGACTCTACGCGGTGTGTGTGGAACGGGATCCGGACCATTTCCCGACTCTTCGCGGTGTGTGAGGAACGGGATCGGACCGTTTCCCGACTCTACGTGGTGTGTGTGGAACGGGATCGGACCGTTTCCCGACTCTACGCGGTGTGTGTGGAACGGGATCGGACCGTTTCCCGACTCTACGGGGTGTGTGTGGAACGGGATCGGACCGTTTCCCGACTCTACGCGGTGTGTGTGGAATGGGATCGGACCGTTTCCCGACTGTACGCGGTGTGTGTGGAACGGGATCGGACCGTTTCCCGACTCTACGCGGTGTGTGTGGAACAGGATCTGGACCGCTTCCCGACTGTATGCGGTGTGTGTGGAACGGGATCGGACCGTTTCCCGACTGTATGCGGTGTGTGTGGAACGGGATCGGACCGTTTCCCGACTCTACGGGGTGTGTGTGGAACGGGATCGGACCGTTTCCCGACTCTACGCGGTGTGTGTGGAACGGGATCGGACCGTTTCCCGACTCTACGCGGTGTGTGTGGAACGGGATCGGACCGTTTCCCGACTCTACGCGGTGTGTGTGGAACGGGATCGGACCGTTTCCCAACTCTACGCGGTGTGTGTGGAACGGGATCGGACCGTTTCCCGACTGTACGCGGTGTGTGTGGAACAGGATCGGACCGTTTCCCGACTGTAGGCGGTGTGTGTGGAACGGGATCGGACCGTTTCCCGACTCTACGCGGTGTGTGTGGAACGGGATCGGACCATTTCCCGACTCTACGCGGTGTGTGTGGAACGGGATCGGACCGTTTCCCGACTCTACGCGGTGTGTGTGGAACGGGATCGGACCGTTTCCCTACTGTACGCGGTGTGTGGAACGGGATTGGACCGTTTCCCGACTGTACGCGGTGTGTGTGGAACGGGATCCGGACCGTTTCACGACTGTACGCGGTGTGTGTGGAATGGGATCGGACCGTTTCCCGACCCTACGCGGTGTGTGTGGAACGGGATCGGTCCGTTTCCCGACTCTACGCGGTGTGTGTGGAACGGGATCGGACCGTTTCCCGACTCTACGCGGTGTGTGTGGAACGGGATCGGACTGTTTCCCGACTCTACGCGGTGTGTGTGGAACGGGATCGGACCGTTTCCCCACTGTACGCGGTGTGTGTGGAACGGGATCGGACCGTTCCCCGACTCTACGCGGTGTGTGTGGAACGGGATCGGACCATTTCCCGACTGTACGCGGTGTGTGAGGAACAGGATCGGACCGTTTGCAGACTGTACGCGGTGTGTGTGGAACGGGATCGGACCGTTTCCTGACTCTACGCGGTGTGTGTGGAACGGGATCCGGACCGTTTCCTGACTCTTCGCGGTGTGTGAGGAACGGGATCGGACCGTTTCCCGACTCTACGTGGTGTGTGTGGAACGGGATCGGACCGTTTCCCGACTGTACGCGGTGTGTGTGGAACGGGATCCGTACCGTTTCCCGACTCTACGCGGAGTGTGTGGAACGGGATCGGACCGTTTCCCGACTCTACGCGGTGTGTGTGGAACGGGATCGGACCATTTCCCGACTCTACGCGGTGTGTGTGGAACGGGATCAGACCGTTTCCCGACTCTACGCGGTGTGTGTGGAACGGGATCGGACCGTTTCCCGACTGTACGCGGTGTGTGTGGAACGGGATCGGACCGTTTCCCGACTCTACGCGGTGTGTGTGGAACAGGATCTGGACCGCTTCCCGACTGTATGCGGTGTGTGTGGAACGGGATCGGACCGTTTCCCGACTGTATGCGGTGTGTGTGGAACGGGATCGGACCGTTTCCCGACTCTACGGGGTGTGTGTGGAACGGGATCGGACCGTTTCCCGACTCTACGCGGTGTGTGTGGAACGGGATCGGACCGTTTCCCGACTCTACGCGGTGTGTGTGGAACGGGATCGGACCGTTTCCCGACTGTACGCGGTGTGTGTGGAACGGGATCGGACCGTTTCCCAACTCTACGCGGTGTGTGTGGAACGGGATCGGACCGTTTCCCGACTGTACGCGGTGTGTGTGGAACAGGATCGGACCGTTTCCCGACTGTAGGCGGTGTGTGTGGAACGGGATCGGACCGTTTCCCGACTCTACGCGGTGTGTGTGGAACGGGATCGGACCATTTCCCGACTCTACGCGGTGTGTGTGGAACGGGATCGGACCGTTTCCCGACTCTACGCGGTGTGTGTGGAACGGGATCGGACCGTTTCCCGACTGTACGCGGTGTGTTGAACGGGATTGGACCGTTTCCCGACTGTACGCGGTGTGTGTGGAACGGGATCCGGACCGTTTCCCGACTGTACGCGGTGTGTGTGGAATGGGATCGGACCGTTTCCCGACCCTACGCGGTGTGTGTGGAACGGGATCGGTCCGTTTCCCGACTCTACGCGGTGTGTGTGGAACGGGATCGGACCATTTCCCGACTCTACGCGGTGTGTGTGGAACGGGATCGGACCGTTTCCCGACTCTACGCGGTGTGTGTGGAACGGGATCGGACCGTTTCCCCACTGTACGCGGTGTGTGTGGAACGGGATCGGACCGTTCCCCGACTCTACGCGGTGTGTGTGGAACGGGATCGGACCATTTCCCGACTGTACGCGGTGTGTGAGGAACAGGATCGGACCGTTTGCAGACTGTACGCGGTGTGTGTGGAACGGGATCGGACCGTTTCCTGACTCTACGCGGTGTGTGTGGAACGGGATCCGGACCGTTTCCTGACTCTTCGCGGTGTGTGAGGAACGGGATCGGACCGTTTCCCGACTCTACGTGGTGTGTGTGGAACGGGATCGGACCGTTTCCCGACTGTACGCGGTGTGTGTGGAACGGGATCCGTACCGTTTCCCGACTCTACGCGGTGTGTGTGGAACGGGATCGGACCGTTTCCCGACTCTACGCGGTGTGTGTGGAACGGGATCGGACCGTTTCCCGACTGTACGCGGTGTGTGAGGAACAGGATCGGTCCGTTTCCCGACTCTACGCGGTGTGTGTGGAACGGGATCGGACCGTTTCCCGACTCTACGCGGTGTGTGTGGAACGGGATCGGACCATTTCCCGACTGTACGTGGTGTGTGTGGAACGGGATCGGACCGTTTCCCGACTGTACGCGGTGTGTGGAATGGGATCGGACCATTTCCCGACTGTACGCGGTGTGTGTGGAACGGGATCCGGACCGTTTCCCGACTGTACGCGGTGTGTGAGGAACAGGATCAGACCGTTTCCCGACTCTACGCGGTGTGTGTGGAACGGGATCGGACCGTTTCCCGACTCTACGCGGTGTGTGTGGAACGGGATCGGACCATTTCCCGACTGTAGGCGGTGTGTGTGGAACGGGATCGGACCGTTTCCCGACTGTACGCGGTGTGTGGAATGGGATCGGACCGTTTCCCGACTGTACGCGGTGTGTGTGGAACGGGATCCGAACCGTTTCCCGACAGTACGCGGTGTGTGTGGAACGGGATCGGACCGTTTCCTGACTGTACGCGGTTTGTGGAACGGGATCGGACCGTTTCCCGACTGTACGCGGTGTGTGTGGAACGGGATCGGACTGTTTCCCGACTCTACGCGGTGTGTGTGGAACGGGATCGGACCGTTTCCCGACTGTACGCGGTGTGTGTGGAACGGGATCGGACCGTTTCCCGACTGTACGCGGTGTGTGTGGAACGGGATCGGACCGTTTCCCGACTCTACACGGTGTGTGTGGAACGGGATCGGACCGTTTCCCGACTGTACGCGGTGTGTGTGGAAGAGGATCGGACCGTTTCCCGACTGTAGGCGGTGTGTGTGGAACGGGATCGGACCATTTCCCGACTCTACGCGGTGTGTGTGGAACGGGATCGGACCATTTCCCGACTCTACGCGGTGTGTGTGGAACGGGATCGGACCGTTTCCCGACTCTACGCGGTGTGTGTGGAACGGGATCGGACCGTTTCCCGACTGTACGCGGTGTGTGGAACGGGATTGGACCATTTCCCGACTGTACGCGGTGTGTGTGGAACGGGATCGGACCGTTTCCCGACTCTACGCGGTGTGTGTGGAACGGGATCGGACCGTTTCCCGACTCTACGCGGTGTGTGTGGAACGGGATCGGACCGTTTCCCCACTGTACGCGGTGTGTGTGGAACGGGATCGGACCGTTCCCCGACTCTACGCGGTGTGTGTGGAACGGGATCGGACCGTTTCCCGACTGTACGCGGTGTGTGAGGAACAGGATCGGACCATTTGCAGACTGTACGCGATGTGTGTGGAACGGGATCGGACCGTTTCCTGACTCTACGCGGTGTGTGTGGAACGGGATCCGGACCATTTGCCGACTCTTCGCGGTGTGTGAGGAACGGGATCGGACCGTTTCCCGACTCTACGTGGTGTGTGTGGAACGGGATCGGGACCGTTTCCCGACTGGACGCGGTGTGTGTGGAACGGGATCGGACCGTTTCCCGACTCTACGCGGTGTGTGTGGAACGGGATCGGACCGTTTCCCGACTCTACGCGGTGTGTGTGGAACGGGATCGGACCGTTTCCCGACTCTCCGGGGTGTGTGTGGAACGGGATCGGACCGTTTCCCGACTCTACGTGGTGTGTGTGGAACGGGATCGGACCGTTTCCCGACTGTACGCGGTGTGTGTGGAACGGGATCGGACCGTTTCCCGACTCTACGCGGTGTGTGTGGAACAGGATCCGGACCGCTTCCCGACTGTAGGCGGTGTGTGTGGAAAGGGATCGGACCGTTTCCCGACTGTATGCGGTGTGTGTGGAACGGGATCGGACCGTTTCCCGACTCTACGGGGTGTGTGTGGAACGGGATCGGACCGTTTCCCGACTCTACGCGGTGTGTGTGGAACGGGATCGGACCGTTTCCCGACTCTACGCGGTGTGTGTGGAACGGGATCGGACCGTTTCCCGACTGTACGCGGTGTGTGTGGAACGGGATCGGACCGTTTCCCAACTCTACGCGGTGTGTGTGGAACGGGATCGGACCGTTTCCCGACTGTACGCGGTGTGTGTGGAACAGGATCGGACCGTTTCCCGACTGTAGGCGGTGTGTGTGGAACGGGATCGGACCGTTTCCCGACTCTACGCGGTGTGTGTGGAACGGGATCGGACCATTTCCCGACTCTACGCGGTGTGTGTGGAACAGGATCGGACCGTTTCCCGACTCTACGCGGTGTGTGTGGAACGGGATCGGACCGCTTCCCGACTGTACGCGGTGTGTGGAACGGGATTGGACCGTTTCCCGACTGTACGCGGTGTGTGTGGAACGGGATCCGGACCGTTTCCCGACTGTACGCGGTGTGTGTGGAATGGGATCGGACCGTTTCCCGACTCTACGCGGTGTGTGTGGAACGGGATCGGTCCGTTTCCCGACTCTACGCGGTGTGTGTGGAACGGGATCGGACCATTTCCCGACTCTATGCGGTGTGTGTGGAACGGGATCGGACCGTTTCCCGACTCTACGCGGTGTGTGTGGAACGGGATCGGACCGTTTCCCCACTGTACGCGGTGTGTGTGGAACGGGATCGGACCGTTCCCCGACTCTACGCGGTGTGTGTGGAACGGGATCGGACCGTTTCCCGACTGTACGCGGTGTGTGAGGAAGAGGATCGGACCGTTTGCAGACTGTACGCGGTGTGTGTGGAACGGGATCGGACCGTTTCCTGACTCTACGCGGTGTGTGTGGAACGGGATCCGGACCGTTTCCCGACTCTTCGCGGTGTGTGAGGAACGGGATCGGACCGTTTCCCGACTCTACGTGGTGTGTGTGGAACGGGATCGGACCGTTTCCCGACTGTACGCGGTGTGTGTGGAACGGGATCCGTACCGTTTACCGACTCTACGCGGTGTGTGTGGAACGGGATCGGACCGTTTCCCGACTCTATGCGGTGTGTGTGGAACGGGATCGGACCGTTTCCCGACTGTACGCGGTGTGTGAGGAACAGGATCGGACCGTTTCCCGACTCTACGCGGTGTGTGTGGAACGGGATCGGACCGTTTCCCGACTCTACGCGGTGTGTGTGGAACGGGATCGGACCATTTCCCGACTGTACGCGGTGTGTGTGGAACGGGATCGGACCATTTCCCGACTGTACGCGGTGTGTGGAATGGGATCGGACCATTTCCCGACTGTACGCGGTGTGTGTGGAACGGGATCCGGACCGTTTCCCGACTCTACGCGGTGTGTGTGGAACGGGATCGGACCGTTTCCCGACTGTACGCGGTGTGTGAGGAACAGGATCAGACCGTTTCCCGACTCTACGCGGTGTGTGTGGAACGGGATCGGACCGTTTCCCGACTCTACGCGGTGTGTGTGGAACGGGATCGGACCATTTCCCGACTGTAGGCGGTGTGTGTGGAACGGGATCGGACCATTTCCCGACTGTACGCGGTGTGTGGAATGGGATCGGACCGTTTCCCGACTGTACGCGGTGTGTGTGGAACGGGATCCGGACCGTTTCCCGACAGTACGCGGTGTGTGTGGAACGGGATCGGACCGTTTCCCGACTCTACGCGGTGTGTGTGGAACGGGATCGGACCGTTTCCCGACTGTACGCGGAGTGTGAGGAACAGGATCGGACCGTTTGCCGACTGTACGCGATGTGTGTGGAACGGGATCGGACCGTTTCCCGACTCTACGGGGTGTGTGTGGAACGGGATCGGACCGTTTCCCGACTCTACGCGGTGTGTGTGGAACGGGATCGGACCGTTTCCCGACTCTACGCGGTGTGTCTGGAACGGGATCGGACCGTTTCCCGACTGTACGCGGTGTGTGTGGAACGGGATCGGACCGTTTCCCGACTCTACGCGGTGTGTGTGGAACGGGATCGGACCGTTTCCCGACTGTACGCGGTGTGTGTGGAACAGGATCGGACCGTTTCCCGACTGTACGCGGTGTGTGTGGAACGGGATCGGACCGTTTCCCGACTCTACGCGGTGTGTGTGGAACGGGATCGGACCATTTCCCCACTCTACGCGTTGTGTGTGGAACGGGATCGGACCGTTTCCCGACTCTACGCGGTGTGTGTGGAACGGGATCGGACCGTTTCCCGACTGTACGTGGTGTGTGGAACGGGATCGGACCGTTTCCCGACTGTACCCGGTGTGTGTGGAATGGGATCGGACCGTTTCCCGACTCTACGCGGTGTTTGTGGAACGGGATCGGACCGTTTCCCGACTCTACGCGGTGTGTGTGGAACGGGATCGGACCGTTTCCCGACTGTACGCGGTGTGTGTGGAACGGGATTGGACCGTTTCCCGACTCTACGCGGTGTGTGTGGAACGGGATCGGACCGTTTCCCGACTCTACGCAGTGTGTGTGGAACGGTATCCTGACCGTTTCCCGACTGTACGCGGTGTGTGTGGAACGGGATCGGACCGTTTCCCGATTCTACGCGGTGTGTGTGGAACGGGATCGGACCGTTTCCCGACTCTACGCGGTGTGTGTGGAACGGGATCGGATCGTTTCCCGACTCTACGCGGTGTGTGTGGAATGGGATCGGACCGTTTCCCGACTGTACGCGGTGTGTGTGGAACGGGATCGGACCATTTCCCGACTCTACGCGGTGTGTGTGGAACAGGATCGGACCGTTTCCCGACTCTACGCGGTGTGTGTGGAACAGGATCGGACCGTTTCCCGACTCTACGCGGTGTGTGTGGAACGGGATCGGACCGTTTCCCGACTGTACGCGGTGTGTGGAACGGGATTGGACCATTTCCCGACTGTACGCGGTGTGTGTGGAACGGGATCCGGACCGTTTCCCGACTGTACGCGGTGTGTGTGGAATGGGATCGGACCGTTTCCCGACTCTACGCGGTGTGTGTGGAACGGGATCGGTCCGTTTCCCGACGCTACGCGGTGTGTGTGGAACGGGATCGGACCATTTCCCGACTCTACGCGGTGTGTGTGGAACGGGATCGGACCGTTTCCCGACTCTGCGGGGTGTGTGTGGAACGGGATCGGACCGTTTCCCGACTCTACGTGGTGTGTGTGGAACGGGATCGGACTGTTTCCCGACTGTACGCGGTGTGTGTGGAACGGGATCGGACCGTTTCCCGACTCTACGCGGTGTGTGTGGAACAGGATCCGGACCGCTTCCCGACTGTATGCGGTGTGTGTGGAACGGGATCGGACCGTTTCCCGACTGTACGCGGTTTGTGTGGAACTGGATTGGACCATTTCCCGACTCTACGGGGTGTGTGTGGAACGGGATCGGACCGTTTCCCGACTGTACGCGGTGTGTGTGGAACGGGATCGGACCGTTTCCCGACTCTACGCGGTGTGTGTGGAACGGGATCGGACCGTTTCCCGACTGTACGCGGTGTGTGTGGAACGGGATCGGACCGTTTCCCAACTCTACGCGGTGTGTGTGGAACGGGATCGGACCGTTTCCCGACTGTACGCGGTGTGTGTGGAACAGGATCGGACCGTTTCCCGACTGTAGGCGGTGTGTGTGGAACGGGATCGGACCGTTTCCCGACTCTACGCGGTGTGTGTGTAACGGGATCGGACCATTTCCCGACTCTACGCGGTGTGTGTGGAACGGGATCGGACCGTTTCCCGACTCTACGCGGTGTGTGTGGAACGGGATCGGACCGTTTCCCGACTGTACGCGGTGTGTGGAACGGGATTGGACCATTTCCCGACTGTACGCGGTGTGTGTGGAACGGGATCCGGACCGTTTCCCGACTGTACGCGGTGTGTGTGGAATGGGATCGGACCGTTTCCCGACTCTACGCGGTGTGTGTGGAACGGGATCGGTCCGTTTCCCGACGCTACGCGGTGTGTGTGGAACGGGATCGGACCATTTCCCGACTCTACGCGGTGTGTGTGGAACGGGATCGGACCGTTTCCCGACTCTACGCGGTGTGTGTGGAACGGGATCGGACCGTTTCCCCACTGTACGCGGTGTGTGTGGAACGGGATCGGACCGTTCCCCGACTCTACGCGGTGTGTGTGGAACGGGATCGGACCGTTTCCCGACTGTACGCGGTGTGTGAGGAACAGGATCGGACCGTTTGCAGACTGTACGTGGTGTGTGTGGAACGGGATCGGACCGTTTCCTGACTCTACGCGGTGTGTGTGGAACGGGATCCGGACCATTTCCCGACTCTTCGCGGTGTGTGAGGAACGGGATCGGACCGTTTCCCGACTCTACGTGGTGTGTGTGGAACGGGATCGGACCGTTTCCCGACTCTACGCGGTGTGTGTGGAACGGGATCGGACCGTTTCCCGACTCTACGGGGTGTGTGTGGAACGGGATCGGACCGTTTCCCGACTCTACGCGGTGTGTGTGGAATGGGATCGGACCGTTTCCCGACTGTACGCGGTGTGTGTGGAACGGGATCGGACCGTTTCCCGACTCTACGCGGTGTGTGTGGAACAGGATCTGGACCGCTTCCCGACTGTATGCGGTGTGTGTGGAACGGGATCGGACCGTTTCCCGACTGTATGCGGTGTGTGTGGAACGGGATCGGACCGTTTCCCGACTCTACGGGGTGTGTGTGGAACGGGATCGGACCGTTTCCCGACTCTACGCGGTGTGTGTGGAACGGGATCGGACCGTTTCCCGACTCTACGCGGTGTGTGTGGAACGGGATCGGACCGTTTCCCGACTGTACGCGGTGTGTGTGGAACGGGATCGGACCGTTTCCCAACTCTACGCGGTGTGTGTGGAACGGGATCGGACCGTTTCCCGACTGTACGCGGTGTGTGTGGAACAGGATCGGACCGTTTCCCGACTGTAGGCGGTGTGTGTGGAACGGGATCGGACCGTTTCCCGACTCTACGCGGTGTGTGTGGAACGGGATCGGACCATTTCCCGACTCTACGCGGTGTGTGTGGAACGGGATCGGACCGTTTCCCGACTCTACGCGGTGTGTGTGGAACGGGATCGGACCGTTTCCCGACTGTACGCGGTGTGTGGAACGGGATTGGACCGTTTCCCGACTGTACGCGGTGTGTGTGGAACGGGATCCGGACCGTTTCCCGACTGTACGCGGTGTGTGTGGAATGGGATCGGACCGTTTCCCGACCCTACGCGGTGTGTGTGGAACGGGATCGGTCCGTTTCCCGACTCTACGCGGTGTGTGTGGAACGGGATCGGACCATTTCCCGACTCTACGCGGTGTGTGTGGAACGGGATCGGACTGTTTCCCGACTCTACGCGGTGTGTGTGGAACGGGATCGGACCGTTTCCCCACTGTACGCGGTGTGTGTGGAACGGGATCGGACCGTTCCCCGACTCTACGCGGTGTGTGTGGAACGGGATCGGACCATTTCCCGACTGTACGCGGTGTGTGAGGAACAGGATCGGACCGTTTGCAGACTGTACGCGGTGTGTGTGGAACGGGATCGGACCGTTTCCTGACTCTACGCGGTGTGTGTGGAACGGGATCCGGACCGCTTCCTGACTCTTCGCGGTGTGTGAGGAACGGGATCGGACCGTTTCCCGACTCTACGTGGTGTGTGTGGAACGGGATCGGACCGTTTCCCGACTGTACGCGGTGTGTGTGGAACGGGATCCGTACCGTTTCCCGACTCTACGCGGAGTGTGTGGAACGGGATCGGACCGTTTCCCGACTCTACGCGTTGAGTGTGGAACGGGATCGGACCATTTCCCGACTCTACGCGGTGTGTGTGGAACGGGATCAGACCGTTTCCCGACTCTACGCGGTGTGTGTGGAACGGGATCGGACCGTTTCCCGACTGTACGCGGTGTGTGTGGAACGGGATCGGACCGTTTCCCGACTCTACGTGGTGTGTGTGGAACAGGATCTGGACCGCTTCCCGACTGTATGCGGTGTGTGTGGAACGGGATCGGACCGTTTCCCGACTGTATGCGGTGTGTGTGGAACGGGATCGGACCGTTTCCCGACTCTACGGGGTGTGTGTGGAACGGGATCGGACCGTTTCCCGACTCTACGCGGTGTGTGTGGAACGGGATCGGACCGTTTCCCGACTCTACGCGGTGTGTGTGGAACGGGATCGGACCGTTTCCCGACTGTACGCGGTGTGTGTGGAACGGGATCGGACCGTTTCCCAACTCTACGCGGTGTGTGTGGAACGGGATCGGACCGTTTCCCGACTGTACGCGGTGTGTGTGGAACAGGATCGGACCGTTTCCCGACTGTAGGCGGTGTGTGTGGAACGGGATCGGACCGTTTCCCGACTCTACGCGGTGTGTGTGGAACGGGATCGGACCATTTCCCGACTCTACGCGGTGTGTGTGGAACGGGATCGGACCGTTTCCCGACTCTACGCGGTGTGTGTGGAACGGGATCGGACCGTTTCCCGACTGTACGCAGTGTGTTGAACGGGATTGGACCGTTTCCCGACTGTACGCGGTGTGTGTGGAACGGGATCCGGACCGTTTCCCGACTGTACGCGGTGTGTGTGGAATGGGATCGGACCGTTTCCCGACTCTACGCGGTGTGTGTGGAACGGGATCGGACCGTTTCCCGACTCTACGCGGTGTGTGTGGAACGGGATCGGACCGTTTCCCCACTGTACGCGGTGTGTGTGGAACGGGATCGGACCGTTCCCCGACTCTACGCGGTGTGTGTGGAACGGGATCGGACCATTTCCCGACTGTACGCGGTGTGTGAGGAACAGGATCGGACCGTTTGCAGACTGTACGCGGTGTGTGTGGAACGGGATCGGACCGTTTCCTGACTCTACGCGGTGTGTGTGGAACGGGATCCGGACCGTTTCCTGACTCTTCGCGGTGTGTGAGGAACGGGATCGGACCGTTTCCCGACTCTACGTGGTGTGTGTGGAACGGGATCGGACCGTTTCCCGACTGTACGCGGTGTGTGTGGAACGGGATCCGTACCGTTTCCCGACTCTACGCGGTGTGTGTGGAACGGGATCGGACCGTTTCCCGACTCTACGCGGTGTGTGTGGAACGGGATCGGACCGTTTCCCGACTGTACGCGGTGTGTGAGGAACAGGATCGGTCCGTTTCCCGACTCTACGCGGTGTGTGTGGAACGGGATCGGACCGTTTCCCGACTCTACGCGGTGTGTGTGGAACGGGATCGGACCATTTCCCGACTGTACGTGGTGTGTGTGGAACGGGATCGGACCGTTTCCCGACTGTACGCGGTGTGTGGAATGGGATCGGACCATTTCCCGACTGTACGCGGTGTGTGTGGAACGGGATCCGGACCGTTTCCCGACTGTACGCGGTGTGTGAGGAACAGGATCAGACCGTTTCCCGACTCTACGCGGTGTGTGTGGAACGGGATCGGACCGTTTCCCGACTCTACGCGGTGTGTGTGGAACGGGATCGGACCATTTCCCGACTGTAGGCGGTGTGTGTGGAACGGGATCGGACCGTTTCCCGACTGTACGCGGTGTGTGGAATGGGATCGGACCGTTTCCCGACTGTACGCGGTGTGTGTGGAACGGGATCCGAACCGTTTCCCGACAGTACGCGGTGTGTGTGGAACGGGATCGGACCGTTTCCTGACTGTACGCGGTTTGTGGAACGGGATCGGACCGTTTCCCGACTGTACGCGGTGTGTGTGGAACGGGATCGGACTGTTTCCCGACTCTACGCGGTGTGTGTGGAACGGGATCGGACCATTTCCCGACTGTACGCGGTGTGTGTGGAACGGGATCGGACCGTTTCCCGACTGTACGCGGTGTGTGTGGAACGGGATCGGACCGTTTCCCGACTCTACACGGTGTGTGTGGAACGGGATCGGACCGTTTCCCGACTGTACGCGGTGTGTGTGGAAGAGGATCGGACCGTTTCCCGACTGTAGGCGGTGTGTGTGGAACGGGATCGGACCGTTTCCCGACTCTACGCGGTGTGTGTGGAACGGGATCGGACCATTTCCCGACTCTACGCGGTGTGTGTGGAACGGGATCGGACCGTTTCCCGACTCTACGCGGTGTGTGTGGAACGGGATCGGACCGTTTCCCGACTGTACGCGGTGTGTGGAACGGGATTGGACCATTTCCCGACTGTACGCGGTGTGTGTGGAACGGGATCGGACCGTTTCCCGACTCTACGCGGTGTGTGTGGAACGGGATCGGACCGTTTCCCGACTCTACGCGGTGTGTGTGGAACGGGATCGGACCGTTTCCCCACTGTACGCGGTGTGTGTGGAACGGGATCGGACCGTTCCCCGACTCTACGCGGTGTGTGTGGAACGGGATCGGACCGTTTCCCGACTGTACGCGGTGTGTGTGGAACGGGATCGGACCGTTTCCCGACTCTATGCGGTGTGTGTGGAACGGGATCGGACCGTTTCCCGACTCTACGCGGTGTGTGTGGAACGGGATCGGACCTTTTCCCGACTGTACGCGTTGTGTGTGGAACGGGATCGGACCGTTTCCCGACTGTACGCGGTGTGTGTGGAACGGGATCGGACCGTTTCCCGACTCTATGCGGTGTGTGTGGAACGGGATCGGACCGTTTCCCGACTCTACGCGGTGTGTGTGGAACGGGATCGGACCTTTTCCCGACTGTACGCGTTGTGTGTGGAACGGGATCGGACCGTTTCCCGACTGTACGCGGTGTGTGTGGAACGGCATCGGACCGTTTCCCGACTCTACGCGGTGTGTGGAATGGGATCGGACCGTTTCCCGACTGTACGCGGTGTGTGTGGAACGGGATCCGGACCGTTTCCCGACAGTACGCGTTGTGTGTGGAACGGGATCGGACCGTTTCCTGACTGTACGCGGTGTGTGGAACGGGATTGGACCGTTTCCCGACTGTACACGGTGTGTGTGGAACGGGATCGGACTGTTTCCCGACTCTACGCGGTGTGTGTGGAACGGGATCGGACCGTTTCCCGACTGTACGCGGTGTGTGTGGAACGGGATCGGACCGTTTCCCGACTCTACACGGTGTGTGTGGAACGGGATCGGACCATCTCCCGACTGTACGCGGTGTGTGTGGAACGGGATCGGACCATTTCCCGACTGTACGCGGTGTGTGAGGAACGGGATCGGACCGTTTCCCGACTGTACGCGGTGTGTGTGGAACGGGATCGGACCGTTTCCCGACTCTACGCGGTGTGTGTGGAACGGGATCGGACCGTTTCCCGACTCTACGCGGTGTGTGTGGAACGGGATCGGACCTTTTCCCGACTGTACGCGTTGTGTGTGGAACGGGATCGGACCGTTTCCCGACTGTACGCGGTGTGTGTGGAACGGCATCGGACCGTTTCCCGACTCTACGCGGTGTGTGTGGAACGGGATCGGACCGTTTCCCGACTGTACGCGGTGTGTGTGGAACGGGATCGGACCGTTTCCCGACTCTACACGGTGTGTGTGGAACGGGTTCGGACCGTTTCCCGACTCTACGCGGTGTGTGTGGAACGGGATCGGACCGTTTCCCGACTCTACGCGGTGTGTGTGGAACAGGATCGGACCGTTTCCCGACTCTACGCGGTGTGTGTGGAACGGGATCGGACCGTTTCCCCACTGTACGCGGTGTGTGTGGAACGGGATCGGACCGTTCCCCGACTCTACGCGGTGTGTGTGGAACGGGATTGGACCGTTTCCCGACTGTACGCGGAGTGTGAGGAACAGGATCGGACCGTTTGCCGACTGTACGCGGTGTGTGTGGAACGGGACCCGGACCGTTTCCCAACTCTACGCGGTGTGTGAGGAACGGGATCGGACCGTTTCCCGACTCTACGTGGTGTGTGCGGAACGGGATCGGACCATTTCCCGACTGTACGCGGTGTGTGTGGAACGGGATCCGTACCGTTTCCCGACTCTACGCGGTGTGTGTGGAACGGGATCGGACCGTTTCCCGACTGTACGCGGTGTGTGAGGAACAGGATCGGACCTTTTCCCGACTCTACGCGGTGTGTGTGGAACGGGATCGGACCATTTACCGACTCTAAGCGGTGTGTGTGGAATGGGATCGGACCATTTCCCGACTGTACGCGGTGTGTGTGGAATGGGATCGGACCGTTTCCCGACTGTACGCGGTGTGTGGAACGGGATCGGACCGTTTCCCGACTCTACACGGTGTGTGTGGAACGGGATCGGACCGTCTCCCGACTGTACGCGGTGTGTGAGGAACGGGATCGGACCGTTTCCCGACTGTACGCGGTGTGTGTGGAACGGGATCGGACCGTTTCCCGACTCTACGCGGTGTGTGTGGAACGGGATCGGACCGTTTCCCGACTCTACGCGGTGTGTGTGGAACGGGATCGGACCGTTTCCCGACTCTACGCGGTGTGTGTGGAACGGGATCGGACCATTTCCCGACTCTACGCGGTGTGTGGAACGGGATCAGACCGTTTCCCGACTCTACGCGGTGTGTGTGGAATGGGATCGGACCGTTTCCCGACTCTACGCGGTGTGTGTGGAACGGGATCGGACCGTTTCCCGACTGTACGCGTTGTGTGTGGAACGGGATCGGACCGTTTCCCGACTGTACGCGGTGTGTGTGGAACGGGATCGGACCGTTTCCCGACTCTACGCGGTGTGTGTGGAACGGGATCGGACCGTTTCCCGACTGTACGCGGTGTGTGTGGAACGGGATCGGACCGTTTCCCGACTCTACACAGTGTGTGTGGAACGGGATCGGACCGTTTCCCGACTCTACGCGGTGTGTGTGGAACGGGATCGGGACCGTTTCCCGATTGTACGCGGTGTGTGTGGAACAGGATCCGGACCGTTTCCCGACTCTACGCGGTGTGTGTGGAACAGGATCCGGACCGTTTCCCGACTGTACGCGGTGTGTGTGGAACGGGATCGGACCGTTTCCCGACTCTACACGGTGTGTGTGGAACGGGATCGGACCATTTCTCGACTCTACGCGGTGTGTGTGGAACGGGATCGGGATCGTTTCCCGACTGTACGCGGTGTGTGTGGAACGGGATCGGACCTTTTCCCGACTCTAC
Organism: Somniosus microcephalus; assembly: GCF_052327205.1. NCBI lineage: Eukaryota > Metazoa > Chordata > Chondrichthyes > Squaliformes > Somniosidae > Somniosus > Somniosus microcephalus. The sequence goes on along the minus strand of NC_141020.1, from coordinate 13,627,349 downwards.
GCGGTGTGTGTGGAACGGGATCGGACCGTTTCCCGACTCTACGCGGTGTGTGTGGAACGGGATTGGACCGTTTCCCGACTCTACGGGGTGTGTGTGGAACGGGATCGGACCGTTTCCCGACTCTACGCGGTGTGTGTGGAACGGGATCGGACCGTTTCCCGACTCTACGCGCGGTGTGTGTGGAACAGGATCGGACCGTTTCCCGACTGTACGCGGTGTGTGTGGAATGGGATCGGACCGTTTCCCAACTCTACGCGGTGTGTGTGGAATGGGATCGGACCGTTTCCCGACTGTACGCGGTGTGTGTGGAACAGGATCGGACCGTTTCCCGACTGTAGGCGGTGTGTGTGGAACGGGATCGGACCGTTTCCCGACTCTACGCGGTGTGTGTGGAATGGGATCGGACCATTTCCCGACTCTACGCGGTGTGTGTGGAACGGGATCAGACCGTTTCCCGACTCTACGCGGTGTGTGTGGAACGGGATCGGACCGTTTCCCGACTGTACGCGGTGTGTGGAACGGGATTGGACCGTTTCCCGACTGTACGCGGTGTGTGTGGAACGGGATCCGGACCGTTTCCCGACTGTTCGCGGTGTGTGTGGAACGGGATCGGACCGTTTCCCGACTCTACGCGGTGTGTGTGGAACGGGATCGGACCGTTTCCCGACTCTACGCGGTGTGTGTGGAACGGGATCGGACCGTTTCCCGACTCTGCGGGGTGTGTGTGGAACGGGATCGGACCGTTTCCCGACTCTACGTGGTGTGTGTGGAACGGGATCGGACTGTTTCCCGACTGTACGCGGTGTGTGTGGAACGGGATCGGACCGTTTCCCGACTCTACGCGGTGTGTGTGGAACAGGATCCGGACCGCTTCCCGACTGTATGCGGTGTGTGTGGAACGGGATCGGACCGTTTCCCGACTGTATGCGGTGTGTGTGGAACTGGATTGGACCATTTCCCGACTCTACGGGGTGTGTGTGGAACGGGATCGGACCGTTTCCCGACTCTACGCGGTGTGTGTGGAACGGGATCGGACCGTTTCCCGACTCTACGCGGTGTGTGTGGAACGGGATCGGATCGTTTCCCGACTGTACGCGGTGTGTGTGGAACGGGATCGGACCGTTTCCCAACTCTACGCGGTGTGTGTGGAACGGGATCGGACCGTTTCCCGACTGTACGCGGTGTGTGTGGAACAGGATCGGACCGTTTCCCGACTGTAGGCGGTGTGTGTGGAACGGGATCGGACCGTTTCCCGACTCTACGCGGTGTGTGTGTAACGGGATCGGACCATTTCCCGACTCTACGCGGTGTGTGTGGAACGGGATCGGACCATTTCCCGACTCTACGCGGTGTGTGTGGAACGGGATCGGACCGTTTCCCGACTGTACGCGGTGTGTGGAACGGGATTGGACCATTTCCCGACTGTACGCGGTGTGTGTGGAACGGGATCCGGACCGTTTCCCGACTGTACGCGGTGTGTGTGGAATGGGATCGGACCGTTTCCCGACTCTACGCGGTGTGTGTGGAACGGGATCGGTCCGTTTCCCGACGCTACGCGGTGTGTGTGGAACGGGATCGGACCTTTTCCCGACTGTACGCGTTGTGTGTGGAACGGGATTGGACCGTTTCCCGACTCTACGCGGTGTGTGTGGAACGGGATCGGACCTTTTCCCGACTGTACGCGTTGTGTGTGGAACGGGATCGGACCGTTTCCCGACTGTACGCGGTGTGTGTGGAACGGCATCGGACCGTTTCCCGACTCTACGCGGTGTGTGTGGAACGGGATCGGACCGTTTCCCGACTGTACGCGGTGTGTGTGGAACGGGATCGGACCGTTTCCCGACTCTACACGGTGTGTGTGGAACGGGTTCGGACCGTTTCCCGACTCTACGCGGTGTGTGTGGAACGGGATCGGACCGTTTCCCGACTCTACGCGGTGTGTGTGGAACAGGATCGGACCGTTTCCCGACTCTACGCGGTGTGTGTGGAACGGGATCGGACCGTTTCCCCACTGTACGCGGTGTGTGTGGAACGGGATCGGACTGTTTCCCGACTCTACGCGGTGTGTGTGGAACGGGATCGGACCGTTTCCCCACTGTACGCGGTGTGTGTGGAACGGGATCGGACCGTTCCCCGACTCTACGCGGTGTGTGTGGAACGGGATCGGACCATTTCCCGACTGTACGCGGTGTGTGAGGAACAGGATCGGACCGTTTGCAGACTGTACGCGGTGTGTGTGGAACGGGATCGGACCGTTTCCTGACTCTACGCGGTGTGTGTGGAACGGGATCCGGACCGCTTCCTGACTCTTCGCGGTGTGTGAGGAACGGGATCGGACCGTTTCCCGACTCTACGTGGTGTGTGTGGAACGGGATCGGACCGTTTCCCGACTGTACGCGGTGTGTGTGGAACGGGATCCGTACCGTTTCCCGACTCTACGCGGAGTGTGTGGAACGGGATCGGACCGTTTCCCGACTCTACGCGTTGAGTGTGGAACGGGATCGGACCATTTCCCGACTCTACGCGGTGTGTGTGGAACGGGATCAGACCGTTTCCCGACTCTACGCGGTGTGTGTGGAACGGGATCGGACCGTTTCCCGACTGTACGCGGTGTGTGTGGAACGGGATCGGACCGTTTCCCGACTCTACGTGGTGTGTGTGGAACAGGATCTGGACCGCTTCCCGACTGTATGCGGTGTGTGTGGAACGGGATCGGACCGTTTCCCGACTGTATGCGGTGTGTGTGGAACGGGATCGGACCGTTTCCCGACTCTACGGGGTGTGTGTGGAACGGGATCGGACCGTTTCCCGACTCTACGCGGTGTGTGTGGAACGGGATCGGACCGTTTCCCGACTCTACGCGGTGTGTGTGGAACGGGATCGGACCGTTTCCCGACTGTACGCGGTGTGTGTGGAACGGGATCGGACCGTTTCCCAACTCTACGCGGTGTGTGTGGAACGGGATCGGACCGTTTCCCGACTGTACGCGGTGTGTGTGGAACAGGATCGGACCGTTTCCCGACTGTAGGCGGTGTGTGTGGAACGGGATCGGACCGTTTCCCGACTCTACGCGGTGTGTGTGGAACGGGATCGGACCATTTCCCGACTCTACGCGGTGTGTGTGGAACGGGATCGGACCGTTTCCCGACTCTACGCGGTGTGTGTGGAACGGGATCGGACCGTTTCCCGACTGTACGCAGTGTGTTGAACGGGATTGGACCGTTTCCCGACTGTACGCGGTGTGTGTGGAACGGGATCCGGACCGTTTCCCGACTGTACGCGGTGTGTGTGGAATGGGATCGGACCGTTTCCCGACCCTACGCGGTGTGTGTGGAACGGGATCGGTCCGTTTCCCGACTCTACGCGGTGTGTGTGGAACGGGATCGGACCATTTCCCGACTCTACGCGGTGTGTGTGGAACGGGATCGGACCGTTTCCCGACTCTACGCGGTGTGTGTGGAACGGGATCGGACCGTTTCCCCACTGTACGCGGTGTGTGTGGAACGGGATCGGACCGTTCCCCGACTCTACGCGGTGTGTGTGGAACGGGATCGGACCATTTCCCGACTGTACGCGGTGTGTGAGGAACAGGATCGGACCGTTTGCAGACTGTACGCGGTGTGTGTGGAACGGGATCGGACCGTTTCCTGACTCTACGCGGTGTGTGTGGAACGGGATCCGGACCGTTTCCTGACTCTTCGCGGTGTGTGAGGAACGGGATCGGACCGTTTCCCGACTCTACGTGGTGTGTGTGGAACGGGATCGGACCGTTTCCCGACTGTACGCGGTGTGTGTGGAACGGGATCCGTACCGTTTCCCGACTCTACGCGGTGTGTGTGGAACGGGATCGGACCGTTTCCCGACTCTACGCGGTGTGTGTGGAACGGGATCGGACCGTTTCCCGACTGTACGCGGTGTGTGAGGAACAGGATCGGTCCGTTTCCCGACTCTACGCGGTGTGTGTGGAACGGGATCGGACCGTTTCCCGACTCTACGCGGTGTGTGTGGAACGGGATCGGACCATTTCCCGACTGTACGTGGTGTGTGTGGAACGGGATCGGACCGTTTCCCGACTGTACGCGGTGTGTGGAATGGGATCGGACCATTTCCCGACTGTACGCGGTGTGTGTGGAACGGGATCCGGACCGTTTCCCGACTGTACGCGGTGTGTGAGGAACAGGATCAGACCGTTTCCCGACTCTACGCGGTGTGTGTGGAACGGGATCGGACCGTTTCCCGACTCTACGCGGTGTGTGTGGAACGGGATCGGACCATTTCCCGACTGTAGGCGGTGTGTGTGGAACGGGATCGGACCGTTTCCCGACTGTACGCGGTGTGTGGAATGGGATCGGACCGTTTCCCGACTGTACGCGGTGTGTGTGGAACGGGATCCGAACCGTTTCCCGACAGTACGCGGTGTGTGTGGAACGGGATCGGACCGTTTCCTGACTGTACGCGGTTTGTGGAACGGGATCGGACCGTTTCCCGACTGTACGCGGTGTGTGTGGAACGGGATCGGACTGTTTCCCGACTCTACGCGGTGTGTGTGGAACGGGATCGGACCATTTCCCGACTGTACGCGGTGTGTGTGGAACGGGATCGGACCGTTTCCCGACTGTACGCGGTGTGTGTGGAACGGGATCGGACCGTTTCCCGACTCTACACGGTGTGTGTGGAACGGGATCGGACCGTTTCCCGACTGTACGCGGTGTGTGTGGAAGAGGATCGGACCGTTTCCCGACTGTAGGCGGTGTGTGTGGAACGGGATCGGACCGTTTCCCGACTCTACGCGGTGTGTGTGGAACGGGATCGGACCATTTCCCGACTCTACGCGGTGTGTGTGGAACGGGATCGGACCGTTTCCCGACTCTACGCGGTGTGTGTGGAACGGGATCGGACCGTTTCCCGACTGTACGCGGTGTGTGGAACGGGATTGGACCATTTCCCGACTGTACGCGGTGTGTGTGGAACGGGATCGGACCGTTTCCCGACTCTACGCGGTGTGTGTGGAACGGGATCGGACCGTTTCCCGACTCTACGCGGTGTGTGTGGAACGGGATCGGACCGTTTCCCCACTGTACGCGGTGTGTGTGGAACGGGATCGGACCGTTCCCCGACTCTACGCGGTGTGTGTGGAACGGGATCGGACCGTTTCCCGACTGTACGCGGTGTGTGTGGAACGGGATCGGACCGTTTCCCGACTCTATGCGGTGTGTGTGGAACGGGATCGGACCGTTTCCCGACTCTACGCGGTGTGTGTGGAACGGGATCGGACCTTTTCCCGACTGTACGCGTTGTGTGTGGAACGGGATCGGACCGTTTCCCGACTGTACGCGGTGTGTGTGGAACGGGATCGGACCGTTTCCCGACTCTATGCGGTGTGTGTGGAACGGGATCGGACCGTTTCCCGACTCTACGCGGTGTGTGTGGAACGGGATCGGACCTTTTCCCGACTGTACGCGTTGTGTGTGGAACGGGATCGGACCGTTTCCCGACTGTACGCGGTGTGTGTGGAACGGCATCGGACCGTTTCCCGACTCTACGCGGTGTGTGGAATGGGATCGGACCGTTTCCCGACTGTACGCGGTGTGTGTGGAACGGGATCCGGACCGTTTCCCGACAGTACGCGTTGTGTGTGGAACGGGATCGGACCGTTTCCTGACTGTACGCGGTGTGTGGAACGGGATTGGACCGTTTCCCGACTGTACACGGTGTGTGTGGAACGGGATCGGACTGTTTCCCGACTCTACGCGGTGTGTGTGGAACGGGATCGGACCGTTTCCCGACTGTACGCGGTGTGTGTGGAACGGGATCGGACCGTTTCCCGACTCTACACGGTGTGTGTGGAACGGGATCGGACCATCTCCCGACTGTACGCGGTGTGTGTGGAACGGGATCGGACCATTTCCCGACTGTACGCGGTGTGTGAGGAACGGGATCGGACCGTTTCCCGACTGTACGCGGTGTGTGTGGAACGGGATCGGACCGTTTCCCGACTCTACGCGGTGTGTGTGGAACGGGATCGGACCGTTTCCCGACTCTACGCGGTGTGTGTGGAACGGGATCGGACCTTTTCCCGACTGTACGCGTTGTGTGTGGAACGGGATCGGACCGTTTCCCGACTGTACGCGGTGTGTGTGGAACGGCATCGGACCGTTTCCCGACTCTACGCGGTGTGTGTGGAACGGGATCGGACCGTTTCCCGACTGTACGCGGTGTGTGTGGAACGGGATCGGACCGTTTCCCGACTCTACACGGTGTGTGTGGAACGGGTTCGGACCGTTTCCCGACTCTACGCGGTGTGTGTGGAACGGGATCGGACCGTTTCCCGACTCTACGCGGTGTGTGTGGAACAGGATCGGACCGTTTCCCGACTCTACGCGGTGTGTGTGGAACGGGATCGGACCGTTTCCCCACTGTACGCGGTGTGTGTGGAACGGGATCGGACCGTTCCCCGACTCTACGCGGTGTGTGTGGAACGGGATTGGACCGTTTCCCGACTGTACGCGGAGTGTGAGGAACAGGATCGGACCGTTTGCCGACTGTACGCGGTGTGTGTGGAACGGGACCCGGACCGTTTCCCAACTCTACGCGGTGTGTGAGGAACGGGATCGGACCGTTTCCCGACTCTACGTGGTGTGTGCGGAACGGGATCGGACCATTTCCCGACTGTACGCGGTGTGTGTGGAACGGGATCCGTACCGTTTCCCGACTCTACGCGGTGTGTGTGGAACGGGATCGGACCGTTTCCCGACTGTACGCGGTGTGTGAGGAACAGGATCGGACCTTTTCCCGACTCTACGCGGTGTGTGTGGAACGGGATCGGACCATTTACCGACTCTAAGCGGTGTGTGTGGAATGGGATCGGACCATTTCCCGACTGTACGCGGTGTGTGTGGAATGGGATCGGACCGTTTCCCGACTGTACGCGGTGTGTGGAACGGGATCGGACCGTTTCCCGACTCTACACGGTGTGTGTGGAACGGGATCGGACCGTCTCCCGACTGTACGCGGTGTGTGAGGAACGGGATCGGACCGTTTCCCGACTGTACGCGGTGTGTGTGGAACGGGATCGGACCGTTTCCCGACTCTACGCGGTGTGTGTGGAACGGGATCGGACCGTTTCCCGACTCTACGCGGTGTGTGTGGAACGGGATCGGACCGTTTCCCGACTCTACGCGGTGTGTGTGGAACGGGATCGGACCATTTCCCGACTCTACGCGGTGTGTGGAACGGGATCAGACCGTTTCCCGACTCTACGCGGTGTGTGTGGAATGGGATCGGACCGTTTCCCGACTCTACGCGGTGTGTGTGGAACGGGATCGGACCGTTTCCCGACTGTACGCGTTGTGTGTGGAACGGGATCGGACCGTTTCCCGACTGTACGCGGTGTGTGTGGAACGGGATCGGACCGTTTCCCGACTCTACGCGGTGTGTGTGGAACGGGATCGGACCGTTTCCCGACTGTACGCGGTGTGTGTGGAACGGGATCGGACCGTTTCCCGACTCTACACAGTGTGTGTGGAACGGGATCGGACCGTTTCCCGACTCTACGCGGTGTGTGTGGAACGGGATCGGGACCGTTTCCCGATTGTACGCGGTGTGTGTGGAACAGGATCCGGACCGTTTCCCGACTCTACGCGGTGTGTGTGGAACAGGATCCGGACCGTTTCCCGACTGTACGCGGTGTGTGTGGAACGGGATCGGACCGTTTCCCGACTCTACACGGTGTGTGTGGAACGGGATCGGACCATTTCTCGACTCTACGCGGTGTGTGTGGAACGGGATCGGGATCGTTTCCCGACTGTACGCGGTGTGTGTGGAACGGGATCGGACCTTTTCCCGACTCTACGCGGTGTGTGTGGAACGGGATCGGACCGTTTCCCGACTCTACGCGGTGTGTGTGGAACGGGATTGGACCGTTTCCCGACTCTACGGGGTGTGTGTGGAACGGGATCGGACCGTTTCCCGACTCTACGCGGTGTGTGTGGAACGGGATCGGACCGTTTCCCGACTCTACGCGCGGTGTGTGTGGAACAGGATCGGACCGTTTCCCGACTGTACGCGGTGTGTGTGGAATGGGATCGGACCGTTTCCCAACTCTACGCGGTGTGTGTGGAATGGGATCGGACCGTTTCCCGACTGTACGCGGTGTGTGTGGAACAGGATCGGACCGTTTCCCGACTGTAGGCGGTGTGTGTGGAACGGGATCGGACCGTTTCCCGACTCTACGCGGTGTGTGTGGAATGGGATCGGACCATTTCCCGACTCTACGCGGTGTGTGTGGAACGGGATCAGACCGTTTCCCGACTCTACGCGGTGTGTGTGGAACGGGATCGGACCGTTTCCCGACTGTACGCGGTGTGTGGAACGGGATTGGACCGTTTCCCGACTGTACGCGGTGTGTGTGGAACGGGATCCGGACCGTTTCCCGACTGTTCGCGGTGTGTGTGGAACGGGATCGGACCGTTTCCCGACTCTACGCGGTGTGTGTGGAACGGGATCGGACCGTTTCCCGACTCTACGCGGTGTGTGTGGAACGGGATCGGACCGTTTCCCGACTCTGCGGGGTGTGTGTGGAACGGGATCGGACCGTTTCCCGACTCTACGTGGTGTGTGTGGAACGGGATCGGACTGTTTCCCGACTGTACGCGGTGTGTGTGGAACGGGATCGGACCGTTTCCCGACTCTACGCGGTGTGTGTGGAACAGGATCCGGACCGCTTCCCGACTGTATGCGGTGTGTGTGGAACGGGATCGGACCGTTTCCCGACTGTATGCGGTGTGTGTGGAACTGGATTGGACCATTTCCCGACTCTACGGGGTGTGTGTGGAACGGGATCGGACCGTTTCCCGACTCTACGCGGTGTGTGTGGAACGGGATCGGACCGTTTCCCGACTCTACGCGGTGTGTGTGGAACGGGATCGGATCGTTTCCCGACTGTACGCGGTGTGTGTGGAACGGGATCGGACCATTTCCCAACTCTACGCGGTGTGTGTGGAACGGGATCGGACCGTTTCCCGACTGTACGCGGTGTGTGTGGAACAGGATCGGACCGTTTCCCGACTGTAGGCGGTGTGTGTGGAACGGGATCGGACCGTTTCCCGACTCTACGCGGTGTGTGTGTAACGGGATCGGACCATTTCCCGACTCTACGCGGTGTGTGTGGAACGGGATCGGACCATTTCCCGACTCTACGCGGTGTGTGTGGAACGGGATCGGACCGTTTCCCGACTGTACGCGGTGTGTGGAACGGGATTGGACCATTTCCCGACTGTACGCGGTGTGTGTGGAACGGGATCCGGACCGTTTCCCGACTGTACGCGGTGTGTGTGGAATGGGATCGGACCGTTTCCCGACTCTACGCGGTGTGTGTGGAACGGGATCGGTCCGTTTCCCGACGCTACGCGGTGTGTGTGGAACGGGATCGGACCTTTTCCCGACTGTACGCGTTGTGTGTGGAACGGGATTGGACCGTTTCCCGACTCTACGCGGTGTGTGTGGAACGGGATCGGACCTTTTCCCGACTGTACGCGTTGTGTGTGGAACGGGATCGGACCGTTTCCCGACTGTACGCGGTGTGTGTGGAACGGCATCGGACCGTTTCCCGACTCTACGCGGTGTGTGTGGAACGGGATCGGACCGTTTCCCGACTGTACGCGGTGTGTGTGGAACGGGATCGGACCGTTTCCCGACTCTACACGGTGTGTGTGGAACGGGTTCGGACCGTTTCCCGACTCTACGCGGTGTGTGTGGAACGGGATCGGACCGTTTCCCGACTCTACGCGGTGTGTGTGGAACAGGATCGGACCGTTTCCCGACTCTACGCGGTGTGTGTGGAACGGGATCGGACCGTTTCCCCACTGTACGCGGTGTGTGTGGAACGGGATCGGACCGTTCCCCGACTCTACGCGGTGTGTGTGGAACGGGATTGGACCGTTTCCCGACTGTACGCGGAGTGTGAGGAACAGGATCGGACCGTTTGCCGACTGTACGCGGTGTGTGTGGAACGGGACCCGGACCGTTTCCCAACTCTACGCGGTGTGTGAGGAACGGGATCGGACCGTTTCCCGACTCTACGTGGTGTGTGCGGAACGGGATCGGACCATTTCCCGACTGTACGCGGTGTGTGTGGAACGGGATCCGTACCGTTTCCCGACTCTACGCGGTGTGTGTGGAACGGGATCGGACCGTTTCCCGACTGTACGCGGTGTGTGAGGAACAGGATCGGACCTTTTCCCGACTCTACGCGGTGTGTGTGGAACGGGATCGGACCATTTACCGACTCTAAGCGGTGTGTGTGGAACGGGATCGGACCATTTCCCGACTGTACGCGGTGTGTGTGGAATGGGATCGGACCGTTTCCCGACTGTACGCGGTGTGTGGAACGGGATCGGACCGTTTCCCGACTCTACACGGTGTGTGTGGAACGGGATCGGACCGTCTCCCGACTGTACGCGGTGTGTGAGGAACGGGATCGGACCGTTTCCCGACTGTACGCGGTGTGTGTGGAACGGGATCGGACCGTTTCCCGACTCTACGCGGTGTGTGTGGAACGGGATCGGACCGTTTCCCGACTCTACGCGGTGTGTGTGGAACGGGATCGGACCGTTTCCCGACTCTACGCGGTGTGTGTGGAACGGGATCGGACCATTTCCCGACTCTACGCGGTGTGTGGAACGGGATCAGACCGTTTCCCGACTCTACGCGGTGTGTGTGGAATGGGATCGGACCGTTTCCCGACTCTACGCGGTGTGTGTGGAACGGGATCGGACCGTTTCCCGACTGTACGCGTTGTGTGTGGAACGGGATCGGACCGTTTCCCGACTGTACGCGGTGTGTGTGGAACGGGATCGGACCGTTTCCCGACTCTACGCGGTGTGTGTGGAACGGGATCGGACCGTTTCCCGACTGTACGCGGTGTGTGTGGAACGGGATCGGACCGTTTCCCGACTCTACACAGTGTGTGTGGAACGGGATCGGACCGTTTCCCGACTCTACGCGGTGTGTGTGGAACGGGATCGGGACCGTTTCCCGATTGTACGCGGTGTGTGTGGAACAGGATCCGGACCGTTTCCCGACTCTACGCGGTGTGTGTGGAACAGGATCCGGACCGTTTCCCGACTGTACGCGGTGTGTGTGGAACGGGATCGGACCGTTTCCCGACTCTACACGGTGTGTGTGGAACGGGATCGGACCATTTCTCGACTCTACGCGGTGTGTGTGGAACGGGATCGGGATCGTTTCCCGACTGTACGCGGTGTGTGTGGAACGGGATCGGACCTTTTCCCGACTCTACGCGGTGTGTGTGGAACGGGATCGGACCGTTTCCCGACTCTACGCGGTGTGTGTGGAACGGGATTGGACCGTTTCCCGACTCTACGGGGTGTGTGTGGAACGGGATCGGACCGTTTCCCGACTCTACGTGGTGTGTGTGGAACGGGATCGGACCGTTTCCCGACTGTACGCGGTGTGTGTGGAACGGGATCGGACCGTTTCCCGACTCTACGCGGTGTGTGTGGAACAGGATCTGGACCGCTTCCCGACTGTATGCGGTGTGTGTGGAACGGGATCGGACCGTTTCCCGACTGTACGCGGTGTGTGTGGAACTGGATCGGACCGTTTCCCGACTCTACGGGGTGTGTGTGGAACGGGATCGGACCGTTTCCCGACTCTACGCGGTGTGTGTGGAACGGGATCGGACCGTTTCCCGACTCTACGCGCGGTGTGTGTGGAACAGGATCGGACCGTTTCCCGACTGTACGCGGTGTGTGTGGAATGGGATCGGACCGTTTCCCAACTCTACGCGGTGTGTGTGGAATGGGATCGGACCGTTTCCCGACTGTACGCGGTGTGTGTGGAACAGGATCGGACCGTTTCCCGACTGTAGGCGGTGTGTGTGGAACGGGATCGGACCGTTTCCCGACTCTACGCGGTGTGTGTGGAACGGGATCGGACCATTTCCCGACTCTACGCGGTGTGTGTGGAACGGGATCAGACCGTTTCCCGACTCTACGCGGTGTGTGTGGAACGGGATCGGACCGTTTCCCGACTGTACGCGGTGTGTGGAACGGGATTGGACCGTTTCCCGACTGTACGCGGTGTGTGTGGAACGGGATCCGGACCGTTTCCCGACTGTTCGCGGTGTGTGTGGAACGGGATCGGACCGTTTCCCGACTCTACGCGGTGTGTGTGGAACGGGATCGGACCGTTTCCCGACTCTACGCGGTGTGTGTGGAACGGGATCGGACCGTTTCCCGACTCTGCGGGGTGTGTGTGGAACGGGATCGGACCGTTTCCCGACTCTACGTGGTGTGTGTGGAACGGGATCGGACTGTTTCCCGACTGTACGCGGTGTGTGTGGAACGGGATCGGACCGTTTCCCGACTCTACGCGGTGTGTGTGGAACAGGATCCGGACCGCTTCCCGACTGTATGCGGTGTGTGTGGAACGGGATCGGACCGTTTCCCGACTGTATGCGGTGTGTGTGGAACTGGATTGGACCATTTCCCGACTCTACGGGGTGTGTGTGGAACGGGATCGGACCGTTTCCCGACTCTACGCGGTGTGTGTGGAACGGGATCGGACCGTTTCCCGACTCTACGCGGTGTGTGTGGAACGGGATCGGATCGTTTCCCGACTGTACGCGGTGTGTGTGGAACGGGATCGGACCGTTTCCCAACTCTACGCGGTGTGTGTGGAACGGGATCGGACCGTTTCCCGACTGTACGCGGTGTGTGTGGAACAGGATCGGACCGTTTCCCGACTGTAGGCGGTGTGTGTGGAACGGGATCGGACCGTTTCCCGACTCTACGCGGTGTGTGTGTAACGGGATCGGACCATTTCCCGACTCTACGCGGTGTGTGTGGAACGGGATCGGACCATTTCCCGACTCTACGCGGTGTGTGTGGAACGGGATCGGACCGTTTCCCGACTGTACGCGGTGTGTGGAACGGGATTGGACCATTTCCCGACTGTACGCGGTGTGTGTGGAACGGGATCCGGACCGTTTCCCGACTGTACGCGGTGTGTGTGGAATGGGATCGGACCGTTTCCCGACTCTACGCGGTGTGTGTGGAACGGGATCGGTCCGTTTCCCGACGCTACGCGGTGTGTGTGGAACGGGATCGGACCATTTCCCGACTCTACGCGGTGTGTGTGGAACGGGATCGGACCGTTTCCCGACTGTACGCGGTGTGTGGAACGGGATTGGACCATTTCCCGACTGTACGCGGTGTGTGTGGAACGGGATCCGGACCGTTTCCCGACTGTACGCGGTGTGTGTGGAATGGGATCGGACCGTTTCCCGACTCTACGCGGTGTGTGTGGAACGGGATCGGTCCGTTTCCCGACGCTACGCGGTGTGTGTGGAACGGGATCGGACCATTTCCCGACTCTACGCGGTGTGTGTGGAACGGGATCGGACCGTTTCCCGACTCTGCGGGGTGTGTGTGGAACGGGATCGGACCGTTTCCCGACTCTACGTGGTGTGTGTGGAACGGGATCGGACTGTTTCCCGACTGTACGCGGTGTGTGTGGAACGGGATCGGACCGTTTCCCGACTCTACGCGGTGTGTGTGGAACAGGATCCGGACCGCTTCCCGACTGTATGCGGTGTGTGTGGAACGGGATCGGACCGTTTCCCGACTGTACGCGGTTTGTGTGGAACTGGATTGGACCATTTCCCGACTCTACGGGGTGTGTGTGGAACGGGATCGGACCGTTTCCCGACTGTACGCGGTGTGTGTGGAACGGGATCGGACCGTTTCCCGACTCTACGCGGTGTGTGTGGAACGGGATCGGACCGTTTCCCGACTGTACGCGGTGTGTGTGGAACGGGATCGGACCGTTTCCCAACTCTACGCGGTGTGTGTGGAACGGGATCGGACCGTTTCCCGACTGTACGCGGTGTGTGTGGAACAGGATCGGACCGTTTCCCGACTGTAGGCGGTGTGTGTGGAACGGGATCGGACCGTTTCCCGACTCTACGCGGTGTGTGTGTAACGGGATCGGACCATTTCCCGACTCTACGCGGTGTGTGTGGAACGGGATCGGACCGTTTCCCGACTCTACGCGGTGTGTGTGGAACGGGATCGGACCGTTTCCCGACTGTACGCGGTGTGTGGAACGGGATTGGACCATTTCCCGACTGTACGCGGTGTGTGTGGAACGGGATCCGGACCGTTTCCCGACTGTACGCGGTGTGTGTGGAATGGGATCGGACCGTTTCCCGACTCTACGCGGTGTGTGTGGAACGGGATCGGTCCGTTTCCCGACGCTACGCGGTGTGTGTGGAACGGGATCGGACCATTTCCCGACTCTACGCGGTGTGTGTGGAACGGGATCGGACCGTTTCCCGACTCTACGCGGTGTGTGTGGAACGGGATCGGACCATTTCCCCACTGTACGCGGTGTGTGTGGAACGGGATCGGACCATTCCCCGACTCTACGCGGTGTGTGTGGAACGGGATCGGACCGTTTCCCGACTGTACGCGGTGTGTGAGGAACAGGATCGGACCGTTTGCAGACTGTACGTGGTGTGTGTGGAACGGGATCGGACCGTTTCCTGACTCTACGCGGTGTGTGTGGAACGGGATCCGGACCATTTCCCGACTCTTCGCGGTGTGTGAGGAACGGGATCGGACCGTTTCCCGACTCTACGTGGTGTGTGTGGAACGGGATCGGACCGTTTCCCGACTCTACGCGGTGTGTGTGGAACGGGATCGGACCGTTTCCCGACTCTACGGGGTGTGTGTGGAACGGGATCGGACCGTTTCCCGACTCTACGCGGTGTGTGTGGAATGGGATCGGACCGTTTCCCGACTGTACGCGGTGTGTGTGGAACGGGATCGGACCGTTTCCCGACTCTACGCGGTGTGTGTGGAACAGGATCTGGACCGCTTCCCGACTGTATGCGGTGTGTGTGGAACGGGATCGGACCGTTTCCCGACTGTATGCGGTGTGTGTGGAACGGGATCGGACCGTTTCCCGACTCTACGGGGTGTGTGTGGAACGGGATCGGACCGTTTCCCGACTCTACGCGGTGTGTGTGGAACGGGATCGGACCGTTTCCCGACTCTACGCGGTGTGTGTGGAACGGGATCGGACCGTTTCCCGACTGTACGCGGTGTGTGTGGAACGGGATCGGACCGTTTCCCAACTCTACGCGGTGTGTGTGGAACGGGATCGGACCGTTTCCCGACTGTACGCGGTGTGTGTGGAACAGGATCGGACCGTTTCCCGACTGTAGGCGGTGTGTGTGGAACGGGATCGGACCGTTTCCCGACTCTACGCGGTGTGTGTGGAACGGGATCGGACCATTTCCCGACTCTACGCGGTGTGTGTGGAACGGGATCGGACCGTTTCCCGACTCTACGCGGTGTGTGTGGAACGGGATCGGACCGTTTCCCGACTGTACGCGGTGTGTGGAACGGGATTGGACCGTTTCCCGACTGTACGCGGTGTGTGTGGAACGGGATCCGGACCGTTTCACGACTGTACGCGGTGTGTGTGGAATGGGATCGGACCGTTTCCCGACCCTACGCGGTGTGTGTGGAACGGGATCGGTCCGTTTCCCGACTGTACGCGGTGTGTGGAACGGGATTGGACCATTTCCCGACTGTACGCGGTGTGTGTGGAACGGGATCCGGACCGTTTCCCGACTGTACGCGGTGTGTGTGGAATGGGATCGGACCGTTTCCCGACTCTACGCGGTGTGTGTGGAACGGGATCGGTCCGTTTCCCGACGCTACGCGGTGTGTGTGGAACGGGATCGGACCATTTCCCGACTCTACGCGGTGTGTGTGGAACGGGATCGGACCGTTTCCCGACTCTGCGGGGTGTGTGTGGAACGGGATCGGACCGTTTCCCGACTCTACGTGGTGTGTGTGGAACGGGATCGGACTGTTTCCCGACTGTACGCGGTGTGTGTGGAACGGGATCGGACCGTTTCCCGACTCTACGCGGTGTGTGTGGAACAGGATCCGGACCGCTTTCCGACTGTATGCGATGTGTGTGGAACGGGATCGGACCGTTTCCCGACTGTACGCGGTTTGTGTGGAACTGGATTGGACCATTTCCCGACTCTACGGGGTGTGTGTGGAACGGGATCGGACCGTTTCCCGACTGCACGCGGTGTGTGTGGAACGGGATCGGACCGTTTCCCGACTCTACGCGGTGTGTGTGGAACGGGATCGGACCGTTTCCCGACTGTACGCGGTGTGTGTGGAACGGGATCGGACCGTTTCCCAACTCTACGCGGTGTGTGTGGAACGGGATCGGACCGTTTCCCGACTGTACGCGGTGTGTGTGGAACAGGATCGGACCGTTTCCCGACTGTAGGCGGTGTGTGTGGAACGGGATCGGACCGTTTCCCGACTCTACGCGGTGTGTGTGTAACGGGATCGGACCATTTCCCGACTCTACGCGGTGTGTGTGGAACGGGATCGGACCGTTTCCCGACTCTACGCGGTGTGTGTGGAACGGGATCGGACCGTTTCCCGACTGTACGCGGTGTGTGGAACGGGATTGGACCATTTCCCGACTGTACGCGGTGTGTGTGGAACGGGATCCGGACCGTTTCCCGACTGTACGCGGTGTGTGTGGAATGGGATCGGACCGTTTCCCGACTCTACGCGGTGTGTGTGGAACGGGATCGGACCATTTCCCGACTCTACGCGGTGTGTGTGGAACGGGATCGGACCATTTCCCCACTGTACGCGGTGTGTGTGGAACGGGATCGGACCATTCCCCGACTCTACGCGGTGTGTGTGGAACGGGATCGGACCGTTTCCCGACTGTACGCGGTGTGTGAGGAACAGGATCGGACCGTTTGCAGACTGTACGTGGTGTGTGTGGAACGGGATCGGACCGTTTCCTGACTCTACGCGGTGTGTGTGGAACGGGATCCGGACCATTTCCCGACTCTTCGCGGTGTGTGAGGAACGGGATCGGACCGTTTCCCGACTCTACGTGGTGTGTGTGGAACGGGATCGGACCGTTTCCCGACTCTACGCGGTGTGTGTGGAACGGGATCGGACCGTTTCCCGACTCTACGGGGTGTGTGTGGAACGGGATCGGACCGTTTCCCGACTCTACGCGGTGTGTGTGGAATGGGATCGGACCGTTTCCCGACTGTACGCGGTGTGTGTGGAACGGGATCGGACCGTTTCCCGACTCTACGCGGTGTGTGTGGAACAGGATCTGGACCGCTTCCCGACTGTATGCGGTGTGTGTGGAACGGGATCGGACCGTTTCCCGACTGTATGCGGTGTGTGTGGAACGGGATCGGACCGTTTCCCGACTCTACGGGGTGTGTGTGGAATGGGATCGGACCGTTTCCCGACTCTACGCGGTGTGTGTGGAACGGGATCGGACCGTTTCCCGACTCTACGCGGTGTGTGTGGAACGGGATCGGACCGTTTCCCGACTGTACGCGGTGTGTGTGGAACGGGATCGGACCGTTTCCCAACTCTACGCGGTGTGTGTGGAACGGGATCGGACCGTTTCCCGACTGTACGCGGTGTGTGTGGAACAGGATCGGACCGTTTCCCGACTGTAGGCGGTGTGTGTGGAACGGGATCGGACCGTTTCCCGACTCTACGCGGTGTGTGTGGAACGGGATCGGACCATTTCCCGACTCTACGCGGTGTGTGTGGAACGGGATCGGACCGTTTCCCGACTCTACGCGGTGTGTGTGGAACGGGATCGGACCGTTTCCCGACTGTACGCGGTGTGTGGAACGGGATTGGACCGTTTCCCGACTGTACGCGGTGTGTGTGGAACGGGATCCGGACCGTTTCACGACTGTACGCGGTGTGTGTGGAATGGGATCGGACCGTTTCCCGACCCTACGCGGTGTGTGTGGAACGGGATCGGTCCGTTTCCCGACTCTACGCGGTGTGTGTGGAACGGGATCGGACCGTTTCCCGACTCTACGCGGTGTGTGTGGAACGGGATCGGACTGTTTCCCGACTCTACGCGGTGTGTGTGGAACGGGATCGGACCGTTTCCCCACTGTACGCGGTGTGTGTGGAACGGGATCGGACCGTTCCCCGACTCTACGCGGTGTGTGTGGAACGGGATCGGACCATTTCCCGACTGTACGCGGTGTGTGAGGAACAGGATCGGACCGTTTGCAGACTGTACGCGGTGTGTGTGGAACGGGATCGGACCGTTTCCTGACTCTACGCGGTGTGTGTGGAACGGGATCCGGACCGTTTCCTGACTCTTCGCGGTGTGTGAGGAACGGGATCGGACCGTTTCCCGACTCTACGTGGTGTGTGTGGAACGGGATCGGACCGTTTCCCGACTGTACGCGGTGTGTGTGGAACGGGATCCGTACCGTTTCCCGACTCTACGCGGAGTGTGTGGAACGGGATCGGACCGTTTCCCGACTCTACGCGGTGTGTGTGGAACGGGATCGGACCATTTCCCGACTCTACGCGGTGTGTGTGGAACGGGATCAGACCGTTTCCCGACTCTACGCGGTGTGTGTGGAACGGGATCGGACCGTTTCCCGACTGTACGCGGTGTGTGTGGAACGGGATCGGACCGTTTCGCGACTCTACGCGGTGTGTGTGGAACAGGATCTGGACCGCTTCCCGACTGTATGCGGTGTGTGTGGAACGGGATCGGACCGTTTCCCGACTGTATGCGGTGTGTGTGGAACGGGATCGGACCGTTTCCCGACTCTACGGGGTGTGTGTGGAACGGGATCGGACCGTTTCCCGACTCTACGCGGTGTGTGTGGAACGGGATCGGACCGTTTCCCGACTCTACGCGGTGTGTGTGGAACGGGATCGGACCGTTTCCCGACTGTACGCGGTGTGTGTGGAACGGGATCGGACCGTTTCCCAACTCTACGCGGTGTGTGTGGAACGGGATCGGACCGTTTCCCGACTGTACGCGGTGTGTGTGGAACAGGATCGGACCGTTTCCCGACTGTAGGCGGTGTGTGTGGAACGGGATCGGACCGTTTCCCGACTCTACGCGGTGTGTGTGGAACGGGATCGGACCATTTCCCGACTCTACGCGGTGTGTGTGGAACGGGATCGGACCGTTTCCCGACTCTACGCGGTGTGTGTGGAACGGGATCGGACCGTTTCCCGACTGTACGCGGTGTGTTGAACGGGATTGGACCATTTCCCGACTGTACGCGGTGTGTGTGGAACGGGATCCGGACCGTTTCCCGACTGTACGCGGTGTGTGTGGAATGGGATCGGACCGTTTCCCGACCCTACGCGGTGTGTGTGGAACGGGATCGGTCCGTTTCCCGACTCTACGCGGTGTGTGTGGAACGGGATCGGACCATTTCCCGACTCTACGCGGTGTGTGTGGAACGGGATCGGACCGTTTCCCGACTCTTCGCGGTGTGTGTGGAACGGGATCGGACCGTTTCCCCACTGTACGCGGTGTGTGTGGAACGGGATCGGACCGTTCCCCGACTCTACGCGGTGTGTGTGGAACGGGATCGGACCATTTCCCGACTGTACGCGGTGTGTGAGGAACAGGATCGGACCGTTTGCAGACTGTACGCGGTGTGTGTGGAACGGGATCGGACCGTTTCCTGACTCTACGCGGTGTGTGTGGAACGGGATCCGGACCGTTTCCTGACTCTTCGCGGTGTGTGAGGAACGGGATCGGACCGTTTCCCGACTCTACGTGGTGTGTGTGGAACGGGATCGGACCGTTTCCCGACTGTACGCGGTGTGTGTGGAACGGGATCCGTACCGTTTCCCGACTCTACGCGGTGTGTGTGGAACGGGATCGGACCGTTTCCCGACTCTACGCGGTGTGTGTGGAACGGGATCGGACCGTTTCCCGACTGTACGCGGTGTGTGAGGAACAGGATCGGTCCGTTTCCCGACTCTACGCGGTGTGTGTGGAACGGGATCGGACCGTTTCCCGACTCTACGCGGTGTGTGTGGAACGGGATCGGACCATTTCCCGACTGTACGTGGTGTGTGTGGAACGGGATCGGACCGTTTCCCGACTGTACGCGGTGTGTGGAATGGGATCGGACCATTTCCCGACTGTACGCGGTGTGTGTGGAACGGGATCCGGACCGTTTCCCGACTGTACGCGGTGTGTGAGGAACAGGATCAGACCGTTTCCCGACTCTACGCGGTGTGTGTGGAACGGGATCGGACCGTTTCCCGACTCTACGCGGTGTGTGTGGAACGGGATCGGACCATTTCCCGACTGTAGGCGGTGTGTGTGGAACGGGATCGGACCGTTTCCCGACTGTACGCGGTGTGTGGAATGGGATCGGACCGTTTCCCGACTGTACGCGGTGTGTGTGGAACGGGATCCGAACCGTTTCCCGACAGTACGCGGTGTGTGTGGAACGGGATCGGACCGTTTCCTGACTGTACGCGGTTTGTGGAACGGGATCGGACCGTTTCCCGACTGTACGCGGTGTGTGTGGAACGGGATCGGACTGTTTCCCGACTCTACGCGGTGTGTGTGGAACGGGATCGGACCGTTTCCCGACTGTACGCGGTGTGTGTGGAACGGGATCGGACCGTTTCCCGACTGTACGCGGTGTGTGTGGAACGGGATCGGACCGTTTCCCGACTCTACACGGTGTGTGTGGAACGGGATCGGACCGTTTCCCGACTGTACGCGGTGTGTGTGGAAGAGGATCGGACCGTTTCCCGACTGTAGGCGGTGTGTGTGGAACGGGATCGGACCGTTTCCCGACTCTACGCGGTGTGTGTGGAACGGGATCGGACCATTTCCCGACTCTACGCGGTGTGTGTGGAACGGGATCGGACCGTTTCCCGACTCTACGCGGTGTGTGTGGAACGGGATCGGACCGTTTCCCGACTGTACGCGGTGTGTGGAACGGGATTGGACCATTTCCCGACTGTACGCGGTGTGTGTGGAACGGGATCGGACCGTTTCCCGACTCTACGCGGTGTGTGTGGAACGGGATCGGACCGTTTCCCGACTCTACGCGGTGTGTGTGGAACGGGATCGGACCATTTCCCGACTCTACGCGGTGTGTGTGGAACGGGATCGGACCGTTTCCCGACTCTACGCGGTGTGTGTGGAACGGGATCGGACCGTTTCCCGACTGTACGCGGTGTGTTGAACGGGATTGGACCGTTTCCCGACTGTACGCGGTGTGTGTGGAACGGGATCCGGACCGTTTCCCGACTGTACGCGGTGTGTGTGGAATGGGATCGGACCGTTTCCCGACCCTACGCGGTGTGTGTGGAACGGGATCGGTCCGTTTCCCGACTCTACGCGGTGTGTGTGGAACGGGATCGGACCATTTCCCGACTCTACGCGGTGTGTGTGGAACGGGATCGGACCGTTTCCCGACTCTACGCGGTGTGTGTGGAACGGGATCGGACCGTTTCCCCACTGTACGCGGTGTGTGTGGAACGGGATCGGACCGTTCCCCGACTCTACGCGGTGTGTGTGGAACGGGATCGGACCATTTCCCGACTGTACGCGGTGTGTGAGGAACAGGATCGGACCGTTTGCAGACTGTACGCGGTGTGTGTGGAACGGGATCGGACCGTTTCCTGACTCTACGCGGTGTGTGTGGAACGGGATCCGGACCGTTTCCTGACTCTTCGCGGTGTGTGAGGAACGGGATCGGACCGTTTCCCGACTCTACGTGGTGTGTGTGGAACGGGATCGGACCGTTTCCCGACTGTACGCGGTGTGTGTGGAACGGGATCCGTACCGTTTCCCGACTCTACGCGGTGTGTGTGGAACGGGATCGGACCGTTTCCCGACTCTACGCGGTGTGTGTGGAACGGGATCGGACCGTTTCCCGACTGTACGCGGTGTGTGAGGAACAGGATCGGTCCGTTTCCCGACTCTACGCGGTGTGTGTGGAACGGGATCGGACCGTTTCCCGACTCTACGCGGTGTGTGTGGAACGGGATCGGACCATTTCCCGACTGTACGTGGTGTGTGTGGAACGGGATCGGACCGTTTCCCGACTGTACGCGGTGTGTGGAATGGGATCGGACCATTTCCCGACTGTACGCGGTGTGTGTGGAACGGGATCCGGACCGTTTCCCGACTGTACGCGGTGTGTGAGGAACAGGATCAGACCGTTTCCCGACTCTACGCGGTGTGTGTGGAACGGGATCGGACCGTTTCCCGACTCTACGCGGTGTGTGTGGAACGGGATCGGACCATTTCCCGACTGTAGGCGGTGTGTGTGGAACGGGATCGGACCGTTTCCCGACTGTACGCGGTGTGTGGAATGGGATCGGACCGTTTCCCGACTGTACGCGGTGTGTGTGGAACGGGATCCGAACCGTTTCCCGACAGTACGCGGTGTGTGTGGAACGGGATCGGACCGTTTCCTGACTGTACGCGGTTTGTGGAACGGGATCGGACCGTTTCCCGACTGTACGCGGTGTGTGTGGAACGGGATCGGACTGTTTCCCGACTCTACGCGGTGTGTGTGGAACGGGATCGGACCGTTTCCCGACTGTACGCGGTGTGTGTGGAACGGGATCGGACCGTTTCCCGACTGTACGCGGTGTGTGTGGAACGGGATCGGACCGTTTCCCGACTCTACACGGTGTGTGTGGAACGGGATCGGACCGTTTCCCGACTGTACGCGGTGTGTGTGGAAGAGGATCGGACCGTTTCCCGACTGTAGGCGGTGTGTGTGGAACGGGATCGGACCGTTTCCCGACTCTACGCGGTGTGTGTGGAACGGGATCGGACCATTTCCCGACTCTACGCGGTGTGTGTGGAACGGGATCGGACCGTTTCCCGACTCTACGCGGTGTGTGTGGAACGGGATCGGACCGTTTCCCGACTGTACGCGGTGTGTGGAACGGGATTGGACCATTTCCCGACTGTACGCGGTGTGTGTGGAACGGGATCGGACCGTTTCCCGACTCTACGCGGTGTGTGTGGAACGGGATCGGACCGTTTCCCGACTCTACGCGGTGTGTGTGGAACGGGATCGGACCGTTTCCCCACTGTACGCGGTGTGTGTGGAACGGGATCGGACCGTTCCCCGACTCTACGCGGTGTGTGTGGAACGGGATCGGACCGTTTCCCGACTGTACGCGGTGTGTGAGGAACAGGATCGGACCGTTTGCAGACTGTACGCGATGTGTGTGGAACGGGATCGGACCGTTTCCTGACTCTACGCGGTGTGTGTGGAACGGGATCCGGACCATTTGCCGACTCTTCGCGGTGTGTGAGGAACGGGATCGGACCGTTTCCCGACTCTACGTGGTGTGTGTGGAACGGGATCGGGACCGTTTCCCGACTGTACGCGGTGTGTGTGGAACGGGATCGGACCGTTTCCCGACTCTACGCGGTGTGTGTGGAACGGGATCGGACCGTTTCCCGACTCTACGTGGTGTGTGTGGAACGGGATCGGACCGTTTCCCGACTGTACGCGGTGTGTGTGGAACGGGATCGGACCGTTTCCCGACTCTACGCGGTGTGTGTGGAACAGGATCCGGACCGCTTCCCGACTGTAGGCGGTGTGTGTGGAATGGGATCGGACCGTTTCCCGACTGTATGCGGTGTGTGTGGAACGGGATCGGACCGTTTCCCGACTCTACGGGGTGTGTGTGGAACGGGATCGGACCGTTTCCCAACTCTACGCGGTGTGTGTGGAACGGGATCGGACCGTTTCCCGACTGTACGCGGTGTGTGTGGAACAGGATCGGACCGTTTCCCGACTGTAGGCGGTGTGTGTGGAACGGGATCAGACCGTTTCCCGACTCTACGCGGTGTGTGTGGAACGGGATCGGACCATTTCCCGACTCTACGCGGTGTGTGTGGAACGGGATTGGACCGTTTCCCGACTGTACGCGGTGTGTGTGGAACGGGATCCGGACCGTTTCCCGACTGTACGCGGTGTGTGTGGAATGGGATCGGACCGTTTCCCGACTCTACGCGGTGTGTGTGGAACGGGATCGGTCCGTTTCCCGACTCTACGCGGTGTGTGTGGAACGGGATCGGACCATTTCCCGACTCTATGCGGTGTGTGTGGAACGGGATCGGACCGTTTCCCGACTCTACGCGGTGTGTGTGGAACGGGATCGGACCGTTTCCCCACTGTACGCGGTGTGTGTGGAACGGGATCGGACCGTTCCCCGACTCTACGCGGTGTGTGTGGAACGGGATCGGACCATTTCCCGACTGTACGCGGTGTGTGAGGAAGAGGATCGGACCGTTTGCAGACTGTACGCGGTGTGTGTGGAACGGGATCGGACCGTTTCCTGACTCTACGCGGTGTGTGTGGAACGGGATCCGGACCGTTTCCCGACTCTTCGCGGTGTGTGAGGAACGGGATCGGACCGTTTCCCGACTCTACGTGGTGTGTGTGGAACGGGATCGGACCGTTTCCCGACTGTACGCGGTGTGTGTGGAACGGGATCCGTACCGTTTACCGACTCTACGCGGTGTGTGTGGAACGGGATCGGACCGTTTCCCGACTCTATGCGGTGTGTGTGGAACGGGATCGGACCATTTCCCGACTGTACGCGGTGTGTGAGGAACAGGATCGGACCGTTTCCCGACTCTACGCGGTGTGTGTGGAACGGGATCGGACCGTTTCCCGACTCTACGCGGTGTGTGTGGAACGGGATCGGACCATTTCCCGACTGTACGCGGTGTGTGTGGAACGGGATCGGACCATTTCCCGACTGTACGCGGTGTGTGGAATGGGATCGGACCATTTCCCGACTGTACGCGGTGTGTGTGGAACGGGATCCGGACCGTTTCCCGACTCTACGCGGTGTGTGTGGAACGGGATCGGACCGTTTCCCGACTGTACGCGGTGTGTGAGGAACAGGATCAGACCGTTTCCCGACTCTACGCGGTGTGTGTGGAACGGGATCGGACCGTTTCCCGACTCTACGCGGTGTGTGTGGAACGGGATCGGACCATTTCCCGACTGTAGGCGGTGTGTGTGGAACGGGATCGGACCATTTCCCGACTGTACGCGGTGTGTGGAATGGGATCGGACCGTTTCCCGACTGTACGCGGTGTGTGTGGAACGGGATCCGGACCGTTTCCCGACAGTACGCGGTGTGTGTGGAACGGGATCGGACCGTTTCCTGACTGTACGCGGTGTGTGGAACGGGATCGGACCGTTTCCCGACTGTACGCGGTGTGTGTGGAACGGGATCGGACTGTTTCCCGACTCTACGCGGTGTGTGTGGAACGGGATCGGACCGTTTCCCGACTGTACGCGGTGTGTGTGGAACGGGATCGGACCGTTTCCCGACTGTACGCGGTGTGTGTGGAACGGGATCGGACCGTTTCCCGACTCTACACGGTGTGTGTGGAACGGGATCGGACCGTCTCCCGACTGTACGCGGTGTGTGTGGAACGGGATCGGACCATTTCCCGACTGTACGCGGTGTGTGAGGAACGGGATCGGACCGTTTCCCGACTGTACGCGGTGTGTGTGGAACGGGATCGGACCGTTTCCCGACTCTACGCGGTGTGTGTGGAACGGGATCGGACCGTTTCCCGACTCTACGCGGTGTGTGTGGAACGGGATCTGGACCGTTTCCTGACTCTACGCGGTGTGTGAGGAACGGGATCGGACCGTTTCCCGACTCTACGCGGTGTGTGTGGAACGGGATCGGACCGTTTCCCGACTGTACGCGGTGTGTGAGGAACAGCATCGGACCATTTCCCGACTCTACGCGGTGTGTGAGGAACAGGATCGGACCGTTTCCCGACTCTATGTGGTGTGTGTGGAACGGGATCGGACCGTTTCCCGACTGTACGCGGTGTGTGTGGAACGGGATCCGTACCGTTTCCCGACTCTACGCGGTGTGTGTGGAACGGGATCGGACCGTTTCCCGACTCTACGTGGTGTGTGTGGAAGGGGATCGGACCGTTTCCCGACTGTACGCGGTGTGTGAGGAACAGGATCGGACCATTTCCCGACTCGACGCGGTGTGTGTGGAACGGGATCCGGACCGTTTCCCGACAGTACGCGGTGTGTGTGGAACGTGATCGGACCGTTTCCTGACTGTACGCGGTGTGTGGAACGGGATCGGACCGTTTCCCGACTGTACGCGGTGTGTGTGGAACGGGATCGGACCGTTTCCCGACTCTACGCGGTGTGTGTGGAACGGGATCGGACCATTTCCCGACTGTATGCGGTGTGTGTGGAACGGGATCAGACCGTTTCCCGACTGTACGCGGTGTGTGTGGAACGGGATCGGACCGTTTCCCGACTGTACGCGGTGTGTGAGGAACGGGATCGGACCGTTTCCTGACTCTACGCGGTGTGTGTGGAACGGGATCGGACCGTTTCCCGACTCTACGTGGTGTGTGTGGAAGGGGATCGGACCGTTTCCCGACTGTATGCGGTGTGTGAGGAACAGGATCGGACCATTTCCCGACTCGACGCGGTGTGTGTGGAACGGGATCGGACCGTTTCCCGACTCTACGCGGTGTGTGTGGAACGGGATCCGGACCGTTTCCTGACTCTACGCGGTGTGTGTGGAACGGGATCGGACCGTTTCCCGACTGTACGCGGTGTGTGAGGAACAGGATCGGACCGTTTCCCGACTCTACGCGGTGTGTGTGGAACGGGATCGGACCGTTTCCCGACTCTACGCGGTGTGTGTGGAACGGGATCGGACCATTTCCCGACTGTAGGCGGTGTGTGTGGAACGGGATCGGACCATTTCCCGACTGTACGCGGTATGTGTGGAACGGGATCTGGACCGTTTCCCGACAGTACACGGTGTGTGTGGAACGGGATCGGACCGTTTCCTGACTGTACGCGGTGTGTGGAACGGGATCGGACCGTTTCCCGACTGTACGCGGTGTGTGTGGAACGGGATCGGACCGTTTCCCGACTCTACGCGGTGTGTGTGGAACGGGATCGGACCATTTCCCGACTGTATGCGGTGTGTGTGGAACGGGATCGGACCGTTTCCCGACTGTACGCGGTGTGTGTGGAACGGGATCGGACCGTTTCCCGACTGTACGCGGTGTGTGAGGAACGGGATCGGACCGTTTCCTGACTCTACGCGGTGTGTGTGGAACGGGATCTGGACCGTTTCCTGACTCTACGCGGTGTGTGAGGAACGGGATCGGACCGTTTCCCAACTCTACGCGGTGTGTGTGGAACGGGATCGGACCGTTTCCCGACTGTACGCGGTGTGTGAGGAACAGGATCGGACCGTTTCCCGACTGTACGCGGTGTGTGTGGAACGGGATCCGTAGCGTTTCCCGACTCTACGCGGTGTGTGTGGAACGGGATCGGACCGTTTCCTGACTCTACGCAGTGTGTGTGCAACGGGATCGGACCGTATCCTGACTCTACGCGGTGTGTGTGCAACGGGATCGGACTGTTTCCCGACTGTACGCGGTGTGTGTGGAACGGGATCGGACCATTTCCCGACTGTACGCGGTGTGTGTGGAACGGGATCGGACCGTTTCCCGACTGTACGCGGTGTGTGTGGAATGGGATCGGACCATTTCCCGACTGTACGCGGTGTGTATGGAACGGGATTGGACCGTTTCCCGACTGTACGCGGTGTGTGGAACGGGATCGGACCGTTTCCCAACTCTACGCGGTGTGTTTGGAACGGGATCGGACCGTTTCCCGACTCTACGCGGTGTGTGAGGAACAGGATCGGACCGTTTCCCGCCTGTACGCGGTGTGTGTGGAACGGGATCGGACCGTTTCCCGACTCTACGCGGTGTGTTTGGAACGGGATCGGACCGTTTCCCGACTCTACGCGGTGTGTGTGGAATGGGATCGGACCGTTTCCCGACTCTACGTGGTGTGTGTGGAACGGGATCGGACCGTTTCCCGACTGTACGCGGTGTGTGTGGAACGGGATCGGACCGTTTCCCGACTCTACGCGGTGTGTGTGGAACAGGATCCGGACCGCTTCCCGACTGTAGGCGGTGTGTGTGGAATGGGATCGGACCGTTTCCCGACTGTATGCGGTGTGTGTGGAACGGGATCGGACCGTTTCCCGACTCTACGGGGTGTGTGTGGAACGGGATCGGACCGTTTCCCAACTCTACGCGGTGTGTGTGGAACGGGATCGGACCGTTTCCCGACTGTACGCGGTGTGTGTGGAACAGGATCGGACCGTTTCCCGACTGTAGGCGGTGTGTGTGGAACGGGATCAGACCGTTTCCCGACTCTACGCGGTGTGTGTGGAACGGGATCGGACCATTTCCCGACTCTACGCGGTGTGTGTGGAACAGGATCGGACCGTTTCCCGACTCTACGCGGTGTGTGTGGAACGGGATCGGACCGCTTCCCGACTGTACGCGGTGTGTGGAACGGGATTGGACCGTTTCCCGACTGTACGCGGTGTGTGTGGAACGGGATCCGGACCGTTTCCCGACTGTACGCGGTGTGTGTGGAATGGGATCGGACCGTTTCCCGACTCTACGCGGTGTGTGTGGAACGGGATCGGTCCGTTTCCCGACTCTACGCGGTGTGTGTGGAACGGGATCGGACCATTTCCCGACTCTATGCGGTGTGTGTGGAACGGGATCGGACCGTTTCCCGACTCTACGCGGTGTGTGTGGAACGGGATCGGACCGTTTCCCCACTGTACGCGGTGTGTGTGGAACGGGATCGGACCGTTCCCCGACTCTACGCGGTGTGTGTGGAACGGGATCGGACCATTTCCCGACTGTACGCGGTGTGTGAGGAAGAGGATCGGACCGTTTGCAGACTGTACGCGGTGTGTGTGGAACGGGATCGGACCGTTTCCTGACTCTACGCGGTGTGTGTGGAACGGGATCCGGACCGTTTCCCGACTCTTCGCGGTGTGTGAGGAACGGGATCGGACCGTTTCCCGACTCTACGTGGTGTGTGTGGAACGGGATCGGACCGTTTCCCGACTGTACGCGGTGTGTGTGGAACGGGATCCGTACCGTTTACCGACTCTACGCGGTGTGTGTGGAACGGGATCGGACCGTTTCCCGACTCTATGCGGTGTGTGTGGAACGGGATCGGACCATTTCCCGACTGTACGCGGTGTGTGAGGAACAGGATCGGACCGTTTCCCGACTCTACGCGGTGTGTGTGGAACGGGATCGGACCGTTTCCCGACTCTACGCGGTGTGTGTGGAACGGGATCGGACCATTTCCCGACTGTACGCGGTGTGTGTGGAACGGGATCGGACCATTTCCCGACTGTACGCGGTGTGTGGAATGGGATCGGACCATTTCCCGACTGTACGCGGTGTGTGTGGAACGGGATCCGGACCGTTTCCCGACTCTACGCGGTGTGTGTGGAACGGGATCGGACCGTTTCCCGACTGTACGCGGTGTGTGAGGAACAGGATCAGACCGTTTCCCGACTCTACGCGGTGTGTGTGGAACGGGATCGGACCGTTTCCCGACTCTACGCGGTGTGTGTGGAACGGGATCGGACCATTTCCCGACTGTAGGCGGTGTGTGTGGAACGGGATCGGACCATTTCCCGACTGTACGCGGTGTGTGGAATGGGATCGGACCGTTTCCCGACTGTACGCGGTGTGTGTGGAACGGGATCCGGACCGTTTCCCGACAGTACGCGGTGTGTGTGGAACGGGATCGGACCGTTTCCTGACTGTACGCGGTGTGTGGAACGGGATCGGACCGTTTCCCGACTGTACGCGGTGTGTGTGGAACGGGATCGGACTGTTTCCCGACTCTACGCGGTGTGTGTGGAACGGGATCGGACCGTTTCCCGACTGTACGCGGTGTGTGTGGAACGGGATCGGACCGTTTCCCGACTGTACGCGGTGTGTGTGGAACGGGATCGGACCGTTTCCCGACTCTACACGGTGTGTGTGGAACGGGATCGGACCGTCTCCCGACTGTACGCGGTGTGTGTGGAACGGGATCGGACCATTTCCCGACTGTACGCGGTGTGTGAGGAACGGGATCGGACCGTTTCCCGACTGTACGCGGTGTGTGTGGAACGGGATCGGACCGTTTCCCGACTCTACGCGGTGTGTGTGGAACGGGATCGGACCGTTTCCCGACTCTACGCGGTGTGTGTGGAACGGGATCTGGACCGTTTCCTGACTCTACGCGGTGTGTGAGGAACGGGATCGGACCGTTTCCCGACTCTACGCGGTGTGTGTGGAACGGGATCGGACCGTTTCCCGACTGTACGCGGTGTGTGAGGAACAGCATCGGACCGTTTCCCGACTCTACGCGGTGTGTGAGGAACAGGATCGGACCGTTTCCCGACTCTATGTGGTGTGTGTGGAACGGGATCGGACCGTTTCCCGACTGTACGCGGTGTGTGTGGAACGGGATCCGTACCGTTTCCCGACTCTACGCGGTGTGTGTGGAACGGGATCGGACCGTTTCCCGACTCTACGTGGTGTGTGTGGAAGGGGATCGGACCGTTTCCCGACTGTACGCGGTGTGTGAGGAACAGGATCGGACCATTTCCCGACTCGACGCGGTGTGTGTGGAACGGGATCCGGACCGTTTCCCGACAGTACGCGGTGTGTGTGGAACGTGATCGGACTGTTTCCTGACTGTACGCGGTGTGTGGAACGGGATCGGACCGTTTCCCGACTGTACGCGGTGTGTGTGGAACGGGATCGGACCGTTTCCCGACTCTACGCGGTGTGTGTGGAACGGGATCGGACCATTTCCCGACTGTATGCGGTGTGTGTGGAACGGGATCAGACCGTTTCCCGACTGTACGCGGTGTGTGTGGAACGGGATCGGACCGTTTCCCGACTGTACGCGGTGTGTGAGGAACGGGATCGGACCGTTTCCTGACTCTACGCGGTGTGTGTGGAACGGGATCGGACCGTTTCCCGACTCTACGTGGTGTGTGTGGAAGGGGATCGGACCGTTTCCCGACTGTATGCGGTGTGTGAGGAACAGGATCGGACCATTTCCCGACTCGACGCGGTGTGTGTGGAACGGGATCGGACCGTTTCCCGACTCTACGCGGTGTGTGTGGAACGGGATCCGGACCGTTTCCTGACTCTACGCGGTGTGTGTGGAACGGGATCGGACCGTTTCCCGACTGTACGCGGTGTGTGAGGAACAGGATCGGACCGTTTCCCGACTCTACGCGGTGTGTGTGGAACGGGATCGGACCGTTTCCCGACTCTACGCGGTGTGTGTGGAACGGGATCGGACCATTTCCCGACTGTAGGCGGTGTGTGTGGAACGGGATCGGACCATTTCCCGACTGTACGCGGTATGTGTGGAACGGGATCTGGACCGTTTCCCGACAGTACACGGTGTGTGTGGAACGGGATCGGACCGTTTCCTGACTGTACGCGGTGTGTGGAACGGGATCGGACCGTTTCCCGACTGTACGCGGTGTGTGTGGAACGGGATCGGACCGTTTCCCGACTCTACGCGGTGTGTGTGGAACGGGATCGGACCATTTCCCGACTGTATGCGGTGTGTGTGGAACGGGATCGGACCGTTTCCCGACTGTACGCGGTGTGTGTGGAACGGGATCGGACCGTTTCCCGACTGTACGCGGTGTGTGAGGAACGGGATCGGACCGTTTCCTGACTCTACGCGGTGTGTGTGGAACGGGATCTGGACCGTTTCCTGACTCTACGCGGTGTGTGAGGAACGGAATCGGACCGTTTCCCAACTCTACGCGGTGTGTGTGGAACGGGATCGGACCGTTTCCCGACTGTACGCGGTGTGTGAGGAACAGGATCGGACCGTTTCCCGACTGTACGCGGTGTGTGTGGAACGGGATCCGTAGCGTTTCCCGACTCTACGCGGTGTGTGTGGAACGGGATCGGACCGTTTCCTGACTCTACGCAGTGTGTGTGCAACGGGATCGGACCGTATCCTGACTCTACGCGGTGTGTGTGCAACGGGATCGGACTGTTTCCCGACTGTACGCGGTGTGTGTGGAACGGGATCGGACCATTTCCCGACTCTACGCGGTGCATGTGGAACGGGATCGGACCGTTTCCCGACTGTACGCGGTGTGTGTGGAATGGGATCGGACCATTTCCCGACTGTACGCGGTGTGTATGGAACGGGATTGGACCGTTTCCCGACTGTACGCGGTGTGTGGAACGGGATCGGACCGTTTCCCAACTCTACGCGGTGTGTTTGGAACGGGATCGGACCGTTTCCCGACTCTACGCGGTGTGTGAGGAACAGGATCGGACCGTTTCCCGCCTGTACGCGGTGTGTGTGGAACGGGATCGGACCGTTTCCCGACTCTACGCGGTGTGTTTGGAACGGGATCGGACCGTTTCCCGACTCTACGCGGTGTGTGTGGAATGGGATCGGACCGTTTCCCGACTCTACGTGGTGTGTGTGGAACGGGATCGGACCGTTTCCCGACTGTACGCGGTGTGTGTGGAACGGGATCGGACCGTTTCCCGACTCTACGCGGTGTGTGTGGAACAGGATCCGGACCGCTTCCCGACTGTAGGCGGTGTGTGTGGAATGGGATCGGACCGTTTCCCGACTGTATGCGGTGTGTGTGGAACGGGATCGGACCGTTTCCCGACTCTACGGGGTGTGTGTGGAATGGGATCGGACCGTTTCCCGACTCTACGCGGTGTGTGTGGAACGGGATCGGACCGTTTCCCGACTCTACGCGGTGTGTGTGGAACGGGATCGGACCGTTTCCCGACTGTACGCGGTGTGTGTGGAACGGGATCGGACCGTTTCCCAACTCTACGCGGTGTGTGTGGAACGGGATCGGACCGTTTCCCGACTGTACGCGGTGTGTGTGGAACAGGATCGGACCGTTTCCCGACTGTAGGCGGTGTGTGTGGAACGGGATCGGACCGTTTCCCGACTCTACGCGGTGTGTGTGGAACGGGATCGGACCATTTCCCGACTCTACGCGGTGTGTGTGGAACAGGATCGGACCGTTTCCCGACTCTACGCGGTGTGTGTGGAACGGGATCGGACCGCTTCCCGACTGTACGCGGTGTGTGGAACGGGATTGGACCGTTTCCCGACTGTACGCGGTGTGTGTGGAACGGGATCCGGACCGTTTCCCGACTGTACGCGGTGTGTGTGGAATGGGATCGGACCGTTTCCCGACTCTACGCGGTGTGTGTGGAACGGGATCGGTCCGTTTCCCGACTCTACGCGGTGTGTGTGGAACGGGATCGGACCATTTCCCGACTCTATGCGGTGTGTGTGGAACGGGATCGGACCGTTTCCCGACTCTACGCGGTGTGTGTGGAACAGGATCGGACCGTTTCCCCACTGTACGCGGTGTGTGTGGAACGTGATCGGACCGTTCCCCGACTCTACGCGGTGTGTGTGGAACGGGATCGGACCGTTTCCCGACTGTACGCGGTGTGTGAGGAAGAGGATCGGACCGTTTGCAGACT
The DNA here is from genome assembly GCF_052327205.1 of Somniosus microcephalus. NCBI lineage: Eukaryota > Metazoa > Chordata > Chondrichthyes > Squaliformes > Somniosidae > Somniosus > Somniosus microcephalus. Next base: position 13,594,049 of record NC_141020.1, on the reverse strand, counting down.
GTACGCGGTGTGTGTGGAACGGGATCGGACCGTTTCCCGACTCTACGCGGTGTGTGTGGAACAGGATCGGACCGTTTCCCCACTGTACGCGGTGTGTGTGGAACGGGATCGGACCGTTCCCCGACTCTATGTGGTGTGTGTGGAACGGGATCGGACCGTTTCCCGACTGTACGCGGTGTGTGTGGAACGGGATCCGTACCTTTTCCCGACTCTACGCGGTGTGTGTGGAACGGGATCGGACCGTTTCCCGACTCTACGTGGTGTGTGTGGAAGGGGATCGGACCGTTTCCCGACTGTACGCGGTGTGTGAGGAACAGGATCGGACCATTTCCCGACTCGACGCGGTGTGTGTGGAACGGGATCCGGACCGTTTCCTGACTCTACGTGGTGTGTGTGGAACGGGATCGGACCGTTTCCCGACTGTACGCGGTGTGTGAGGAACAGGATCGGACCGTTTCCCGACTCTACGCGGTGTGTGTGGAACGGGATCGGACCGTTTCCCGACTCTACGCGGTGTGTGTGGAACGGGATCGGACCATTTCCCGACTGTAGGCGGTGTGTGTGGAACGGGATCGGACCATTTCCCGACTGTACGCGGTGTGTGTGGAACGGGATCCGGACCGTTTCCCGACAGTACGCGGTGTGTGTGGAACGGGATCGGACCGTTTCCTGACTCTACGCGGTGTGTGTGGAACGGGATCGGACCGTTTCCCGACTCTACGCGGTGTGTGTGGAACGGGATCGGACCATTTCCCGACTGTACGCGGTGTGTGAGGAACAGGATCGGACCATTTCCCGACTCGACGCGGTGTGTGTGGAACGGGATCGGACCGTTTCCCGACTGTACGCTGTGTGTGAGGAACAGGATCGGACCGTTTCCCGACTCTACGCGGTGTGTGTGGAACGGGATCGGACCGTTTCCCGACTCTACGCGGTGTGTGTGGAACGGGATCGGACCATTTCCCGACTGTAGGCGGTGTGTGTGGAACGGGATCGGACCATTTCCCGACTGTACGCGGTGTGTGTGGAACGGGATCCGGACCGTTTCCCGACAGTACACGGTGTGTGTGGAACGGGATCGGACCGTTTCCTGACTGTACGCGGTGTGTGGAACGGGATCGGACCGTTTCCCGACTGTACGCGGTGTGTGTGGAACGGGATCGGACCGTTTCCCGACTCTACGCGGTGTGTGTGGAACGGGATCGGACCATTTCCCGACTGTATGCGGTGTGTGTGGAACGGGATCGGACCGTTTCCCGACTGTACGCGGTGTGTGTGGAACGGGATCGGACCGTTTCCCGACTGTACGCGGTGTGTGAGGAACGGGATCGGACCGTTTCCTGACTCTACGCGGTGTGTGTGGAACGGGATCTGGACCGTTTCCTGACTCTACGCGGTGTGTGAGGAACGGGATCGGACCGTTTCCCGACTCTACGCGGTGTGTGTGGAACGGGATCGGACCGTTTCCCGACTGTACGCGGTGTGTGAGGAACAGGATCGGACCGTTTCCCGACTGTACGCGGTGTGTGTGGAACGGGATCCGTAGCGTTTCCCGACTCTACGCGGTGTGTGTGGAACGGGATCGGACCGTTTCCTGACTCTACGCAATGTGTGTGCAACGGGATCGGACCGTATCCTGACTCTACGCGGTGTGTGTGCAACGGGATCGGACTGTTTCCCGACTGTACGCGGTGTGTGTGGAACGGGATCGGACCATTTCCCGACTCTACGCGGTGCATGTGGAACGGGATCGGACCGTTTCCCGACTGTACGCGGTGTGTGTGGAATGGGATCGGACCATTTCCCGACTGTACGCGGTGTGTATGGAACGGGATTGGACCGTTTCCCGACTGTACGCGGTGTGTGGAACGGGATCGGACCGTTTCCCAACTCTACGCGGTGTGTTTGGAACGGGATCGGACCGTTTCCCGACTCTACGCGGTGTGTGAGGAACAGGATCGGACCGTTTCCCGCCTGTACGCGGTGTGTGTGGAACGGGATCGGACCGTTTCCCGACTCTACGCGGTGTGTTTGGAACGGGATCGGACCGTTTCCCAACTCTACGCGGTGTGTGTGGAATGGGATCGGACCGTTTCCCGACTCTATGTGGTGTGTCTGGAACGGGATTGGACCGTTTCCCGACTGTACACGGTGTGTGTGGAACGGGATCGGACCGTTTCCCGACTCTACGCGGTGTGTGTGGAACAGGATCCGGACCACTTCCCGACTGTAGGCGGTGTGTGTGGAATGGGATCGGACCGTTTCCCGACTGTATGCGGTGTGTGTGGAACGGGATCGGACCGTTTCCCGACTCTACGGGGTGTGTGTGGAACGGGATCGGACCGTTTCCCGACTCTACGCGGTGTGTGTGGAACGGGATCGGACCGTTTCCCGACTCTACGCGGTGTGTGTGGAACGGGATCGGACCGTTTCCCGACTGTACGCGGTGTGTGTGGAACGGGATCGGACCGTTTCCCAACTCTACGCGGTGTGTGTGGAACGGGATCGGACCGTTTCCCGACTGTACGCGGTGTGTGTGGAACAGGATCGGACCGTTTCCCGACTGTAGGCGGTGTGTGTGGAACGGGATCGGACCGTTTCCCGACTCTACGCGGTGTGTGTGGAACGGGATCGGACCATTTCCCGACTCTACGCGGTGTGTGTGGAACAGGATCGGACCGTTTCCCGACTCTACGCGGTGTGTGTGGAACGGGATCGGACCGCTTCCCGACTGTACGCGGTGTGTGGAACGGGATTGGACCGTTTCCCGACTGTACGCGGTGTGTGTGGAACGGGATCCGGACCGTTTCCCGACTGTACGCGGTGTGTGTGGAATGGGATCGGACCGTTTCCCGACTCTACGCGGTGTGTGTGGAACGGGATCGGTCCGTTTCCCGACTCTACGCGGTGTGTGTGGAACGGGATCGGACCATTTCCCGACTCTATGCGGTGTGTGTGGAACGGGATCGGACCGTTTCCCGACTGTACGCGGTGTGTGTGGAATGGGATCGGACCGTTTTCCGACTGTACGCGGTGTGTGAGGAAGAGGATCGGACCGTTTGCAGACTGTACGCGGTGTGTGTGGAACGGGATCGGACCGTTTCCTGACTCTACGCGGTGTGTGTGGAACGGGATCCGGACCGTTTCCCGACTCTTCGCGGTGTGTGAGGAACGGGATCGGACCGTTTCCCGACTCTACGTGGTGTGTGTGGAACGGGATCGGACCGTTTCCCGACTGTACGCGGTGTGTGTGGAACGGGATCCGTACCGTTTACCGACTCTACGCGGTGTGTGTGGAACGGGATCGGACCGTTTCCCGACTCTATGCGATGTGTGTGGAACGGGATCGGACCGTTTCCCGACTGTACGCGGTGTGTGAGGAACAGGATCGGACCGTTTCCCGACTCTACGCGGTGTGTGTGGAACGGGATCGGACCGTTTCCCGACTCTACGCGGTGTGTGTGGAACGGGATCGGACCATTTCCCGACTGTACGCGGTGTGTGTGGAACGGGATCGGACCGTTTCCCGACTGTACGCGGTGTGTGGAATGGGATCGGACCATTTCCCGACTGTACGCGGTGTGTGTGGAACGGGATCCGGACCGTTTCCCGACTCTACGTGGTGTGTGTGGAACGGGATCGGACCGTTTCCCGACTGTACGCGGTGTGTGAGGAACAGGATCAGACCGTTTCCCGACTCTACGCGGTGTGTGTGGAACGGGATCGGACCGTTTCCCGACTCTACGCGGTGTGTGTGGAACGGGATCGGACCATTTCCCGACTGTAGGCGGTGTGTGTGGAACGGGATCGGACCATTTCCCGACTGTACGCGGTGTGTGGAATGGGATCGGACCGTTTCCCGACTGTACGCGGTGTGTGTGGAACGGGATCCGGACCGTTTCCCGACAGTACGCGGTGTGTGTGGAACGGGATCGGACCGTTTCCTGACTGTACGCGGTGTGTGGAACGGGATCGGACCGTTTCCCGACTGTACGCGGTGTGTGTGGAACGGGATCGGACTGTTTCCCGACTCTACGCGGTGTGTGTGGAACGGGATCGGACCGTTTCCCGACTGTACGCGGTGTGTGTGGAACGGGATCGGACCGTTTCCCGACTGTACGCGGTGTGTGTGGAACGGGATCGGACCGTTTCCCGACTCTACGCAGTGTGTGTGGAACGGGATCGGACCGTTTCCCGACTCTACGCGGTGTGTGTGGAACGGGATCTGGACCGTTTCCTGACTCTACGCGGTGTGTGAGGAACGGGATCGGACCGTTTCCCGACTCTACGCGGTGTGTGTGGAACGGGATCGGACCGTTTCCCGACTGTACGCGGTGTGTGAGGAACAGCATCGGACCGTTTCCCGACTCTACGCGGTGTGTGAGGAACAGGATCGGACCGTTTCCCGACTCTATGTGGTGTGTGTGGAACGGGATCGGACCGTTTCCCGACTGTACGCGGTGTGTGTGGAACGGGATCCGTACCGTTTCCCGACTCTACGCGGTGTGTGTGGAACGGGATCGGACCGTTTCCCGACTCTACGTGGTGTGTGTGGAAGGGGATCGGACCGTTTCCCGACTGTACGCGGTGTGTGAGGAACAGGATCGGACCATTTCCCGACTCGACGCGGTGTGTGTGGAACGGGATCGGACCGTTTCCCGACTCTACGCGGTGTGTGTGGAACGGGATCCGGACCGTTTCCTGACTCTACGCGGTGTGTGTGGAACGGGATCGGACCGTTTCCCGACTGTACGCGGTGTGTGAGGAACAGGATCGGACCGTTTCCCGACTCTACGCGGTGTGTGTGGAACGGGATCGGACCGTTTCCCGACTCTACGCGGTGTGTGTGGAACGGGATCGGACCATTTCCCGACTGTAGGCGGTGTGTGTGGAACGGGATCGGACCATTTCCCGACTGTACGCGGTGTGTGTGGAACGGGATCCGGACCGTTTCCCGACAGTACGCGGTGTGTGTGGAACGGGATCGGACCGTTTCCTGACTGTACGCGGTGTGTGGAACGGGATCGGACCGTTTCCCGACTGTACGCGGTGTGTGTGGAACGGGATCGGACCGTTTCCCGACTCTACGCGGTGTGTGTGGAACGGGATCGGACCATTTCCCGACTGTATGCGGTGTGTGTGGAACGGGATCGGACCGTTTCCCGACTGTACGCGGTGTGTGTGGAACGGGATCGGACCGTTTCCCGACTGTACGCGGTGTGTGAGGAACGGGAGCGGACCGTTTCCTGACTCTACGCGGTGTGTGTGGAACGGGATCGGACCGTTTCCCGACTCTACGTGGTGTGTGTGGAAGGGGATCGGACCGTTTCCCAACTGTACGCGGTGTGTGAGGAACAGGATCGGACCATTTCCCGACTCGACGCGGTGTGTGTGGAACGGGATCGGACCGTTTCCCGACTCTACGCGGTGTGTGTGGAACGGGATCCGGACCGTTTCCTGACTCTACGCGGTGTGTGTGGAACGGGATCGGACCGTTTCCCGACTGTACGCGGTGTGTGAGGAACAGGATCGGACCGTTTCCCGACTCTACGCGGTGTGTGTGGAACGGGATCGGACCGTTTCCCGACTCTACGCGGTGTGTGTGGAACGGGATCGGACCATTTCCCGACTGTAGGCGGTGTGTGTGGAACGGGATCGGACCATTTCCCGACTGTACGCGGTGTGTGTGGAACGGGATCCGGACCGTTTCCCGACAGTACACGGTGTGTGTGGAACGGGATCGGACCGTTTCCTGACTGTACGCGGTGTGTGGAACGGGATCGGACCGTTTCCCGACTGTACGCGGTGTGTGTGGAACGGGATCGGACCGTTTCCCGACTCTACGCGGTGTGTGTGGAACGGGATCGGACCATTTCCTGACTGTATGCGGTGTGTGTGGAACGGGATCGGACCGTTTCCCGACTGTACGCGGTGTGTGTGGAACGGGATCGGACCGTTTCCCGACTGTACGCGGTGTGTGAGGAACGGGATCGGACCGTTTCCTGACTCTACGCGGTGTGTGTGGAACGGGATCTGGACCGTTTCCTGACTCTACGCGGTGTGTGAGGAACGGGATCGGACCATTTCCCGACTCTACGCGGTGTGTGTGGAACGGGATCGGACCGTTTCCCGACTGTACGCGGTGTGTGAGGAACAGGATCGGACCGTTTCCCGACTGTACGCGGTGTGTGTGGAACGGGATCCGTAGCGTTTCCCGACTCTACGCGGTGTGTGTGGAACGGGATCGGACCGTTTCCTGACTCTACGCAGTGTGTGTGCAACGGGATCGGACCATATCGTGACTCTACGCGGTGTGTGTGCAACGGGATCGGACTGTTTCCCGACTGTACGCGGTGTGTGTGGAACGGGATCGGACCATTTCCCGACTCTACGCGGTGCATGTGGAATGGGATCGGACCATTTCCCGACTGTACGCGGTGTGTATGGAACGGGATTGGACCGTTTCCCGACAGTACGCGGCGTGTGGAACGGGATCGGACCGTTTCCCAACTCTACGCGGTGTGTTTGGAACGGGATCGGACCGTTTCCCGACTCTACGCGGTGTGTGAGGAACAGGATCGGACCGTTTCCCGCCTGTACGCGGTGTGTGTGGAACGGGATCGGACCGTTTCCCGACTCTACGCGGTGTGTTTGGAATGGGATCGGACCGTTTCCCAACTCTACGCGGTGTGTGTGGAATGGGATCGGACCGTTTCCCGACTCTACGCGGTGTGTGTGGAATGGGATCCGGACCGTTTCCCGACTCTACGCAGTGTGTGAGGAACAGGATCGGACCATTTCCCGACTCTACGCGGTGTGTGTGGAACGGGATCGGACCATTTCCCGACTGTACGCGGTGTGTGAGGAACGGGATCGGACCGTTTCCCGACTCTACGCGGTGTGTGTGGAACGGGATCGGACCGTTTCCCGACTGTACGCGGTGTGTGTGGAACGGGATCGGACCGTTTCCCGACTCTACGCGTTGTGTGTGGAACGGGATCGGACCATTTCCTGACTCTACGCAGTGTGTGTGGAACGGGATCGGACCGTTTCCCGACTCTACGCGGTGTGTGTGGAACGGGATCGGTCCGTTTCCCGACTGTACGCGGTGTGTGTGGAACGGGATCGGACCGTTTCCCGACTCTACGCGGTGTGTGTGGAACGGGATCGGACCGTTTCCCGACTGTACGCGGTGTGTGTGGAACGGGATCGGACCGTTTCCCGACTCTACGCAGTGTGTGTGGAACGGGATCGGACCGTTTCCCGACTCTACGCGGTGTGTGTGGAACGGGATCGGACCGTTTCCCGACTGTACGCAATGTGTGTGGAACGGGATCGAACCGTTTCCCGACTGTACGCAGTGTGTGTGGAACGGGATCGGACCGTTTCCCGACTCTACGCAGTGTGTGTGGAACGGGATCGGACCGTTTCCCGACTGTACGCGGTGTGTGTGGAACGGGTTTGGACCGTTTCCCGACTGTACGCGGTGTGTGTGGAACGGGATCGGACCGTTTCCCGACAGTACGCAGTGTGTGTGGAACGGGATCGGACCGTTTCCTGACTGTACGCGGTGTGTGTGGAACGGGATCGGACCGTTTCCCGACTTTACGCGGTGTGTGTGGAACGGGATCGGTCCGTTTCCCGACTGTACGTGGTGTGTGTGGAACGGGATCGGACCGTTTCCCGTCTCTACGCGGTTTGTGTGGAACGGGATCGGACCGTTTCCCGACTGTACGCGGTGTGTGTGGAACGGGATCGGACCGTTTCCCGACTCTACGCGGTGTGTGTGGAACGGGATCGGACCGTTTCCCGACTCTACGCGGTGTGTGTGGAACGGGATCGGACCGTTTCCCGACTCTACGCGGTGTGTGTGGAACGGGATCGGAGCATTTCCCGACTGTACGCGGTGTGTGTGGAATGGGATCGGACCGTTTCCCGACTCTACGCGGTGTGTGTGGAACGGGATCGGACCGTTTCCCGACTCTACGCGGTGTGTGGAACGGGATCGGACCGTTTCCCGACCTTACGCGGTGTGTGTGGAACGGGATCGGACCGTTTCCCAACTCTACGTGGTGTGTGTGGAACGGGATCGGACCGTTTCCCGACTGTACGCGGTGTGTGTGGAACGGGATCGGACCGTTTCCCGACTCTACGCGGTGTGTGTGGAACGGGATCGGACCGTTTCCCGACTGTACGCGGTGTGTGTGGAACGGGATCGGACCGTTTCCCGACTGTACGCGGTGTGTGTGGAACGGGATCGGACCGTTTCCCGACTCTACACGGTGTGTGTGGAACGGGATCGGACCGTTTCCCGACTCTACGCGGTGTGTGTGGAACGGGATCGGGACCGTTTCCCGATTGTACGCGGTGTGTGTGGAACAGGATCCGGACCGTTTCCCGACTCTACGCGGTGTGTGTGGAACAGGATCCGGACCGTTTCCCGACTGTACGCGGTGTGTGTGGAACGGGATCGGACCGTTTCCCGACTCTACACGGTGTGTGTGGATCGGGATCGGACCGTTTCCCGACTCTACGCGGTGTGTGTGGAACGGGATCGGGACCGTTTCCCGACTGTACGCGGTGTGTGTGGAACGGGATCGGACCGTTTCCCGACTCTACGCGGTGTGTGTGCAACGGGATCAGACAGCTTTTCCCGACTGTACGCGGTGTGTGTGGAACGGGATCGGACCGTTTCCCGACTGTACGCGGTGTGTGTGGAACGGGATCGGACCGTTTCCTGACTCTACGCAGTGTGTGTGCAACGGGATCGGACTGTTTCCTGACTCTACGCGGTGTGTGTGCAACGGGATCGGACAGTTTTTCCCGACTGTACGCGGTGTGTGTGGAACGGGATCGGACCGTTTCCCGACTCTACGCGGTGTGTGTGGAACGGGATCGGACCGTTTCCCGACTCTACGCGGTGCGTGTGGAACGGGATCCGGACCGTTTCCCGACTGTACGCGGTGTGTGTGGAACGGGATCGGACCGTTTCCCGACTCTACGCGGTGTGTGTGGAACGGGATCGGACCGTTTCCCGACTGTACGCGGTGTGTGTGGAATGGGATCGGACCGTTTCCCGACTGTACGCGGTGTGTGTGGAACGGGATTGGACCGTTTCCCGACTCTACGCTGTGTGTGTGGAATGGGATCGGACCGTTTCCCGACTGTACGCGGTGTGTGTGGAATGGGATCGGACCGTTTCCTGACTGTACGCGGTGTGTGTGGAACGGGATCGGACCGTTCCCCGACTCTACGCGGTGTGTGTGGAACGGGATCGGACCGTTTCCCGACTGTACGCGGTGTGTGAGGAACAGGATCGGACCGTTTCCCGACTGTACGCGGTGTGTGTGGAACGGGATCGGACCGTTTCCCGACTCTACGCGGTGTGTGTGGAACGGGATCGGACCGTTTCCCGACTCTATGCGGTGTGTGTGGAACGGGATCCGGACCGTTTCCTGACTCTACGCGGTGTGTGAGGAACGGGATCAGACCGTTTCCCGACTCTACGCGGTGTGTGTGGAACGGGATCGGACCGTTTCCCGACTGTACGCGGTGTGTGAGGAACAGGATCGAACCGTTTCCCGACTGTACGCGGTGTGTGTGGAACGGGATCCGTACCGTTTCCCGACTCTACGCGGTGTGTGTGGAACGGGATTGGACCGTTTCCTGACTCTACGCAGTGTGTGTGCAATGGGATCGGACCGTTTCCTGACTCTACGCGGTGTGTGTGCAACGGGATCGGACAGTTTTTCCCGACTGTACGCGGTGTGTGTGGAACGGGATCGGACCGTTTCTCGACTCTACGATGTGCGTGTGCAACGGGATCGGACCGTTTCCCGACTGTACGCGGTGTGTGTGGAATGGGATCGGACCGTTTCCCGACTGTACGCAGTGTGTGTGGAACGGGATCGGACCGTTTCCCGACTGTACGCGGTGTGTGGAACGGGATCGGACCGTTTCCCAACTCTACGCGGTGTGTGAGGAACAGGATCGGACCATTTCCCGACTGTACGCGGTGTGTGTGGAACGGGATCGGACCGTTTCCCGACTCTACGCGGTGTGTGTGGAACGGGATCGGACCGTTTCCCGACTCTACGCGGTGTGTGTGGAACGGGATCGGACCGTTTCCCGACTCTACGCGGTGTGTGTGGAACGGGATCCGGACCGTTTCCCGACTCTACGCGGTGTGTGAGGAACGGGATCGGACCGTTTCCCGACTCTACGCGGTGTGTGTGGAACGGGATCGGACCGTTTCCCGACTCTACGCGGTGTGTGTGGAACGGGATCGGACCGTTTCCCGACTCTACGCGGTGTGTGTGGAACGGGATCGGACCGTTTCCCGACTCTACGCGGTGTGTTTGGAACGGGATCGGACCGTTTCCCGACTCTACGCGGTGTGTGTGGAACGGGATCGGACCGTTTCCCGACTCTACGCGGTGTGTGTGGAACGGGATCGGTCCGTTTCCCGACTGTACGCGGTGTGTGAGGAACGGGATCGGACCGTTTCCCGACTCTACGCGGTGTGTGTGGAACGGGATCGGACCGTTTCCCGACTGTACGCGGTGTGTGTGGAACGGGATCGGACCGTTTCCCGACTCTACGCAGTGTGTGTGGAACGGGATCGGACCGTTTCCCGACTCTACGCGGTGTGTGTGGAACGGGATCGGACCGTTTCCCGACTGTACGCAGTGTGTGTGGAACGGGATCGAACCGTTTCCCGACTGTACGCAGTGTGTGTGGAACGGGATCGGACCGTTTCCCGACTCTACGCAGTGTGTGTGGAACGGGATTGGACCGTTTCCCGACTGTACGCGGTGTGTGTGGAACGGGATCGGACCGTTTCCCGACAGTACGCAGTGTGTGTGGAACGGGATCGGACCGTTTCCTGACTGTACGCGGTGTGTGTGGAACGGGATCGGACCGTTTCCCGACTTTACGCGGTGTGTGTGGAACGGGATCGGTCCGTTTCCCGACTGTACGTGGTGTGTGTGGAACGGGATCGGACCTTTTCCTGACTGTACGCGGTGTGTGTGGAACGGGATCGGACCGTTTCCCGACTCTACGCGGTGCGTGTGGAACGGGATCGGACCGTTTCCCGACTGTACGTGGTGTGTGTGGAACGGGATCGGACCGTTTCCCGACTGTACGCGGTGTGTGAGGAACAGGATCGGACCGTTTCCCAACTCTACGCGGTGCGTGTGGAACGGGATCGGACCGTTTCCCGACTCTACGCGGTGTGTGTGGAACGGGATCGGACCGTTTCCCGACTCTACGCGGTGTGTGTGGAACGGGATCGGGACCGTTTCCCGACTGTACGCGGTGTGTGTGGAACAGGATCCGGACCGTTTCCCAACACTACGCGGTGTGTGTGGAACGGGATCGGACCGTTTCCTGACTCTACGCGGTGTGTGTGGAACGGGATCGGACCGTTTCCCGACTGTACGCGGTGTGTGGAACGGGATCGGACCGTTTCCCGACTCTACGCGGTGTGTGAGGAACAGGATCGGACCGTTTCCCGACTGTACGCGGTGTGTGTGGAACGGGATCGGACCGTTTCCCGACTCTACGCGGTGTGTGTGGAGCGGGATCGGACCGTTTCCCGACTCTACGTGGTGTGTGAGGAACAGGATCGGACCATTTCCCGACAGTACGCGGTGTGTGTGGAACGGGATCGGACCGTTTCCCGACTCTACGCGGTGTGTTTGGAACGGGATCGAACCGTTTCCCGACTCTACGCGGTGTGTGTGGAACGGGATCGGACCGTTTCCCGACTCTACGCGGTGTGTGTGGAACGGGATCCGGACCGTTTCCCGACTCTACGCGGTGTGTGAGGAACGGGATCGGACCGTTTCCCGACTCTACGCGGTGTGTGTGGAACGGGATCGGTCCGTTTCCCGACTGTACGCGGTGTGTGAGGAACGGGATCGGACCGTTTCCCGACTCTACGCGGTGTGTGTGGAACGGGATCGGACCGTTTCCCGACTGTACGCGGTGTGTGTGGAACGGGATCGGACCGTTTCCCGACTCTACGCAGTGTGTGTGGAACGGGATCGGACCGTTTCCCGACTCTACGCAGTGTGTGTGGAAAGGGATCGGACCGTTTCCCGACTGTACGCGGTGTGTGTGGAACGGGATCGAACCGTTTCCCGACTGTACGCAGTGTGTGTGGAACGGGATCGGACCATTTCCCGACTCTACGCAGTGTGTGTGGAACGGGATTGGACCGTTTCCCGACTGTATGCGGTGTGTGTGGAACGGGATCGGACCGTTTCCCGACAGTACGCGGTGTGTGTGGAACGGGATCGGACCGTTTCCTGACTGTACGCGGTGTGTGTGGAACGGGATCGGACCGTTTCCCGACTTTACGCGGTGTGTGTGGAACGGGATCGGACCGTTTCCCGACTCTACGCGGTGCGTGTGGAACGGGATCGGACCGTTTCCCGACTGTACGTGGTGTGTGTGGAACGGGATCGGACCGTTTCCCGACTGTACGCGGTGTGTGAGGAACAGGATCGGACCGTTTCCCAACTCTACGCGGTGCGTGTGGAACGGGATCGGACCGTTTCCCGACTCTACGCGGTGTGTGTGGAACGGGATCGGACCGTTTCCCGACTGTACGCGGTGTGTGTGGAACAGGATCCGGACCGTTTCCCAACACTACGCGGTGTGTGTGGAACGGGATCGGACCGTTTCCTGACTCTACGCGTTGTGTGTGGAACGGGATCGGACCGTTTCCCGACTGTACGCGGTGTGTGTGGAACGGGATCGGACCGTTTCCCGACTGTACGCGGTGTGTGTGGAACGGGATCCGGACCGTTTCCCGACTGGACGCGGTCTGTGTGGAACGGGATCGGACTGTTTCCCGACTGTACACGGTGTGTGTGGAATGGGATCGGACCGTTTCCCGACTGTACGCGGTGTGTGTGGAACGGGATCGGACCGTTTCCCGACTCTACGCGGTGTGTGTGGAACAGGATCCGGACCGTTACCCGACTCTACGCGGTGTGTGTGGAACGGGATCGGACCGTTTCCCGACTCTACGCAGTGTGTGTGGAACGGGATCGGACCGTTTCCCGACTGTACGCGGTGTGTGAGGAACAGGATCGGACCGTTTCCCGACTGTACGCGGTGTGTGTGGAACGGGATCGGACCGTTTCCCGACTCTACGCGGTGTGTGAGGAACGGGATCGGACCGTTTCCCGACTGTACGCGGTGTGTGTGGAATGGGATCGGACCGTTTCCCGACTCTACGCGGTTTGTGGGGAACGGGATCGGACCGTTTCCCGACTCTACGCGGTTTGTGAGGAGCGGGATCGGACCGTTTCCCGACTCTACGCGGTTTGTGAGGAACGGGATCGGACCGCTTCCCGACTCTACGCGGTGTGTGTGGAACGGGATCGGACTGTTTCCCGACTCTACGCGGTGTGTGGAACGGGATCGGGCCGTTTCCCGACTCTACGCGGTGTGTGTGGAACGGGATCCGGACCGTTTCCCGACTGTACGCTGTGTGTGTGGAACGGGATCGGACCGTTTCCCGACTCTACGCGGTGTGTGTGGAACGGGATCGGAACGTTTCCCGACTGTACGCGGTGTGTGTGGAACGGGATCGGACCGTTTCCTGACTGTACGCGGTGTGTGTGGAACGGGATCGGACCGTTTCCCGTCTCTACGCGCTTTGTGTGGAACGGGATCGGACCGTTTCCCGACTGTACGCGGTGTGTGAGGAACGGGATCGGACCGTTTCCCGACTCTACGCGGTGTGTGTGGAACGGGATCGGACCGTTTCCCGACTGTACGCGGTGTGTGTGGAACGGGATCGGACCGTTTCCCGACTCTACGCAGTGTGTGTGGAACGGGATCGGACCGTTTCCCGACTCTACGCGGTGTGTGTGGAACGGGATCGGACCGTTTCCCGACTGTACGCGGTGTGTGTGGAACGGGATCGGACCGTTTCCTGACTGTACGCAGTGTATGTGGAACGGGATCGGACCGTTTCCCGACTCTACGCAGTGTGTGTGGAACGGGATTGGACCGTTTCCCGACTGTACGCGGTTTGTGTGGAACGGGATCGGACCGTTTCCCGACAGTACGCGGTGTGTGTGGAACGGGATCGGACCGTTTCCTGACTGTACGCGGTGTGTGTGGAACGGGATCGGACCGTTTCCCGACTTTACGCGGTGTGTGTGGAACGGGATCGGTCCGTTTCCCGACTGTACGTGGTGTGTGTGGAACGGGATCGGACCTTTTCCTGACTGTACGCGGTGTGTGTGGAACGGGATCGGACTGTTTCCCGACTCTACGAGGTGCGTGTGGAACGGGATCGGACCGTTTCCCGACTGTACGTGGTGTGTGTGGAACGGGATCGGACCGTTTCCCGACTGTACGCGGTGTGTGAGGAACAGGATCGGACCGTTTCCCGACTCTACGCGGTGCGTGTGGAACGGGATCGGACCGTTTCCCGACTCTACGCGGTGTGTGTGGAACGGGATCGGACCGTTTCCCGACTCTACGCGGTGTGTGTGGAACGGGATCGGGACCGTTTCCCGACTGTACGCGGTGTGTGTGGAACAGGATCCGGACCGTTTCCAACACTACGCGGTGTGTGTGGAACGGGATTGGACCGTTTCCTGACTCTACGCGGTGTGTGTGGAACGGGATCGGACCGTTTCCCGACTGTACGCGGTGTGTGTGGAAAGGGATCGGACCGTTTCCCGACTGTACGCGGTGTGTGTGGAACGGGATCCGGACCGTTTCCCGACTGGACGCGGTCTGTGTGGAACGGGATCGGACTGTTTCCCGACTGTACACGGTGTGTGTGGAATGGGATCGGACCGTTTCCCGACTCTACGCGGTGTGTGTGGAACGGGATCGGACCGTTTCCCGACTCTACGCGGTGTGTGTGGAACGGGATCGGACCGTTTCCCGACTGTATGCGGTGTGTGTGGAACGGGATCGGACCGTTTCCCGACTCTACGCGGTGTGTGTGGAACGGGATCGGAGCGTTTCCCGACTGTATGCGGTGTGTGTGGAACGGGATCGGACCGTTTCCCGACTGTACGCGGTGTGTGTGGAACGGGATCGGACCGTTTCCCGACTCTACGGGGTGTGTGTGGAACGGGATCGGACCGTTTCCCAACTCTACGCGGTGTGTGTGGAACGGGATCGGACCGTTTCCCGACTCTACGCGGTGTGTGTGGAACGGGATCGGACCGTTTCCCGACTGTACGCGGTGTGTGTGGAACGGGATCGGACCATTTCCCGACTCTACGCGGTGTGTGTGGAACGGGATCGGACCGTTTCCCGACTCTACGCGGTGTGTGTGGAACGGGATCGGACCGTTTCCCGACTGTACGCGGTGTGTGTGGAATGGGATCGGACCATTTCCCGACTCT
Organism: Somniosus microcephalus; assembly: GCF_052327205.1. Taxonomy (NCBI): domain Eukaryota; kingdom Metazoa; phylum Chordata; class Chondrichthyes; order Squaliformes; family Somniosidae; genus Somniosus; species Somniosus microcephalus. Next base: position 13,578,657 of record NC_141020.1, on the reverse strand, counting down.
ACGCGGTGTGTGTGGAACGGGATCGGACCGTTTCCCGACTCTACGCAGTGTGTGTGGAACGGGATCGGACCGTTTCCCGACTGTACGCGGTGTGTGAGGAACAGGATCGGACCGTTTCCCGACTGTACGCGGTGTGTGTGGAACGGGATCGGACCGTTTCCCGACTCTACGCGGTTTGTGAGGAACGGGATGGGACCGTTTCCCGACTCTACGCGGTGTGTGAGGAACGGGATCGGACCGTTTCCCGACTCTGCGCGGTTTGTGAGGAACGGGATCGGACCGCTTCCCGACTCTACGCGGTGTGTGTGGAACGGGATCGGACTGTTTCCCGACTCTACGCGGGGTGTGAAATGGGATCGGGCCGTTTCCCGACTCTACGCGGTGTGTGTGGAACGGGATCCGGACCGTTTCCCGACTGTACACGGTGTGTGTGGAACGGGATCGGACCGTTTCCCGACTCTACGCGGTGTGTGTGGAACGGGATCGGACCGTTTCCTGACTGTATGCGGTGTGTGTGGAACGGGATCGGACCGTTTCCCGTCTCTACGCGCTTTGTGTGGAACGGGATCGGACCGTTTCCCGACTGTACGCGGTGTGTGTGGAACGGGATCGGACCGTTTCCCAACTCTACGCGGTGTGTGTGGAACGGGATCGGACCGTTTCCCGACTCTACGCGGTGTGTGGAACGGGATCGGACCATTTCCCGACTCTACGCGGTGTGTGTGGAACGGGATCGGACCGTTTCCCGCCTCTACGCGGTGTGTGTGGAACGGGATCGGACCGTTTCCCGACTGTACGTGGTGTGTGTGGAACGGGATCGGACCGTTTCCCGACTCTACGCGGTGTGTGTGGAACGGGATCGGACCGTTTCCCGACTGTATGCGGTGTGTGTGGAACGGGATCGGACCGTTTCCCGACTCTACGCGGTGTGTGTGGAACGGGATCGGAGCGTTTCCCGACTGTATGCGGTGTGTGTGGAACGGGATCGGACCGTTTCCCGACTGTACGCGGTGTGTGTGGAACGGGATCGGACCGTTTCCCGACTCTACGGGGTGTGTGTGGAACGGGATCGGACCGTTTCCCAACTCTACGCGGTGTGTGTGGAACGGGATCGGACCGTTTCCCGACTCTACGCGGTGTGTGTGGAACGGGATCGGACCATTTCCCGACTGTACGCGGTGTGTGTGGAACGGGATCGGACCGTTTCCCGACTCTACGCGGTGTGTGTGGAACGGGATCGGACCGTTTCCCGACTGTACGCGGTGTGTGGAACGGGATCGGACCGTTTCCCGACTGTACGCGGTGTGTGTGGAACGGGATCGGACCGTTTCCCGACTCTACGCGGTTTGTGAGGAACGGGATCGGACCGTTTCCCGACTCTACGCGGTGTGTGCGGAACGGGATCGGACCGTTTCCCGACTCTACGCGGTTTGTGAGGAACGGGATCGGACCGCTTCCCGACTCTACGCGGTGTGTGTGGAACGGGATCGGACTGTTTCCCGACTCTACGCGGTGTGTGGAACGGGATCGGGCCGTTTCCCGACTCTACGCGGTGTGTGTGGAATGGGATCCGGACCGTTTCCCGACTGTACGCGCTGTGTGTTGAACGGGATCGGGCCGTTTCCCGACTCTACGCGGTGTGTGTGGAACGGGATCCGGACCGTTTCCCGACTGTACGTGGTGTGTGTGGAACGGGATCGGACCTTTTCCTGACTGTACGCGGTGTGTGTGGAACGGGATCGGACCGTTTCCTGACTCTACGCGGTGCGTGTGGAACGGGATCGGACCGTTTCCCGACTGTACGTGGTGTGTGTGGAACGGGATCGGACCGTTTCCCGACTGTACGCGGTGTGTGAGGAACAGGATCGGACCGTTTCCCGTCTCTACGCGGTGCGTGTGGAACGGGATCGGACCGTTTCCCGACTCTACGCGGTGTGTGTGGAATGGGATCGGACCGTTTCCCGACTCTACGCGGTGTGTGTGGAACGGGATCGGGACCGTTTCCCGACTGTACGCGGTGTGTGTGGAACAGGATGCGGACCGTTTCCCAACACTACGCGGTGTGTGTGGAACGGGATCGGACCGTTTCCTGACTCTACGCGGTGTGTGTGGAACGGGATCGGACCGTTTCCCGACTGTACGCAGTGTGTGTGGAACGGGATCGGACCGTTTCCCGACTGTACGCGGTGTGTGTGGAACGGGATCCAGACCGTTTCCCGACTGGACGCGGTCTGTGTGGAACGGGATCGGACTGTTTCCCGACTGTACATGGTGTGTGTGGAATGGGATCGGACCGTTTCCCGACTGTACGCGGTGTGTGTGGAACGGGATCGGACCGTTTCCCGACTCTACGCGGTGTGTGTGGAACAGGATCCGGACCGTTACCCGACTCTACGCGGTGTGTGTGGAACGGGATCGGACCGTTTCCCGACTCTACGCAGTGTGTGTGGAACGGGATCGGACCGTTTCCCGACTGTACGCGGTGTGTGAGGAACAGGATCGGACCGTTTCCCGACTGTACGCGGTGTGTGTGGAACGGGATCGGACCGTTTCCCGACTCTACGCGGTGTGTGAGGAACGGGATCGGACTGTTTCCCGACTGTACGCGGTGTGTGTGGAACGGGATCGGACCGTTTCCCAACTCTACGCGGTTTGTGAGGAACGGGATCGGACCGTTTCCCGACTCTACGCGGTGTGTGAGGAACGGGATCGGACCGTTTCCCGACTCTATGCGGTTTGTGAGGAACGGGATCGGACCGCTTCCCGACTCTACGCGGTGTGTGTGGAACGGGACCGGACTGTTTCCGGACTCTACGCGGTGTGTGGAACGGGATCGGGCCGTTTCCCGACTCTACGCGGTGTGTGTGGAACGGGATCCGGACCGTTTCCCGACTGTACGCGGTGTGTGTGGAACGGGATCGGACCGTTTCCCGACTGTACGCGGTGTGTGTGGAACGGGATCGGAACGTTTCCCGACTGTACGCGGTGTGTGTGGAACGGGATCGGACCGTTTCCTGACTGTACGCGGTGTGTGTGGAACGGGATCGGACCGTTTCCCGTCTCTACGCGCTTTGTGTGGAACGGGATCGGACCGTTTCACGACTGTACGCGGTGTGTGTGGAACGGGATCGGACCATTTCCCAACTCTACGCGGTGTGTGTGGAACGGGGTCGGACCGTTTCCCGACTCTACGCAGTGTGTGGAACGGGATCGGACCATTTCCCGACTCTACGCGGTGTGTGTGGAACGGGATCGGACCGTTTCCCGACTCTACGCGGTGTGTGTGGAACGGGATCGGACCGTTTCCCGACTGTACGTGGTGTGTGAGGAACGGGATCGGACCGTTTCCCGACTCTACGCGGTTTGTGAGGAACGGGATCGGACCGCTTCCCGACTCTACGCGGTGTGTGTGGAACGGGATCGGACTGTTTCCCGACTCTACGCGGTGTGTGGAACGGGATCGGGCCGTTTCCCGACTCTACGCGGTGTGTGTGGAACGGGATCCGGAACGTTTCCCGACTGTACGCGGTGTGTGTGGAACGGGATCGGGCCGTTTCCCGACTCTACGCGGTGTGTGTGGAACGGGATCCGGACCGTTTCCCGACTGTACGTGGTGTGTGTGGAACGGGATCGGACCTTTTCCTGACTGTACGCGGTGTGTGTGGAACGGGATCGGACCGTTTCCTGACTCTACGCGGTGCGTGTGGAACGGGATCGGACCGTTTCCCGACTGTACGTGGTGTGTGTGGAACGGGATCGGACCGTTTCCCGACTGTACGCGGTGTGTGAGGAACAGGATCGGACCGTTTCCCAACTCTACGCGGTGCGTGTGGAACGGGATCGGACCGTTTCCCGACTCTACGCGGTGTGTGTGGAATGGGATCGGACCGTTTCCCGACTCTACGCGGTGTGTGTGGAACGGGATCGGGACCGTTTCCCGACTGTACGCGGTGTGTGTGGAACAGGATCCAGACCGTTTCCCAACACTACGCGGTGTGTGTGGAACGGGATCGGACCGTTTCCTGACTCTACGCGGTGTGTGTGGAACGGGATCGGACCGTTTCCCGACTGTACGCGGTGTGTGTGGAACGGGATCGGACCGTTTCCCGACTGTACGCGGTGTGTGTGGAACGGGATCGGACCGTTTCCCGACTCTACGCGGTTTGTGAGGAACGGGATTGGACCGTTTCCCGACTCTACGCGGTGTGTGAGGAACGGGATCGGACCGTTTCCCGACTCTATGCGGTTTGTGAGGAACGGGATCGGACCGCTTCCCGACTCTACGCGGTGTGTGTGGAACGGGACCGGACTGTTTCCCGACTCTACGCGGTGTGTGTGGAACGGGATCGGACCGTTTCCCGACTCTACGCGGTGTGTGTGGAACGGGATCGGACTGTTTCCCGACTCTACGCGGTGTGTGGAACGGGATCGGGCCGTTTCCCGACTCTACGCGGTGTGTGTGGAACGGGATCCGGACCGTTTCCCGACTGTACGCGGTGTGTGTGGAACGGGATCGGACCGTTTCCCGACTCTACGCGGTGTGTGTGGAACGGGATCGGAACGTTTCCCGACTGTACGCGGTGTGTGTGGAACGGGATCGGACCGTTTCCTGACTGTACGCGGTGTGTGTGGAACGGGATCGGACCGTTTCCCGTCTCTACGCGCTTTGTGTGGAACGGGATCGGACCGTTTCACGACTGTACGCGGTGTGTGTGGAACGGGATCGGACCATTTCCCAACTCTACGCGGTGTGTGTGGAACGGGATCGGACCGTTTCCCGACTCTACGCAGTGTGTGGAACGGGATCGGACCATTTCCCGACTCTACGCGGTGTGTGTGGAACGGGATCGGACCGTTTCCCGACTCTACGCGGTGTGTGTGGAACGGGATCGGACCGTTTCCCGACTGTACGTGGTGTGTGTGGAACGGGATCGGACCGTTTCCCAACTCTACGCGGTGTGTGTGGAACGGGATCGGACCGTTTCCCGACTGTATGCGGTGTGTGTGGAACGGGATCGGACCGTTTCCCGACTCTACGCGGTGTGTGTGGAACGGGATCGGAGCGTTTCCCGACTGTATGCGGTGTGTGTGGAACGGGATCGGACCGTTTCCCGACTGTACGCGGTGTGTGTGGAACGGGATCGGACCGTTTCCCGACTCTACGGGGTGTGTGTGGAACGGGATCGGACCGTTTCCCAACTCTACGCGGTGTGTGTGGAACGGGATCGGACCGTTTCCCGACTCTACGCGGTGTGTGTGGAACGGGATCGGACCGTTTCCCGACTGTACGCGGTGTGTGTGGAACAGGATCGGACCGTTTCCCGACTCTACGCGGTGTGTGTGGAACGGGATCGGACCGTTTCCCGACTCTACGCGGTGTGTGTGGAACGGGATCGGACCGTTTCCCGACTCTACGCGGTGTGTGTGGAACGGGATCGGACCGTTTCCCGACTGTACGCGGTGTGTGTGGAATGGGATCGGACCATTTCCCGACTCTACGTGGTGTGTGTGGAACGGGATCGGACCGTTTCCCGACTCTACGCGGTGTGTGTGGAACGGGATCGGACCGTTTCCCGACTGTACGCGGTGTGTGGAACGGGATCGGACCGTTTCCCGACTCTACGCGGTGTGTGTGGAACGGGATCCGGACCGTTTCCCGACTGTACGCGGTGTGTGTGGAACGGGATCCGGACCGTTTCCCAACTCTACGCGGTGTGTGTGGAAAAGGATCGGACCGTTTCCCGACTCTACGCGGTGTGTGTGGAACGGGATCGGACCGTTTCCCGACTCTACGCGGTGTGTATGGAACGGGATCCGGCCCGTTTCCCGACTCTACGCGGTGTGTGAGGAACGGGATCGGACCGTTTCCCGACTCTACGTGGTGTGTGTGGAATGGGATTGGACCGTTTCCCGACAGTACGCGGTGTGTGTGGAACGGGATCCGTACCGTTTCCCGACTCTACGCGGTGTGTGTGGAACGGGATCGGACCGTTTCCCGACTCTACGCGGTGTGTGTGGAACGGGATCGGACCGTTTCCCGACTGTACGCGGTGTGTGTGGAACGGGATCGGACCGTTTCCCGACTGTACGCGGTGTGTGTGGAACGGGATCGGACCGTTTCCCGACTCTACGCGGTGTGTGTGGAACGGGATCGGACCATTTCCCGACTGTACGCGGTGTGTGTGGAACGGGATCGGACCGTTTCCCAACTCTACGCGGTGTGTGTGGAACGGGATCGGACCGTTTCCCGACTCTACGCGGTGTGTGTGGAACGGGATCGGACCGTTTCCCGACTCTACGCGGTGCGTGTGGAACGGGATCCGGACCGTTTCCCGACTGTACGCGGTGTGTGTGGAACGGGATCGGACCGTTTCCCGACTCTACGCGGTGTGTGTGGAACGGGATCGGACCGTTTCCCGACTGTACGCGGTGTGTGTGGAATGGGATCGGACCGTTTCCCGACTGTACGCGGTGTGTGTGGAACGGGATCGGACCGTTTCCCGACTCTACGCTGTGTGTGTGGAACGGGATCGGACCGTTTCCCGACTCTACGCGGTGTGTGTGGAACGGGATCGGACCGTTCCCCGACTCTACGCGGTGTGTGTGGAACGGGATCGGACCGTTTCCCGACTGTACGCGGTGTGTGAGGAACAGGATCGGACCTTTTCCCGACTGTACGCGGTGTGTGTGGAACGGGATCGGACCGTTTCCCGACTCTACGCGGTGTGTGTGGTACGGGATCGGACCGTTTCCCGACTCTACGCGGTGTGTGTGGAACGGGATCCGGACCGTTTCCTGACTCTACACGGTGTGTGAGGAACGGGATTGGACCGTTTCCCGACTCTACGCGGTGTGTGTGGAACGGGATCGGACCGTTTCCCGACTGTACGCGGTGTGTGATAAACAGGATCGAACCATTTCCCGACTGTACGCGGTGTGTGTGGAACGGGATCCGTACCGTTTCCCGACTCTACGCGGTGTGTGTGGAACGGGATCGGACCGTTTCCTGACTCTACGCAGTGTGTGTGCAATGGGATCGGACCGTTTCCTGACTCTACGCGGTGTGTGTGCAACGGGATCGGACAGTTTTTCCCGACTGTACGCGTTGTGAGTGGAACGGGATCGGACCGTTTCCCGACTGTACGCGGTGTGTGTGGAACGGGATCGGACCGTTTCCCGACTCTACGCAGTGCGTGTGGAACGGGATCGGACCGTTTCCCGACTGTACGCGGTGTGTGTGGAATGGGATCGGACCGTTTCCCGACTGTACGCGGTGTGTGTGGAACGGGATCGGACCGTTTCCCGACTGTACGCGGTGTGTGGAACGGGATCGGACCGTTTCCCGACTGTACGCGGTGTGTGTGGAACGGGATCGGACCTTTTCCCGACTCTACGCGGTGTGTGAGGAACAGGATCGGACCGTTTCCCGACTGTACGCGGTGTGTGTGGAACGGGATCGGACCGTTTCCCGACTCTACGCGGTGTGTGTGGAACGGCATCGGACCGTTTCCCGACTCTACGTGGTGTGTGTGGAACGGGATCGGACCGTTTCCCGACTGTACGCGGTGTGTGAGGAACAGGATCGGACCGTTTCCCGACTGTACGCGGTGTGTGTGGAACGGGATCGGACCGTTTCCCGACTCTACGCGGTGTGTGAGGAACGGGATCGGACCGTTTCCCGACTGTACGCGGTGTGTGTGGAACGGGATCGGACCGTTTCCCGACTCTACGTGGTTTGTGAGGAACGGGATCGGACAGTTTCCCGACTCTACGCGGTGTGTGTGGAACGGGATCGGACTGTTTCCCGACTCTACGCGGTGTGTGGAACGGGATCGGGCCGTTTCCTGACTCTACGCGGTGTGTGTGGAACGGGATCCGGACCGTTTCCCGACTGTACGCGGTGTGTGTGGAACGGGATCGGACCGTTTCCCGACTCTATGCGGTGTGTGTGGAACGGGATCGGAATGTTTCCCGACTGTACGCGGTGTGTGTGGAACGGGATCGGACCATTTCCCAACTGTACGCGGTGTGTGTGGAACGGGATCGGACCGTTTCCCGTCTCTACGCGGTTTGTGTGGAACGGGATCGGACCGTTTCCCGACTGTACGCGGTGTGTGTGGAACGGGATCGGACCGTTTCCCAACTCTACGCGGTGTGTGTGGAACGGGATCGGACCGTTTCCCGACTCTACGCGGTGTGTGGAACGGGATCGGACCATTTCCCGACTCTACGCGGTGTGTGTGGAACGGGATCGGACCGTTTCCCGACTCTACGCGGTGTGTGTGGAACGGGATCGGACCGTTTCCCGACTGTACGCGGTGTGTGTGGAACGGGATCGGACCGTTTCCCGACTCTACGCGGTGTGTGTGGAACGGGATCGGACCGTTTCCCGACTGTACGCGGTGTGTGTGGAACGGGATCGGACCGTTTCCCGACTCTACGCGGTGTGTGTGGAACGGGATCGGACCGTTTCCCGACTCTACGCGGTGTGTGTGGAACGGGATCGGACCGTTTCCCGACTGTACGCGGTGTGTGTGGAACGGGATCGGACCATTTCCCGACTCTACACGGTGTGTGTGGAACGGGATCGGACCGTTTCCCGACTCTACGCGGTGTGTGTGGAACAGGATCAGGACCGTTTCCCGATTGTACGCGGTGTGTGTGGAACAGGATCCGGACCGTTTCCCGACTCTACGCGGTGTGTGTGGAACAGGATCCGGACCGTTTCCCAACTGTACGCGGTGTGTGTGGAACGGGATCGGACCGTTTCCCGACTCTACACGGTGTGTGTGGAACGGGATCGGACCGTTTCCCGACTCTACGCGGTGTGTGTGGAACGGGATCGGACCGTTTCCCGACTGTACGCGGTGTGTGTGGAATGGGATCGGACCGTTTCCCGACTGTACGCGGTGTGTGTGGAACGGGATCGGACCGTTTCCCGACTCTACGCTGTGTGTGTGGAACGGGATCGGACCGTTTCCCGACTCTACGCGGTGTGTGTGGAACGGGATCGGACCGTTCCCCGACTCTACGCGGTGTGTGTGGAACGGGATCGGACCGTTTCCCGACTGTACGCGGTGTGTGAGGAACAGGATCGGACCTTTTCCCGACTGTACGCGGTGTGTGTGGAACGGGATCGGACCGTTTCCCGACTCTACGCGGTGTGTGTGGTACGGGATCGGACCGTTTCCCGACTCTACGCGGTGTGTGTGGAACGGGATCCGGACCGTTTCCTGACTCTACACGGTGTGTGAGGAACGGGATTGGACCGTTTCCCGACTCTACGCGGTGTGTGTGGAACGGGATCGGACCGTTTCCCGACTGTACGCGGTGTGTGATAAACAGGATCGAACCATTTCCCGACTGTACGCGGTGTGTGTGGAACGGGATCCGTACCGTTTCCCGACTCTACGCGGTGTGTGTGGAACGGGATCGGACCGTTTCCCGACTCTACGCGGTGGTGTGTGGAACGGGATCGGACCGTTTCCCGACTCTACGCGGTGTGTGTGGAACGGGATCGGACCGTTTCCCGACTGTACGCGGTGTGTGTGGAATGGGATCGGACCGTTTCCCGACTGTACGCGGTGTGTGTGGAACGGGATCGGACCGTTTCCCGACTCTACGCTGTGTGTGTGGAACGGGATCGGACCGTTTCCCGACTCTACGCGGTGTGTGTGGAACGGGATCGGACCGTTCCCCGACTCTACGCGGTGTGTGTGGAACGGGATCGGACCGTTTCCCGACTGTACGCGGTGTGTGAGGAACAGGATCGGACCTTTTCCCGACTGTACGCGGTGTGTGTGGAACGGGATCGGACCGTTTCCCGACTCTACGCGGTGTGTGTGGTACGGGATCGGACCGTTTCCCGACTCTACGCGGTGTGTGTGGAACGGGATCCGGACCGTTTCCTGACTCTACACGGTGTGTGAGGAACGGGATTGGACCGTTTCCCGACTCTACGCGGTGTGTGTGGAACGGGATCGGACCGTTTCCCGACTGTACGCGGTGTGTGATAAACAGGATCGAACCATTTCCCGACTGTACGCGGTGTGTGTGGAACGGGATCCGTACCGTTTCCCGACTCTACGCGGTGTGTGTGGAACGGGATCGGACCGTTTCCTGACTCTACGCAGTGTGTGTGCAATGGGATCGGACCGTTTCCTGACTCTACGCGGTGTGTGTGCAACGGGATCGGACAGTTTTTCCCGACTGTACGCGTTGTGAGTGGAACGGGATCGGACCGTTTCCCGACTGTACGCGGTGTGTGTGGAACGGGATCGGACCGTTTCCCGACTCTACGCAGTGCGTGTGGAACGGGATCGGACCGTTTCCCGACTGTACGCGGTGTGTGTGGAATGGGATCGGACCGTTTCCCGACTGTACGCGGTGTGTGTGGAACGGGATCGGACCGTTTCCCGACTGTACGCGGTGTGTGGAACGGGATCGGACCGTTTCCTGACTGTACGCGGTGTGTGTGGAACGGGATCGGACCTTTTCCCGACTCTACGCGGTGTGTGAGGAACAGGATCGGACCGTTTCCCGACTGTACGCGGTGTGTGTGGAACGGGATCGGACCGTTTCCCGACTCTACGCGGTGTGTGTGGAACGGCATCGGACCGTTTCCCGACTCTACGTGGTGTGTGTGGAACGGGATCGGACCGTTTCCCGACTGTACGCGGTGTGTGAGGAACAGGATCGGACCGTTTCCCGACTGTACGCGGTGTGTGTGGAACGGGATCGGACCGTTTCCCGACTCTACGCGGTGTGTGAGGAACGGGATCGGACCGTTTCCCGACTGTACGCGGTGTGTGTGGAACGGGATCGGACCGTTTCCCGACTCTACGTGGTTTGTGAGGAACGGGATCGGACAGTTTCCCGACTCTACGCGGTGTGTGTGGAACGGGATCGGACTGTTTCCCGACTCTACGCGGTGTGTGGAACGGGATCGGGCCGTTTCCTGACTCTACGCGGTGTGTGTGGAACGGGATCCGGACCGTTTCCCGACTGTACGCGGTGTGTGTGGAACGGGATCGGACCGTTTCCCGACTCTATGCGGTGTGTGTGGAACGGGATCGGAATGTTTCCCGACTGTACGCGGTGTGTGTGGAACGGGATCGGACCATTTCCCAACTGTACGCGGTGTGTGTGGAACGGGATCGGACCGTTTCCCGTCTCTACGCGGTTTGTGTGGAACGGGATCGGACCGTTTCCCGACTGTACGCGGTGTGTGTGGAACGGGATCGGACCGTTTCCCAACTCTACGCGGTGTGTGTGGAACGGGATCGGACCGTTTCCCGACTCTACGCGGTGTGTGGAACGGGATCGGACCATTTCCCGACTCTACGCGGTGTGTGTGGAACGGGATCGGACCGTTTCCCGACTCTACGCGGTGTGTGTGGAACGGGATCGGACCGTTTCCCGACTGTACGCGGTGTGTGTGGAACGGGATCGGACCGTTTCCCGACTCTACGCGGTGTGTGTGGAACGGGATCGGACCGTTTCCCGACTGTACGCGGTGTGTGTGGAACGGGATCGGACCGTTTCCCGACTCTACGCGGTGTGTGTGGAACGGGATCGGACCGTTTCCCGACTCTACGCGGTGTGTGTGGAACGGGATCGGACCGTTTCCCGACTGTACGCGGTGTGTGTGGAACGGGATCGGACCATTTCCCGACTCTACACGGTGTGTGTGGAACGGGATCGGACCGTTTCCCGACTCTACGCGGTGTGTGTGGAACAGGATCAGGACCGTTTCCCGATTGTACGCGGTGTGTGTGGAACAGGATCCGGACCGTTTCCCGACTCTACGCGGTGTGTGTGGAACAGGATCCGGACCGTTTCCCAACTGTACGCGGTGTGTGTGGAACGGGATCGGACCGTTTCCCGACTCTACACGGTGTGTGTGGAACGGGATCGGACCGTTTCCCGACTCTACGCGGTGTGTGTGGAACGGGATCGGACCGTTTCCCGACTGTACGCGGTGTGTGTGGAATGGGATCGGACCGTTTCCCGACTGTACGCGGTGTGTGTGGAACGGGATCGGACCGTTTCCCGACTGTACGCGGTGTGTGTGGAACGGGATCGGACCGTTTCCCGACTCTACGCAGTGCGTGTGGAACGGGATCGGACCGTTTCCCGACTGTACGCGGTGTGTGTGGAATGGGATCGGACCGTTTCCCGACTGTACGCGGTGTGTGTGGAACGGGATCGGACCGTTTCCCGACTGTACGCGGTGTGTGGAACGGGATCGGACCGTTTCCCGACTGTACGCGGTGTGTGTGGAACGGGATCGGACCTTTTCCCGACTCTACGCGGTGTGTGAGGAACAGGATCGGACCGTTTCCCGACTGTACGCGGTGTGTGTGGAACGGGATCGGACCGTTTCCCGACTCTACGCGGTGTGTGTGGTACGGGATCGGACCGTTTCCCGACTCTACGCGGTGTGTGTGGAACGGGATCCGGACCGTTTCCTGACTCTACACGGTGTGTGAGGAACGGGATTGGACCGTTTCCCGACTCTACGCGGTGTGTGTGGAACGGGATCGGACCGTTTCCCGACTGTACGCGGTGTGTGATAAACAGGATCGAACCATTTCCCGACTGTACGCGGTGTGTGTGGAACGGGATCCGTACCGTTTCCCGACTCTACGCGGTGTGTGTGGAACGGGATCGGACCGTTTCCTGACTCTACGCAGTGTGTGTGCAATGGGATCGGACCGTTTCCTGACTCTACGCGGTGTGTGTGCAACGGGATCGGACAGTTTTTCCCGACTGTACGCGTTGTGAGTGGAACGGGATCGGACCGTTTCCCGACTGTACGCGGTGTGTGTGGAACGGGATCGGACCGTTTCCCGACTCTACGCAGTGCGTGTGGAACGGGATCGGACCGTTTCCCGACTGTACGCGGTGTGTGTGGAATGGGATCGGACCGTTTCCCGACTGTACGCGGTGTGTGTGGAACGGGATCGGACCGTTTCCCGACTGTACGCGGTGTGTGGAACGGGATCGGACCGTTTCCCGACTGTACGCGGTGTGTGTGGAACGGGATCGGACCTTTTCCCGACTCTACGCGGTGTGTGAGGAACAGGATCGGACCGTTTCCCGACTGTACGCGGTGTGTGTGGAACGGGATCGGACCGTTTCCCGACTCTACGCGGTGTGTGTGGAACGGCATCGGACCGTTTCCCGACTCTACGTGGTGTGTGTGGAACGGGATCGGACCGTTTCCCGACTGTACGCGGTGTGTGAGGAACAGGATCGGACCGTTTCCCGACTGTACGCGGTGTGTGTGGAACGGGATCGGACCGTTTCCCGACTCTACGCGGTGTGTGAGGAACGGGATCGGACCGTTTCCCGACTGTACGCGGTGTGTGTGGAACGGGATCGGACCGTTTCCCGACTCTACGTGGTTTGTGAGGAACGGGATCGGACAGTTTCCCGACTCTACGCGGTGTGTGTGGAACGGGATCGGACTGTTTCCCGACTCTACGCGGTGTGTGGAACGGGATCGGGCCGTTTCCTGACTCTACGCGGTGTGTGTGGAACGGGATCCGGACCGTTTCCCGACTGTACGCGGTGTGTGTGGAACGGGATCGGACCGTTTCCCGACTCTATGCGGTGTGTGTGGAACGGGATCGGAATGTTTCCCGACTGTACGCGGTGTGTGTGGAACGGGATCGGACCATTTCCCAACTGTACGCGGTGTGTGTGGAACGGGATCGGACCGTTTCCCGTCTCTACGCGGTTTGTGTGGAACGGGATCGGACCGTTTCCCGACTGTACGCGGTGTGTGTGGAACGGGATCGGACCGTTTCCCAACTCTACGCGGTGTGTGTGGAACGGGATCGGACCGTTTCCCGACTCTACGCGGTGTGTGGAACGGGATCGGACCATTTCCCGACTCTACGCGGTGTGTGTGGAACGGGATCGGACCGTTTCCCGACTCTACGCGGTGTGTGTGGAACGGGATCGGACCGTTTCCCGACTGTACGCGGTGTGTGTGGAACGGGATCGGACCGTTTCCCGACTCTACGCGGTGTGTGTGGAACGGGATCGGACCGTTTCCCGACTCTACGCGGTGTGTGTGGAACGGGATCGGACCGTTTCCCGACTGTACGCGGTGTGTGTGGAACGGGATCGGACCATTTCCCGACTCTACACGGTGTGTGTGGAACGGGATCGGACCGTTTCCCGACTCTACGCGGTGTGTGTGGAACAGGATCAGGACCGTTTCCCGATTGTACGCGGTGTGTGTGGAACAGGATCCGGACCGTTTCCCGACTCTACGCGGTGTGTGTGGAACAGGATCCGGACCGTTTCCCAACTGTACGCGGTGTGTGTGGAACGGGATCGGACCGTTTCCCGACTCTACACGGTGTGTGTGGAACGGGATCGGACCGTTTCCCGACTCTACGCGGTGTGTGTGGAACGGGATCGGACCGTTTCCCGACTGTACGCGGTGTGTGTGGAATGGGATCGGACCGTTTCCCGACTGTACGCGGTGTGTGTGGAACGGGATCGGACCGTTTCCCGACTCTACGCTGTGTGTGTGGAACGGGATCGGACCGTTTCCCGACTCTACGCGGTGTGTGTGGAACAGGATCGGACCGTTCCCCGACTCTACGCGGTGTGTGTGGAACGGGATCGGACCGTTTCCCGACTGTACGCGGTGTGTGAGGAACAGGATCGGACCTTTTCCCGACTGTACGCGGTGTGTGTGGAACGGGATCGGACCGTTTCCCGACTCTACGCGGTGTGTGTGGTACGGGATCGGACCGTTTCCCGACTCTACGCGGTGTGTGTGGAACGGGATCCGGACCGTTTCCTGACTCTACACGGTGTGTGAGGAACGGGATTGGACCGTTTCCCGACTCTACGCGGTGTGTGTGGAACGGGATCGGACCGTTTCCCGACTGTACGCGGTGTGTGATAAACAGGATCGAACCATTTCCCGACTGTACGCGGTGTGTGTGGAACGGGATCCGTACCGTTTCCCGACTCTACGCGGTGTGTGTGGAACGGGATCGGACCGTTTCCTGACTCTACGCAGTGTGTGTGCAATGGGATCGGACCGTTTCCTGACTCTACGCGGTGTGTGTGCAACGGGATCGGACAGTTTTTCCCGACTGTACGCGTTGTGAGTGGAACGGGATCGGACCGTTTCCCGACTGTACGCGGTGTGTGTGGAACGGGATCGGACCGTTTCCCGACTCTACGCAGTGCGTGTGGAACGGGATCGGACCGTTTCCCGACTGTACGCGGTGTGTGTGGAATGGGATCGGACCGTTTCCCGACTGTACGCGGTGTGTGTGGAACGGGATCGGACCGTTTCCCGACTGTACGCGGTGTGTGGAACGGGATCGGACCGTTTCCCGACTGTACGCGGTGTGTGTGGAACGGGATCGGACCGTTTCCCGACTCTACGCGGTGTGTGAGGAACGGGATCGGACCGTTTCCCGACTGTACGCGGTGTGTGTGGAACGGGATCGGACCGTTTCCCGACTCTACGTGGTTTGTGAGGAACGGGATCGGACAGTTTCCCGACTCTACGCGGTGTGTGTGGAACGGGATCGGACTGTTTCCCGACTCTACGCGGTGTGTGGAACGGGATCGGGCCGTTTCCTGACTCTACGCGGTGTGTGTGGAACGGGATCCGGACCGTTTCCCGACTGTACGCGGTGTGTGTGGAACGGGATCGGACCGTTTCCCGACTCTATGCGGTGTGTGTGGAACGGGATCGGAATGTTTCCCGACTGTACGCGGTGTGTGTGGAACGGGATCGGACCATTTCCCAACTGTACGCGGTGTGTGTGGAACGGGATCGGACCGTTTCCCGTCTCTACGCGGTTTGTGTGGAACGGGATCGGACCGTTTCCCGACTGTACGCGGTGTGTGTGGAACGGGATCGGACCGTTTCCCAACTCTACGCGGTGTGTGTGGAACGGGATCGGACCGTTTCCCGACTCTACGCGGTGTGTGGAACGGGATCGGACCATTTCCCGACTCTACGCGGTGTGTGTGGAACGGGATCGGACCGTTTCCCGACTCTACGCGGTGTGTGTGGAACGGGATCGGACCGTTTCCCGACTGTACGCGGTGTGTGTGGAACGGGATCGGACCGTTTCCCGACTCTACGCGGTGTGTGTGGAACGGGATCGGACCGTTTCCCGACTCTACGCGGTGTGTGTGGAACGGGATCGGACCGTTTCCCGACTGTACGCGGTGTGTGTGGAACGGGATCGGACCATTTCCCGACTCTACACGGTGTGTGTGGAACGGGATCGGACCGTTTCCCGACTCTACGCGGTGTGTGTGGAACAGGATCAGGACCGTTTCCCGATTGTACGCGGTGTGTGTGGAACAGGATCCGGACCGTTTCCCGACTCTACGCGGTGTGTGTGGAACAGGATCCGGACCGTTTCCCAACTGTACGCGGTGTGTGTGGAACGGGATCGGACCGTTTCCCGACTCTACACGGTGTGTGTGGAACGGGATCGGACCGTTTCCCGACTCTACGCGGTGTGTGTGGAACGGGATCGGACCGTTTCCCGACTGTACGCGGTGTGTGTGGAATGGGATCGGACCGTTTCCCGACTGTACGCGGTGTGTGTGGAACGGGATCGGACCGTTTCCCGACTCTACGCTGTGTGTGTGGAACGGGATCGGACCGTTTCCCGACTCTACGCGGTGTGTGTGGAACAGGATCGGACCGTTCCCCGACTCTACGCGGTGTGTGTGGAACGGGATCGGACCGTTTCCCGACTGTACGCGGTGTGTGAGGAACAGGATCGGACCTTTTCCCGACTGT
Organism: Somniosus microcephalus; assembly: GCF_052327205.1. Classification (NCBI taxonomy): domain Eukaryota; kingdom Metazoa; phylum Chordata; class Chondrichthyes; order Squaliformes; family Somniosidae; genus Somniosus; species Somniosus microcephalus. The sequence continues at coordinate 13,561,850 of NC_141020.1, read as the reverse complement.
ACGCGGTGTGTGTGGAACGGGATCGGACCGTTTCCCGACTCTACGCGGTGTGTGTGGTACGGGATCGGACCGTTTCCCGACTCTACGCGGTGTGTGTGGAACGGGATCCGGACCGTTTCCTGACTCTACACGGTGTGTGAGGAACGGGATTGGACCGTTTCCCGACTCTACGCGGTGTGTGTGGAACGGGATCGGACCGTTTCCCGACTGTACGCGGTGTGTGATAAACAGGATCGAACCATTTCCCGACTGTACGCGGTGTGTGTGGAACGGGATCCGTACCGTTTCCCGACTCTACGCGGTGTGTGTGGAACGGGATCGGACCGTTTCCCGACTCTACGCGGTGTGTGTGGAACGGGATCGGACCATTTCCCGACTGTACGCGGTGTGTGTGGAACGGGATCGGACCGTTTCCCAACTCTACGCGGTGTGTGTGGAACGGGATCGGACCGTTTCCCGACTCTACGCGGTGTGTGTGGAACGGGATCGGACCGTTTCCCGACTCTACGCGGTGCGTGTGGAACGGGATCCGGACCGTTTCCCGACTGTACGCGGTGTGTGTGGAACGGGATCGGACCGTTTCCCGACTCTACGCGGTGTGTGTGGAACGGGATCGGACCGTTTCCCGACTGTACGCGGTGTGTGTGGAATGGGATCGGACCGTTTCCCGACTGTACGCGGTGTGTGTGGAACGGGATCGGACCGTTTCCCGACTCTACGCTGTGTGTGTGGAACGGGATCGGACCGTTTCCCGACTCTACGCGGTGTGTGTGGAACGGGATCGGACCGTTCCCCGACTCTACGCGGTGTGTGTGGAACGGGATCGGACCGTTTCCCGACTGTACGCGGTGTGTGAGGAACAGGATCGGACCTTTTCCCGACTGTACGCGGTGTGTGTGGAACGGGATCGGACCGTTTCCCGACTCTACGCGGTGTGTGTGGTACGGGATCGGACCGTTTCCCGACTCTACGCGGTGTGTGTGGAACGGGATCCGGACCGTTTCCTGACTCTACACGGTGTGTGAGGAACGGGATTGGACCGTTTCCCGACTCTACGCGGTGTGTGTGGAACGGGATCGGACCGTTTCCCGACTGTACGCGGTGTGTGATAAACAGGATCGAACCATTTCCCGACTGTACGCGGTGTGTGTGGAACGGGATCCGTACCGTTTCCCGACTCTACGCGGTGTGTGTGGAACGGGATCGGACCGTTTCCTGACTCTACGCAGTGTGTGTGCAATGGGATCGGACCGTTTCCTGACTCTACGCGGTGTGTGTGCAACGGGATCGGACAGTTTTTCCCGACTGTACGCGTTGTGAGTGGAACGGGATCGGACCGTTTCCCGACTGTACGCGGTGTGTGTGGAACGGGATCGGACCGTTTCCCGACTCTACGCAGTGCGTGTGGAACGGGATCGGACCGTTTCCCGACTGTACGCGGTGTGTGTGGAATGGGATCGGACCGTTTCCCGACTGTACGCGGTGTGTGTGGAACGGGATCGGACCGTTTCCCGACTGTACGCGGTGTGTGGAACGGGATCGGACCGTTTCCCGACTGTACGCGGTGTGTGTGGAACGGGATCGGACCTTTTCCCGACTCTACGCGGTGTGTGAGGAACAGGATCGGACCGTTTCCCGACTGTACGCGGTGTGTGTGGAACGGGATCGGACCGTTTCCCGACTCTACGCGGTGTGTGTGGAACGGCATCGGACCGTTTCCCGACTCTACGTGGTGTGTGTGGAACGGGATCGGACCGTTTCCCGACTGTACGCGGTGTGTGAGGAACAGGATCGGACCGTTTCCCGACTGTACGCGGTGTGTGTGGAACGGGATCGGACCGTTTCCCGACTCTACGCGGTGTGTGAGGAACGGGATCGGACCGTTTCCCGACTGTACGCGGTGTGTGTGGAACGGGATCGGACCGTTTCCCGACTCTACGTGGTTTGTGAGGAACGGGATCGGACAGTTTCCCGACTCTACGCGGTGTGTGTGGAACGGGATCGGACTGTTTCCCGACTCTACGCGGTGTGTGGAACGGGATCGGGCCGTTTCCTGACTCTACGCGGTGTGTGTGGAACGGGATCCGGACCGTTTCCCGACTGTACGCGGTGTGTGTGGAACGGGATCGGACCGTTTCCCGACTCTATGCGGTGTGTGTGGAACGGGATCGGAATGTTTCCCGACTGTACGCGGTGTGTGTGGAACGGGATCGGACCATTTCCCAACTGTACGCGGTGTGTGTGGAACGGGATCGGACCGTTTCCCGTCTCTACGCGGTTTGTGTGGAACGGGATCGGACCGTTTCCCGACTGTACGCGGTGTGTGTGGAACGGGATCGGACCGTTTCCCAACTCTACGCGGTGTGTGTGGAACGGGATCGGACCGTTTCCCGACTCTACGCGGTGTGTGGAACGGGATCGGACCATTTCCCGACTCTACGCGGTGTGTGTGGAACGGGATCGGACCGTTTCCCGACTCTACGCGGTGTGTGTGGAACGGGATCGGACCGTTTCCCGACTGTACGCGGTGTGTGTGGAACGGGATCGGACCGTTTCCCGACTCTACGCGGTGTGTGTGGAACGGGATCGGACCGTTTCCCGACTGTACGCGGTGTGTGTGGAACGGGATCGGACCGTTTCCCGACTCTACGCGGTGTGTGTGGAACGGGATCGGACCGTTTCCCGACTCTACGCGGTGTGTGTGGAACGGGATCGGACCGTTTCCCGACTGTACGCGGTGTGTGTGGAACGGGATCGGACCATTTCCCGACTCTACACGGTGTGTGTGGAACGGGATCGGACCGTTTCCCGACTCTACGCGGTGTGTGTGGAACAGGATCAGGACCGTTTCCCGATTGTACGCGGTGTGTGTGGAACAGGATCCGGACCGTTTCCCGACTCTACGCGGTGTGTGTGGAACAGGATCCGGACCGTTTCCCAACTGTACGCGGTGTGTGTGGAACGGGATCGGACCGTTTCCCGACTCTACACGGTGTGTGTGGAACGGGATCGGACCGTTTACCGACTCTACGCGGTGTGTGTGGAACGGGATCGGGACCGTTTCCCGACTGTATGCGGTGTGTGTGGAACGGGATCGGACCGTTTCCCGACTCTACGCGGTGTGTGTGGAACGGGATCGGACCGTTTCCCGACTCTACGCGGTGTGTGTGGAACAGGATCGGACCGTTTCCCGACTCTACGCAGTGTGTGTGGAACGGGATCGGACCATTTCCCGACTCTACGCGGTGTGTGTGGAACGGGATCGGAGCGTTTCCCGACTGTATGCGGTGTGAGTGGAACGGGATCGGACCATTTCCCGACTGTACGCGGTGTGTGTGGAACGGGATCGGACCGTTTCCCGACTCTACGGGGTGTGTGTGGAACGGGATCGGACCGTTTCCCAACTCTACGCGGTGTGTGTGGAACGGGATCGGACCGTTTCCCGACTCTACGCGGTGTGTGTGGAACGGGATCGGACCGTTTCCCGACTGTACGCGGTGTGTGTGGAACGGGATCGGACCGTTTCCCGACTCTACGCGGTGTGTGTGGAACGGGATCGGACCGTTTCCCGACTCTACGCGGTGTGTGTGGAACGGGATTGGACCGTTTCCCGACTCTACGCGGTGTGTGTGGAACGGGATCGGACCATTTCCCGACTGTACGCGGTGTGTGTGGAATGGGATCGGACCATTTCCCGACTCTACGCGGTGTGTGTGGAACGGGATTGGACCGTTTCCCGACTCTACGCGGTGTGTGTGGAACGGGATCGGACCGTTTCCCGACTGTACGCGGTGTGTGGAACGGGATCGGACCGTTTCCCGACTCTACGCGGTGTGTGTGGAACGGGATCCGGACCATTTCCCGACTGTACGCGGTGTGTGTGGAACGGGATCCGGACCGTTTCCCGACTCTACGCGGTGTGTGTGGAACAGGATCGGACCGTTTCCCGACTCTACGCGGTGTGTGTGGAACGGGATCGGACCGTTTCCCGACTCTACGCGGTGTGTGTGGAACGGGATCCGGACCGTTTCCCGACTCTACGCGGTGTGTGAGGAACGGGATCGGACCGTTTCCCGACTCTACGTGGTGTGTGTGGAACGGGATCGGACCGTTTCCCGACAGTACGCGGTGTGTGTGGAACGGGATCCGTAACGTTTCCCGACTCTACGCGGTGTGTGTGGAACGGGATCGGACCGTTTCCCGACTCTACGCGGTGTGTGTGGAACGGAATCGGACCGTTTCCCGACTGTACGCGGTGTGTGAGGAGCAGGATCGGACCGTTTCCCGACTGTACGCGGTGTGTGTGGAACGGGATCGGACCGTTTCCCGACTCTACACGGTGTGTGTGGAACGGGATCGGACCGTCTCCCGACTGCATGCGGTGTGTGTGGAACAGGATCGGACCGTTTCCCGACTCTACGCGGTGTGTGTGGAACGGGATCGGGACCGTTTCCCGACTGTACGCGGTGTGTGTGGAACAGGATCCGGACCGTTTCCCGACTCTACGCGGTGTGTGTGGAACAGGATCCGGACCGTTTCCCGACTCTACGCGGTGTGTGTGGAACGGGATCCGGACCGTTTCCCGACTGTACACTGTGTGTGTGGAACGGGATCCGGACCGTTTCCCGACTCTATGCGGTGTGTGTGGAACAGGATCCGGACCGCTTCCCGACTGTAGGCGGTGTGTGTGGAACGGGATCGGACCGTTTCCCGACTGTACGCGGTGTGTGTGGAACGGGATCGGACCGTTTCCCGACTCTACGCGGTGTGTGTGGAACGGGATCGGACCGTTTCCCGACACTACGCGGTGTGTGTGGAACGGGATCGGACCGTTTCCCGACTGTACGCGGTGTGTGTGGAACGGGATCGGACCGTTTCCCGACTCTACGCGGTGTGTGTGGAACGGGATCGGACCGTTTCCCGACTCTACGCGGTGTGTGTGGAATGGGATCGGACCGTTTCCCGACTCTACGCGGTCCGTGTGGAACGGGATCCGGACCGTTTCCCGACTGTACGCGGTGTGTGTGGAACGGGATCGGACCGTTTCCCGACTCTACGCGGTGTGTGTGGAACGGGATCGGACCGTTTCCCGACCGTACGCGGTGTGTGTGGAATGGGATCGGACCGTTTCCCGACTGTACGCGGTGTGTGTGGAACGGGATCGGACCGCTTCCTGACTCTACGCTGTGTGTGTGGAATGGGATCGGACCGTTTCCCGACTGTACGCGGTGTGTGTGGAATGGGATCGGACCGTTTCCTGACTGTACGTGGTGTGTGTGGAGCGGGATCGGACCGTTTCCCGACTCTACGCGGTGTGTGTGGAACGGGATCGGACCGCTCCCCGACTCTACGCGGTGTGTGTGGAACGGGATCGGACCGTTTCCCGACTGTACGCGGTGTGTGAGGAACAGGATCGGACCGTTTCCCGACTGTACGCGGTGTGTGTGGAACGGGATCGGACCGTTTCCCGACTCTACGCGGTGTGTGTGGAACGGGATCGGACCGTTTCCCGACTCTACGCGGTGTGTGTGGAACGGGATCCGGACCGTTTCCTGACTCTACACGGTGTGTGAGGAATGGGATCGGACCGTTTCCCGACTCTACGCGGTGTGTGTGGAACGGGATCGGACCGTTTCCCGACTGTACGCGGTGTGTGAGGAACAGGATCGAACCGTTTCCCGACTGTACGCGGTGTGTGTGGAACGGGATCTGTACCGTTTCCCGACTCTACGCGGTGTGTGTGGAACGGGATCGGACCGTTTCCTGACTCTACGCAGTGTGTGTGCAACGGGATCGGACCGTTTCCTGACTCTACGCGGTGTGTGTGCAACGGGATCGGACAGTTTTTCCCGACTGTACGCGGTGTGTGTGGAACGGGATCGGACCGTTTCCCGACTGTACGCGGTGTGTGTGGAACGGGATCGGACCGTTTCCCGACTCTACGCGGTGCGTGTGGAACGGGATCGGACCGTTTCCCGACTGTACGCGGTGTGTGTGGAATGGGATCGGAACGTTTCCCGACTGTACGCGGTGTGTGTGGAACGGGATCGGACCGTTTCCCGACTGTACGCGGTGTGTGAGGAACAGGATCGGACCGTTTCCCGACTGTACGCGGTGTGTGTGGAACGGGATCGGACCGTTTCCCGACTCTACGCGGTGTGTGTGGAACGGGATCGGACCGTTTCCCGACTCTACGTGGTGTGTGAGGAACAGGATCGGACCATTTCCCGACTCTACGCGGTGTGTGTGGAACAGGATCGGACCGTTTCCCGACTGTACGCGGTGTGTGTGGAACAGGATCGGACCTTTTCCCGACTGTACGCGGTGTGTGTGGAACGGGATCGGACCGTTTCCCGACTCTACGCGGTGTGTGTGGAACGGGATCGGACCATTTCCCGACTCTACGCGGTGTGTGAGGAACGGGATCGGACCATTTCCCGACTGTACGCGGTGTGTGTGGAACGGGATCGGACCGTTTCCCGACTCTACGCGGTGTGTGTGGAACGGGCTCGGACCGTTTCCCGACTCTACGCGGTGTGTGTGGAACAGGATCGGACCGTTTCCCGACTCTACGCGGTGTGTGTGGAACGGGATCGGACCGCTTCCCGACTCTACGCGGTGTGTGTGGAACGGGATCGGACCGTTTCCCGACTCTACGCGGTGTGTGAGGAACGGGATCGGACCATTTCCCGACTGTACGCGGTGTGTGTGGAACGGGATCGGACCGTTTCCCAACTCTACGCGGTGTGTGTGGAACGGGATCGGACCGTTTCCCGACTCTACGCGGTGTGTGTGGAACAGGATCGGACCGTTTCCCGACTCTACGCGGTGTGTGTGGAACGGGATCGGACCGCTTCCCGACTCTACGCGGTGTGTGTGGAACGGGATCGGACCGTTTCCCGACTGTACGCGGTGTGTGTGGAATGGGATCGGACCATTTCCCGACTGTACCCGGTGTGTGTGGAATGGGATCGGACCGTTTCCCGACTCTACGCGGTTTGTGTGGAACGGGATCGGACCGTTTCCCGACTCTACGCGGTGTGTGTGGAACGGGATCGGACCGTTTCCCGACTGTACGCGGTGTGTGTGGAACGGGATTGGACCGTTTCCCGACTCTACGCGGTGTGTGTGGAACGGGATTGGACCGTTTCCCGACTCTACGCAGTGTGTGTGGAACGGGATCGGACCGTTTCCCGATTCTACGCGGTGTGTGTGGAACGGGATCAGACCGTTTCCCGACTCTACGCGGTGTGTGTGGAACGGGATCGGACCGTTTCCCGACTCTACGCAGTGTGTGGAACGGGATCGGACCGTTTCCCGACTCTACGCGGTGTGTGTGGAACGGGATCGGACCGTTTCCCGACTCTACGCGGTGTGTGTGGAACGGGATCGGACCGTTTCCCGACTCTACGCGGTGTGTGGAACGGGATCGGACCGTTTCCCAACTCTACGCGGTGTGTGTGGAACGGGATCGGACCGTTTCCCGACTCTACGCGGTGTGTGTGGAACGGGATCGGACCGTTTCCCGACTGTACGCGGTGTGTGTGGAACGGGATCGGACCGTTTCCCGACTCTACGCGGTGTGTGTGGAACGGGATCGGACCGTTTCCCGACTGTACGCGGTGTGTGTGGAACGGGATCGGACCGTTTCCCGACTGTACGCGGTGTGTGTGGAACGGGATCGGACCGTTTCCCGACTCTACACGGTGTGTGTGGAACGGGATCGGACCGTTTCCCGACTCTACGCGGTGTGTGTGGAACGGGATCGGACCGCTTCCCGACTCTACGCGGTGTGTGTGGAACGGGATCGGACCGTTTCCCGACTGTACGCGGTGTGTGTGGAATGGGATCGGACCATTTCCCGACTGTACCCGGTGTGTGTGGAATGGGATCGGACCGTTTCCCGACTCTACGCGGTGTGTGTGGAACGGGATCGGACCGTTTCCCGACTCTACGCGGTGTGTGTGGAACGGGATCGGACCATTTCCCGACTGTACACGGTGTGTGTGGAACGGGATTGGACCGTTTCCCGACTCTACGCGGTGTGTGTGGAACGGGATTGGACCGTTTCCCGACTCTACGCAGTGTGTGTGGAACGGGATCGGACCGTTTCCCGATTCTACGCGGTGTGTGTGGAACGGGATCGGACCGTTTCCCGACTCTACGCGGTGTGTGTGGAACGGGATCGGACCGTTTCCCGACTCTACGCGGTGTGTGTGGAACGGGATCGGACCGTTTCCCGACTCTACGCAGTGTGTGGAACGGGATCGGACCGTTTCCCGACTCTACGCGGTGTGTGTGGAACGGGATCGGACCGTTTCCCGACTCTACGCGGTGTGTGTGGAACGGGATCGGACCGTTTCCCGACTCTACGCGGTGTGTGGAACGGGATCGGACCGTTTCCCAACTCTACGCGGTGTGTGTGGAACGGGATCGGACCGTTTCCCGACTCTACGCGGTGTGTGTGGAACGGGATCGGACCGTTTCCCGACTGTACGCGGTGTGTGTGGAACGGGATCGGACCGTTTCCCGACTCTACGCGGTGTGTGTGGAACGGGATCGGACCGTTTCCTGACTGTACGCGGTGTGTGTGGAACGGGATCGGACCATTTCCCGACTGTACGCGGTGTGTGTGGAACGGGATCGGACCATTTCCCGACTCTACACGGTGTGTGTGGAATGGGATCGGACCGTTTCCCGACTGTACGCGGTGTGTGTGGAACGGGATCGGGACCGTTTCCCGATTGTACGCGGTGTGTGTGGAACAGGATCCGGACCGTTTCCCGACTCTACGCGGTGTGTGTGGAACAGGATCCGGACCGTTTCCCGACTGTACGCGGTGTGTGTGGAACGGGATCGGACCGTTTCCCGACTCTACACGGTGTGTGTGGAACGGGATCGGACCGTTTCCCGCCTCTACGCGGTGTGTGTGGAACGGGATCGGGACCGTTTCCCGACTGTACGCGGTGTGTGTGGAACGGGATCGGACCGTTTCCCGACTCTACGCGGTGTGTGTGGAACGGGATCGGACCGTTTCCCGACTCTACGCGGTGTGTGTGGAACGGGATCGGACCATTTCCCGACTCTACGGGGTGTGTGTGGAATGGGATCGGACCGTTTCCCGACTGTACGCGGTGTGTGTGGAACGTGATCGGACCGTTTCCCGACTGTACGCGGTGTGTGTGGAACGAGATCGGACCGTTTCCCGACTCTACGCGGTGTGTGTGGAACAGGATCCGGACCGCTTCCCGACTGTATGCGGTGTGTGTGGAACGGGATCGGACCGTTTCCCGACTCTACGCGGTGTGTGTGGAACGGGATCGGACCATTTCCCGACTCTACGGGGTGTGTGTGGAACAGGATCGGACCGTTTCCCGACTCTACGCGGTGTGTGTGGAACGGGATCGGACCGTTTCCCGACTCTACGTGGTGTGTGTGGAATGGGATCGGACCGTTTCCCGACTGTACGCGGTGTGTGTGGAACGGGATCGGACCATTCCCGACTCTACGCGGTGTGAGTGGAACGGGATCGGACCGTTTCCCGACTGTACGCGGTGTGTGTGGAATGGGATCGGACCGTTTCCCGACTCTATGCGGTGTGTGTGGAACGGGATCGGACCGTTTCCCGACTCTACGCGGTGTGTGTGGAACGGGATCGGACCGTTTCCCGACTCTACGCGGTGTGTGTGGAACGGGATCGGACCGTTTCCCGACTGTACGCGGTGTGTGTGGAACGGGATCGGACTTTTTCCCGACTCTACGCGGTGTGTGTGGAACGGGATCCGGACCGTTTCCCGACTCTACGCGGTGTGTGAGGAACGGGATCGGACCGTTTCCCGACTCTACGCGGTGTGTGTGGAACGGGATCGGACCGTTTCCCGACTGTACGCGGTGTGTGTGGAACGGGATCGGACCGTTTCCCGACTGTACGCAGTGTGTGTGGAACGGGATCGGACCATTTCCCGACTCTACGCGTTGTGTGTGGAACGGGATCGGACCGTTTCCCGACTGTACGCGGTGTGTGTGGAACGGGATCGGACCGTTTCCTGACTATACGCGGTGTGTGTGGAACGGGATCGGACCGTTTCCCGACTTTACGCGGTGTGCGTGGAACGGGATCGGACCGTTTCCCGACTGTACGTGGTGTGTGTGGAACGGGATCGGACCGTTTCCTGACTGTACGCGGTGTGTGTGGAACGGGATCGGACCGTTTCCCGACTGTACGTGGTGTGTGTGGAACGGGATCGGACCGTTTCCTGACTGTACGCGGTGTGTGTGGAATGGGATCGGACCGCTTCCCGACTCTACGCGGTGCGTGTGGAACGGGATCGGACCGTTTCCCGACTGTACGTGGTGTTTGTGGAACGGGATCGGACCGTTTCCCGACTGTACGCGGTGTGTGAGGAACAGGATCGGACCATTTCCCGACTCTACGCGGTGCGTGTGGAACGGGATCGGACCGTTTCCCGACTCTACGCGGTGTGTGTGGAACGGGATCGGACCGTTTCCCGACTCTACGTGGTGTGTGTGGAACGGGATCGGGACCGTTTCCCGACTGTACGCGGTGTGTGTGGAACAGGATCCGGACCGTTTCCCGACACTACGCGGTGTGTGTGGAACGGGATCGGACCGTTTCCCGACTCTACGCGGTGTGTGTGATACGGGATCGGACCGTTTCCCGACTGTACGCGGTGTGTGTGGAACGGGATTGGACCGTTTCCCGACTGTACGCGGTGTGTGTGGAACGGGATCCGGACCGTTTCCCGACTGGACGCGGTCTGTGTGGAACGGGATCGGACCATTTCCCGACTGTACGTGGTGTGTGTGGAACGGGTTCGGACCGTTTCCCGACTCTACGCGTTGTGTGTGGAACGGGATCGGACCGTTTCCCGACTCTACGCGGTGTGTGTGGAACGGGATCGGACTGTTTCCCGACTCTACGCGGTGTGTGGGGAACGGGATCGGTCCGTTTCCCGACTGTACGCGGTGTGTGTGGAATGGGATCGGACCGTTTCCCGACTGTACGCGGTGTGTGTGGAACGGGATCGGACCGTTTCCCGACTCTACGCGGTGTGTGTGGAACAGGATCCGGACCGTTACCCGACTCTACGCGGTGTGTGTGGAACGGGATCGGACCGTTTCCCGACTCTACGCAGTGTGTGTGGAACGGGATCGGACCGTATCCCGACTGTACGCGGTGTGTGAGGAACAGGATCGGACCGTTTCCCGACTGTACGCGGTGTGTGTGGAACGGGATCGGACCGTTTCCCGACTCTACGCGGTGTGTGAGGAACGGGATCGGACCGTTTCCCGACTGTACGCGGTGTGTGTGGAACGGGATCCGGACCGTTTCCCGACTGGACGCGGTCTGTGTGGAACGGGATCGGACCATTTCCCGACTGCACGTGGTGTGTGTGGAACGGGTTCGGACCGTTTCCCGACTCTACGCGGTGTGTGTGGAACGGGATCGGACCGTTTCCCGACTCTACGCGGTGTGTGTGGAACGGGATCGGACTGTTTCCCGACTCTACGCGGTGTGTGGGGAACGGGATCGGTCCGTTTCCCGACTGTACGCGGTGTGTGTGGAATGGGATCGGACCGTTTCCCGACTGTACGCGGTGTGTGTGGAACGGGATCGGACCGTTTCCCGACTCTACGCGGTGTGTGTGGAACAGGATCCGGACCGTTACCCGACTCTACGCGGTGTGTGTGGAACGGGATCGGACCGTTTCCCGACTCTACGCAGTGTGTGTGGAACGGGATCGGACCGTATCCCGACTGTACGCGGTGTGTGAGGAACAGGATCGGACCGTTTCCCGACTGTACGCGGTGTGTGTGGAACGGGATCGGACCGTTTCCCGACTCTACGCGGTGTGTGAGGAACGGGATCGGACCGTTTCCCGACTGTACGCGGTGTGTGTGGAACGGGATCGGACCGTTTCCCGACTCTACGCGGTTTGTGAGGAACGGGATCGGACCGTTTCCCGACTCTACGCGGTGTGTGAGGAACGGGATCGGACCGTTTCCCGACTCTACGCGGTTTGTGAGGAACGGGATCGGACCGTTTCCCGACTCTACGCGGTGTGTGTGGAACGGGATCGGACTGTTTCCCGACTCTACGCCGTGTGTGGAACGGGATCGGGCCATTTCCCGACTCTACGCGGTGTGTGTGGAACGGGATCCGGACCGTTTCCCGACTGTACGCGGTGTGTGTGGAATGGGATCGGACCATTTCCCGACTCTACGCGGTGTGTGTGGAACGGGATCGGAACGTTTCCCGACTGTACGCGGTGTGTGTGGAACGGGATCGGACCGTTTCCCGACTGTACGCGGTGTGTGTGGAACGGGATCGGACCGTTTCCCGTCTCTACGCGGTTTGTGTGGAACGGGATCGGACCGTTTCCCGACTGTACGCGGTGTGTGTGGAACGGGATCGGACCGTTTCCCGACTCTACGCGGTGTGTGTGGAACGGGATCGGACCGTTTCCCGACTGTACGCGGTGTGTGTGGAACGGGATCGGACCGTTTCCCGACAGTACACGGTGTGTGTGGAACGGGATCGGACCGTTTCCCGACTCTACGCGGTGTGTGTGGAACGGGATCGGGACCGTTTCACGATTGTACGCGGTGTGTGTGGAACAGGATCCGGACCGTTTCCCGACTCTACGCGCTGTGTGTGGAACAGGATCCGGACCGTTTCCCGACTCTACGCGCTGTGTGTGGAACGGGATCGGACCGTTTCACGACTCTACGCGGTGCGTGTGGAACGGGATCGGACCGTTTCCCGACTCTACGCGGTGTGTGTGGAACAGGATCGGACCGTTTCCCGACTGTACGCGATGTGTGTGGAACGGGATCGGACCGTTTCCTGACTCTACGCGGTGTGTGTGGAAGAGGATCGGACCGTTTCCCGACTCTACGCGGTGTGTGTGGAACGGGATCGGACCATTTCCCGACTCTACGCGGTGTGTGTGGAACAGGATCGGACCGTTTCCCGACTCTACGCGGTGTGTGTGGAACGGGATCGGACCGTTTCCCGAATCTACGCGGTGTGTGTGGAACGGGATCGGACCGTTTCCCGACTCTACGCGGTGTGTGAGGAACGGGATCGGACCGTTTCCCGACTGTACGCGGTGTGTGTGGAACGGGATCGGACCGTTTCCCGACTCTACGCGGTGTGTGTGGAACGGGATCGGACCGTTTCACGACTCTACGCGGTGTGTGTGGAACGGGATCGGACCGTTTCCCGACTCTACGCGGTGTGTGTGGAACGGGATCGGACTGCTTCCCGACTCTACGCGGTGTGTGTGGATCGGGATCGGACCGTTTCCCGACTGTACCCGGTGTGTGTGGAATGGGATCGGACCGTTTCCCGACTCTACGCGGTGTGTGTGGAACGGGATCGGACCGTTTCCCGACTCTACGCGGTGTGTGTGGAACGGGATCGGACCGTTTCCCGACTGTACGCGGTGTGTGTGGAACGGGCTCGGACCATTTCCCGACTCTACGTGATGTGTGTGGAACAGGATCGGACCGTTTCCCGACTCTACGCGGTGTGTGTGGAACAGGATCGGACCGTTTCCCGACTGTACGCGGTGTGTGTGGAACAGGATCGGACCGTTTCCCGACTGTACGCGGTGTGTGTGGAACGGGATCGGACCGTTTCCCGACTCTACGCGGTGTGTGTGGAACGGGATCGGACCATTTCCCGACTCTACGCGGTGTGTGTGGAACAGGATCGGACCGTTTCCCAACTCTACGCGGTGTGTGTGGAACGGGATCGGACCGTTTCCCGACTCTACGCGGTGTGTGTGGAACAGGATCGGACCGTTTCCCGACTCTACGCGGTGTGTGTGGAACGGGATCGGACCGCTTCCCGACTCTACGCGGTGTGTGTGGAACGGGATCGGACCGTTTCCCGACTGTACGCGGTGTGTGTGGAATGGGATCGGACCATTTCCCGACTGTACCCGGTGTGTGTGGAATGGGATCGGACCGTTTCCCGACTCTACGCGGTGTTTGTTGAACGGGATCGGACCGTTTCCCGACTCTACGCGGTGTGTGTGGAACGGGATCGGACCGTTTCCCGACTGTACGCGGTGTGTGTGGAACGGGATTGGACCGTTTCCCGACTCTACGCGGTGTGTGTGGAACGGGATCGGACCGTTTCCCGACTCTACGCAGTGTGTGTGGAACGGGATCCTGACCGTTTCCCGACTGTACGCGGTGTGTGTGGAACGGGATCGGACCGTTTCCCGATTCTACGCGGTGTGTGAGGAACGGGATCGGACCGTTTCCCGACTCTACGCGGTTTGTGAGGAACGGGATCGGACCGTTTCCCAACTCTACGCGGTGTGTGTGGAACGGGATCGGACTGTTTCCCGACTCTACGCGGTGTGTGGAACGGGATCGGGCCATTTCCCGACTCTACGCGGTGTGTGTGGAACGGGATCCGGACCGTTTCCCGACTGTACGCGGTGTGTGTGGAATGGGATCGGACCGTTTCCCGACTCTACGCGGTGTGTGTGGAACGGGATCGGAACGTTTCCCGACTGTACGCGGTGTGTGTGGAACGGGATCGGACCGTTTCCCGACTGTACGCGGTGTGTGTGGAACGGGATCGGACCGTTTCCCGTCTCTACGCGGTTTGTGTGGAACGGGATCGGACCGTTTCCCGACTGTACGCGGTGTGTGTGGAACGGGATCGGACCGTTTCCCGACTCTACGCGGTGTGTGTGGAACGGGATCGGACCGTTTCCCGACTGTACGCGGTGTGTGTGGAACGGGATCGGACCGTTTCCCGACAGTACGCGGTGTGTGTGGAACGGGATCGGACCGTTTCCTGACTATACGCGGTGTGTGTGGAACGGGATCGGACCGTTTCCCGACTTTACGCGGTGTGTGTGGAACGGGATCGGACCGTTTCCCGACTGTACGTGGTGTGTGTGGAACGGGATCGGACCGTTTCCTGACTGTACGCGGTGTGTGTGGAACGGGATCGGACCGTTTCCCGACTCTACGCGGTGTGTGTGGAACGGGATCGGACCGTTTCCCGACTGTACGTGGTGTGTGTGGAACGGGATCGGACCGTTTCCTGACTGTACGCGGTGTGTGTGGAACGGGATCGGACCGCTTCCCGACTCTACGCGGTGCGTGTGGAACGGGATCGGACCGTTTCCCGACTGTACGCGGTGTGTGTGGAACGGGATCGGACCGTTTCCCGACTCTACGCGGTGTGTGTGGAACGGGATCGGAACGTTTCCCGACTGTACGCGGTGTGTGTGGAACGGGATCGGACCGTTTCCCGACTGTACGCGGTGTGTGTGGAACGGGATCGGACCGTTTCCCGTCTCTACGCGGTTTGTGTGGAACGGGATCGGACCATTTCCTGACTGTACGCGGTGTGTGTGGAACGGGATCGGACCGTTTCCCGACTCTATGCGGTGTGTGTGGAACGGGATCGGACCGTTTCCCGACTCTACGCGGTGTGTGTGGAACGGGATCGGACCATTTCCCGACTCTACGCGGTGTGTGTGGAACGGGATCGGAGCGTTTCCCGACTGTACGCGGTGTGTGTGGAACGGGATCGGACCGTTTCCCGACTCTACGCGGTGTGTGTGGAACGGGATCGGACCGTTTCCCGACTCTACGCGGTGTGTGGAACGGGATCGGACCGTTTCCCGACTCTACGCGGTGTGTGTGGAAAGGGATCGGACCGTTTCCCGACTCTACGCGGTGTGTGTGGAACGGGATCGGACCGTTTCCCGACTGTACGCGGTGTGTGTGGAACGGGGTCGGACCGTTTCCCGACTCTACGCGGTGTGTGTGGAACGGGATCGGACCGTTTCCCGACTGTACGCGGTGTGTGTGGAACGGGATCGGACCGTTTCCCGACTGTACGCGGTGTGTGTGGAACGGGATCGGACCGTTTCCCGACTCTACACGGTGTGTGTGGAACGGGATCGGACCGTTTCCCGACTCTACGCGGTGTGTGTGGAACGGGATCGGGACTGTTTCCCGATTGTACGCGGTGTGTGTGGAACAGGATCCGGACCGTTTCCCGACTCTACGCGCTGTGTGTGGAACAGGATCCGGACCGTTTCCCGACTCTACGCGCTGTGTGTGGAACGGGATCGGACCATTTCCCGACTCTACGCGGTGCGTGTGGAACGGGATCGGACCGTTTCCCGACTCTACGCGGTGTGTGTGGAACAGGATCGGACCGTTTCCCGACTGTACGCGATGTGTGTGGAACGGGATCGGACCGTTTCCTGACTCTACGCGGTGTGTGTGGAAGAGGATCGGACCGTTTCCCGACTCTACGCGGTGTGTGTGGAACGGGATCGGACCATTTCCCGACTCTACGCGGTGTGTGTGGAACAGGATCGGACCGTTTCCCGACTCTACGCGGTGTGTGTGGAACGGGATCGGACCGTTTCCCGAATCTACGCGGTGTGTGTGGAACGGGATCGGACCGTTTCCCGACTCTACGCGGTGTGTGAGGAACGGGATCGGACCGTTTCCCGACTGTACGCGGTGTGTGTGGAACGGGATCGGACCGTTTCCCGACTCTACGCGGTGTGTGTGGAACGGGATCGGACCGTTTCACGACTCTACGCGGTGTGTGTGGAACGGGATCGGACCGTTTCCCGACTCTACGCGGTGTGTGTGGAACGGGATCGGACCGCTTCCCGACTCTACGCGGTGTGTGTGGATCGGGATCGGACCGTTTCCCGACTGTACCCGGTGTGTGTGGAATGGGATCGGACCGTTTCCCGACTCTACGCGGTGTGTGTGGAACGGGATCGGACCGTTTCCCGACTCTACGCGGTGTGTGTGGAACGGGATCGGACCGTTTCCCGACTGTACGCGGTGTGTGTGGAACGGGATCGGACCATTTCCCGACTCTACGTGATGTGTGTGGAACAGGATCGGACCGTTTCCCGACTCTACGCGGTGTGTGTGGAACAGGATCGGACCGTTTCCCGACTGTACGCGGTGTGTGTGGAACAGGATCGGACCGTTTCCCGACTGTACGCGGTGTGTGTGGAACGGGATCGGACCGTTTCCCGACTCTACGCGGTGTGTGTGGAACGGGATCGGACCATTTCCCGACTCTACGCGGTGTGTGAGGAACGGGATCGGACCATTTCCCGACTGTACGCGGTGTGTGTGGAACAGGATCGGACCGTTTCCCAACTCTACGCGGTGTGTGTGGAACGGGATCGGACCGTTTCCCGACTCTACGCGGTGTGTGTGGAACAGGATCGGACCGTTTCCCGACTCTACGCGGTGTGTGTGGAACGGGATCGGACCGCTTCCCGACTCTACGCGGTGTGTGTGGAACGGGATCGGACCGTTTCCCGACTGTACGCGGTGTGTGTGGAACGGGATCGGACCATTTCCCGACTCTACGTGATGTGTGTGGAACAGGATTGGACCGTTTCCCGACTCTACGCGGTGTGTGTGGAACAGGATCGGACCGTTTCCCGACTGTACGCGGTGTGTGTGGAACAGGATCGGACCGTTTCCCGACTGTACGCGGTGTGTGTGGAACGGGATCGGACCGTTTCCCGACTCTACGCGGTGTGTGTGGAACGGGATCGGACCATTTCCCGACTCTACGCGGTGTGTGAGGAACGGGATCGGACCATTTCCCGACTGTACGCGGTGTGTGTGGAACAGGATCGGACTGTTTCCCAACTCTACGCGGTGTGTGTGGAACGGGATCGGACCGTTTCCCGACTCTACGCGGTGTGTGTGGAACAGGATCGGACCGTTTCCCGACTCTACGCGGTGTGTGTGGAACGGGATCGGACCGCTTCCCGACTCTACGTGGTGTGTGTGGAACGGGATCGGACCGTTTCCCGACTGTACGCGGTGTGTGTGGAATGGGATCGGACCATTTCCCGACTGTACCCGGTGTGTGTGGAATGGGATCGGACCGTTTCCCGACTCTACGCGGTGTTTGTGGAACGGGATCGGACCGTTTCCCGACTCTACGCGGTGTGTGTGGAACGGGATCGGACCGTTTCCCGACTGTACGCGGTGTGTGTGGAACGGGATTGGACCGTTTCCCGACTCTACGCGGTGTGTGTGGAACGGGATCGGACCGTTTCCCGACTCTACGCAGTGTGTGTGGAACGGGATCCTGACCGTTTCCCGACTGTACGCGGTGTGTGTGGAACGGGATCGGACCGTTTCCCGATTCTACGCGGTGTGTGTGGAACGGGATCGGACCGTTTCCCGACTCTACGCGGTGTGTGTGGAACGGGATCGGACCGTTTCCCGACTGTACGCAGTGTGTGTGGAACGGGATCGGACCGTTTCCCGACTCTACGCAGTGTGTGTGGAACGGGATCGGACCGTTTCCCGACTCTACGCGGTGTGTGTGGAACGGGATTGGACCGTTTCCCGACTCTACGCGGTGTGTGTGGAACGGGATCGGACCGTTTCCCGACTCTACGCGGTGTGTGGAACGGGATTGGACCATTTCCCGACTCTACGCGGTGTGTGTGGAACGGGATCGGACCGTTTCCCGACTGTACGCGGTGTGTGTGGAACGGGATCGGACCGTTTCCCGACTCTACGCGGTGTGTGTGGAACGGGATCGGACTTTTTCCCGACTCTACGCGGTGTGTGTGGAACGGGATCCGGACCGTTTCCCGACTCTACGCGGTGTGTGAGGAACGGGATCGGACCGTTTCCCGACTCTACGCGGTGTGTGTGGAACGGGATCGGACCGTTTCCCGACTGTACGCGGTGTGTGTGGAACGGGATCGGACCGTTTCCCGACTGTACGCAGTGTGTGTGGAACGGGATCGGACCGTTTCCCGACTCTACGCGGTGTGTGTGGAACGGGATCGGACCGTTTCCCGACTGTACGCGGTGTGTGTGGAATGGGATCGGACCGTTTCCCGACAGTACGCGGTGTGTGTGGAACGGGATCGGACCGTTTCCTGACTATACGCGGTGTGTGTGGAACGGGATCGGACCGTTTCCCGACTTTACGCGGTGTGTGTGGAACGGGACCGGACCGTTTCCCGACTGTACGTGGTGTGTGTGGAACGGGATCGGACCGTTTCCTGACTGTACGCGGTGTGTGTGGAACGGGATCGGACCGTTTCCCGACTCTACGCGGTGTGTGTGGAACGGGATCGGACCGTTTCCCGACTGTACGTGGTGTGTGTGGAACGGGATCGGACCGTTTCCTGACTGTACGCGGTGTGTGTGGAACGGGATCGGACCGCTTCCCGACTCTACGCGGTGCGTGTGGAACGGGATCGGACCGTTTCCCGACTGTACGCGGTGTGTGTGGAACGGGATCGGACCGTTTCCCGACTCTACGCGGTGTGTGTGGAACGGGATCGGAACGTTTCCCGACTGTACGCGGTGTGTGTGGAACGGGATCGGACCGTTTCCCGACTGTACGCGGTGTGTGTGGAACGGGATCGGACCGTTTCCCGTCTCTACGCGGTTTGTGTGGAACGGGGTCGGACCGTTTCCTGACTGTACGCGGTGTGTGTGGAACGGGATCGGACCGTTTCCTGACTCTATGCGGTGTGTGTGGAACGGGATCGGACCATTTCCCGACTCTACGCGGTGTGTGTGGAACGGGATCGGACCATTTCCCGACTCTACGCGGTGTGTGTGGAACGGGATCGGAGCGTTTCCCGACTGTACGCGGTGTGTGTGGAACGGGATCGGACCGTTTCCCGACTCTACGCGGTGTGTGTGGAACGGGATCGGACCGTTTCCCGACTCTACGCGGTGTGTGGAACGGGATCGGACCGTTTCCCGACTCTACGCGGTGTGTGTGGAAAGGGATCGGACCGTTTCCCGACTCTACGCGGTGTGTGTGGAACGGGATCGGACCGTTTCACGACTGTACGCGGTGTGTGTGGAACGGGGTCGGACCGTTTCCCGAATCTACGCGGTGTGTGTGGAACGGGATCGGACCGTTTCCCGACTGTACGCGGTGTGTGTGGAACGGGATCGGACCGTTTCCCGACTCTACACGGTGTGTGTGGAACGGGATCGGACCGTTTCCCGACTCTACGCGGTGTGTGTGGAACGGGATCGGGACCGTTTCCCGATTGTACGCGGTGTGTGTGGAACAGGATCCGGACCGTTTCCCGACTCTACGCGCTGTGTGTGGAACAGGATCCGGACCGTTTCCCGACTCTACGCGCTGTGTGTGGAACGGGATCGGACCGTTTCCCGACTCTACGCGATGCGTGTGGAATGGGATCAGACCGTTTCCCGACTCTACGCGGTGTGTGTGGAACAGGATCGGACCGTTTCCCGACTCTACGCGGTGTGTGTGGAACAGGATCGGACCGTTTCCCGACTCTACGCGGTGTGTGTGGAACGGGATCGGACCGTTTCCCGAATCTACGCGGTGTGTGTGGAACGGGATCGGACCGTTTCCCGACTCTACGCGGTGTGTGAGGAACGGGATCGGACCGTTTCCCGACTGTACGCGGTGTGTGTGGAACGGGATCGGACCGTTTCCCGACTCTACGCGGTGTGTGTGGAACGGGATCGGACCGTTTCACGACTCTACGCGGTGTGTGTGGAACGGGATCGGACCGTTTCCCGACTCTACGCGGTGTGTGTGGAACGGGATCGGACCGCTTCCCGACTCTACGCGGTGTGTGTGGAACGGGATCGGACCGTTTCCCGACTGTACCCGGTGTGTGTGGAATGGGATCGGACCGTTTCCCGACTCTACGCGGTGTGTGTGGAACGGGATCGGACCGTTTCCCGACTCTACGCGGTGTGTGTGGAACGGGATCGGACCGTTTCCCGACTGTACGCGGTGTGTGTGGAACGGGATCGGACCATTTCCCGACTCTACGTGGTGTGTGTGGAACAGGATCGGACCATTTCCCGACTCTACGCGGTGTGTGTGGAACAGGATCGGACCATTTCCCGACTGTACGCGGTGTGTGTGGAACAGGATCGGACCGTTTCCCGACTGTACGCGGTGTGTGTGGAACGGGATCGGACCGTTTCCCGACTCTACGCGGTGTGTGTGGAACGGGATCGGACCATTTCCCGACTCTACGCGGTGTGTGAGGAACGGGATCGGACCATTTCCCGACTGTACGCGGTGTGTGTGGAACAGGATCGGACCGTTTCCCGACTCTACGCGGTGTGTGTGGAACGGGATCGGACCGTTTCCCGACTCTACGCGGTGTGTGTGGAACAGGATCGGATCGTTTCCCGACTCTACGCGGTGTGTGTGGAACGGGATCGGACCGCTTCCCGACTCTACGGGGTGTGTGTGGAACGGGATCGGACCGTTTCCCGACTGTACGCGGTGTGTGTGGAATGGGATCGGACCATTTCCCGACTGTACCCGGTGTGTGTGGAATGGGATCGGACCGTTTCCCGACTCTACGCGGTGTTTGTGGAACGGGATCGGACCGTTTCCCGACTCTACGCGGTGTGTGTGGAACGGGATCGGACAGTTTCCCGACTGTACGCGGTGTGTGTGGAACGGGATTGGACCGTTTCCCGACTCTACGCGGTGTGTGTGGAACGGGATCGGACCGTTTCCCGACTCTACGCAGTGTGTGTGGAACGGGATCGGACCGTTTCCCGATTCTAGGCGGTGTGTGTGGAACGGGATCGGACCATTTCCCGACTCTATGCGGTGTGTGTGGAATGGGATCGGACCGTTTCCCGACTGTACGCAGTGTGTGTGGAACGGGATCGGACCGTTTCCCGACTCTACGCAGTCTGTGTGGAACGGGATCGGACCGTTTCCCGACTCTACGCGGTGTGTGTGGAACGGGATCGGACCGTTTCCCGACTCTACGCGGTGTGTGTGGAACGGGATCGGACCGTTTCCCGACTCTACGCCGTGTGTGGAACGGGATTGGACCGTTTCCCGACTCTACGCGGTGTGTGTGGAACGGGATCGGACCGTTTCCTGACTCTACGCGGTGTGTGTGGAACGGGATCGGACCGTTTCCTGACTGTACGCGGTGTGTGTGGAACGGGATCGGACCGTTTCCCGACTCTACGCGGTGTGTGTGGAACGGGATCGGACCGTTTCCCGACTGTACGCGGTGTGTGTGGAACGGGATCGGACCGTTTCCCGACTGTACGCGGTGCGTGTGGAACGGGATCGGACCGTTTCCCGACTCTACACGGTGTGTGTGGAACGGGATCGGACCGTTTCCCGACTCTACGCGGTGTGTGTGGAACGGGATCGGGACCGTTTCCCTATTGTACGCGGTGTGTGTGGAACAGGATCGGACCATTTCCCGACTGTACGCGGTGTGTGTGGAACGTGATCGGACCGTTTCCCGACTGTACGCGGTGTGTGTGGAACGAGATCGGACCGTTTCCCGACTCTACGCGGTGTGTGTGGAACAGGATCCGGACCGCTTCCCGACTGTATGCGGTGTGTGTGGAACGGGATCGGACCGTTTCCCGACTCTACGCGGTGTGTGTGGAACGGGATCGGACCGTTTCCCGACTCTACGGGGTGTGTGTGGAACAGGATCGGACCGTTTCCCGACTCTACGCGGTGTGTGTGGAACGGGATCGGACCATTTCCCGACTCTACGTGGTGTGTGTGGAATGGGATCGGACCGTTTCCCGACTGTACGCGGTGTGTGTGGAACGGGATCGGACCATTTCCCGACTCTATGCGGTGTGTGTGGAACGGGATCGGACCGTTTCCCGACTGTACGCGGTGTGTGTGGAATGGGATCGGACCGTTTCCCGACTCTACGCGGTGTGTGTGGAACGGGATCGGACTTTTTCCCGACTCAACGCGGTGTGTGTGGAACGGGATCCGGACCGTTTCCCGACTCTACGCGGTGTGTGAGGAATGGGATCGGACCGTTTCCCGACTCTACGCGTTGTGTGTGGAACGGGATCGGACCGTTTCCCGACTGTACGCGGTGTGTGTGGAACGGGATCGGACCGTTTCCCGACTGTACGCAGTGTGTGTGGAACGGGATCGGACCGTTTCCCGACTCTACGCGGTGTGTGTGGAACGGGATCGGACCGTTTCCCGACTGTACGCGGTGTGTGTGGAACGGGATCGGACCGTTTCCCGACAGTACGCGGTGTGTGTGGAACGGGATCGGACCGTTTCCTGACTATACGCGGTGTGTGTGGAACGGGATCGGACCGTTTCCCGACTTTACGCGGTGTGTGTGGAACGGGATCGGACCGTTTCCCGACTGTACGTGGTGTGTGTGGAACGGGATCGGACCGTTTCCCGACTGTACGTGGTGTGTGTGGAACGGGATCGGACCGTTTCCCGACTTTACGCGGTGTGTGTGGAACGGGATCGGACCGTTTCCCGACTCTACGCGGTGTGTGTGGAACGGGATCGGACCGTTTCCTGACTGTACGCGGTGTGTGTGGAACGGGATCGGACCGTTTCCCGACTCTACGCGGTGTGTGTGGAACGGGATCGGACCGTTTCTCGACTCTACGCGATGTGTGTGGAACGGGATCGGACCGTTTCCTGACTGTACGCGGTGTGTGTGGAACGGGATCGGACCGCTTCCCGACTCTACGCGGTGCGTGTGGAACGGGATCGGACCGTTTCCCGACTGTACGTGGTGTTTGTGGAACGGGATCGGACCGTTTCCCGACTGTACGCGGTGTGTGAGGAACAGGATCGGACCATTTCCCGACTCTACGCGGTGCGTGTGGAACGGGATCGGACCATTTCCCGACTCTACGCGGTGTGTGTGGAACGGGATCGGACCGTTTCCCGACTCTACGTGGTGTGTGTGGAACGGGATCGGGACCGTTTCCCGACTCTACGCGGTGTGTGTGGTACGGGATCGGACCGTTTCCCGACTGTACGCGGTGTGTGTGGAACGGGATTGGACCGTTTCCCGACTGTACGCGGTGTGTGTGGAACGGGATCCGGACCGTTTCCCGACTGGACGCGGTCTGTGTGGAACGGGATCGGACCATTTCCCGACTGTACGTGGTGTGTGTGGAACGGGTTCGGACCGTTTCCCGACTCTACGCGGTGTGTGTGGAACGGGATCGGACCGTTTCCCGACTCTACGCGGTGTGTGTGGAACGGGATCGGACCGTTTCCCGACTCTACGCGGTGTGTGGGGAACGGGATCGGACCGTTTCCCGACTGTACGCGGTGTGTGTGGAATGGGATCGGACCGTTTCCCGACTGTACGCGGTGTGTGTGGAACGGGATCGGACCGTTTCCCGACTCTACGTGGTGTGTGTGGAACGGGATCGGACCGTTACCCGACTCTACGCAGTGTGTGTGGAACGGGATCGGACCGTTTCCCGACTGTACGCGGTGTGTGAGGAACAGGATCGGACCGTTTCCCGACTGTACGCGGTGTGTGTGGAACGGGATCGGACCGTTTCCCGACTCTACGCGGTGTGTGAGGAACGGGATCGGACCGTTTCCCGACTGTACGCGGTGTGTGTGGAACGGGATCGGACCGTTTCCCGACTCTACGCGGTGTGTGTGGAACGGGATCGGACCGCTTCCCGACTCTACGCGGTGTGTGTGGAACGGGATCGGACCGTTTCCCGACTGTACCCGGTGTGTGTGGAATTGGATCGGACCGTTTCCCGACTCTACGCGGTGTGTGTGGAACGGGATCGGACCGTTTCCCGACTGTACGCGGTGTGTGTGGAACGGGATCGGACCATTTCCCGACTCTACGCGGTGTGTGTGGAACAGGATCGGACCGTTTCCCGACTCTACGCGGTGTGTGTGGAACAGGATCGGACCGTTTCCCGACTGTACGCGGTGTGTGTGGAACAGGATCGGACCGTTTCCCGACTGTACGCGGTGTGTGTGGAACGGGATCGGACCGTTTCCCGACTCTACGCGGTGTGTGTGGAACGGGATCGGACCATTTCCCGACTCTACGCGGTGTGTGAGGAACGGGATCGGACCATTTCCCGACTGTACGCGGTGTGTGTGGAACAGGATCGGACCGTTTCCCGACTCTACGCGGTGTGTGAGGAACGGGATCGGACCGTTTCCCGACTGTACGCGGTGTGTGTGGAACGGGATCGGAGCGTTTCCCGACTCTACGCGGTGTGTGTGGAACGGGATCGGACCGTTTCACGACTCTACGCGGTGTGTGTGGAACGGGATCGGACCGTTTCCCGACTCTACGCGGTGTGTGTGGAACGGGATCGGACCGCTTCCCGACTCTACGCGGTGTGTGTGGAACGGGATCGGACCGTTTCCCGACTGTACCCGGTGTGTGTGGAATGGGATCGGACTGTTTCCCGACTCTACGCGGTGTGTGTGGAACGGGATCGGACCGTTTCCCGACTCTACGCGGTGTGTGTGGAACGGGATCGGACCGTTTCCCGACTGTACGCGGTGTGTGTGGAACGGGATCGGACCATTTCCCGACTCTACGCGGTGTGTGTGGAACAGGATCGGACCGTTTCCCGACTCTACGCGGTGTGTGTGGAACAGGATCGGACCGTTTCCCGACTGTACGCGGTGTGTGTGGAACAGGATCGGACCGTTTCCCGACTGTACGCGGTGTGTGTGGAACGGGATCGGACCGTTTCCCGACTCTACGCAGTGTGTGTGGAACGGGATCCTGACCGTTTCCCGACTGTACGCGGTGTGTGTGGAACGGGATCGGACCGTTTCCCGATTCTACGCGGTGTGTGTGGAACGGGATCGGACCGTTTCCCGACTCTACGCGGTGTGTGTGGAACGGGATCGGACCGTTTCCCGACTGTACGCAGTGTGTGTGGAACGGGATCGGACCGTTTCCCGACTCTACGCAGTGTGTGTGGAACGGGATCGGACCGTTTCCCGACTCTACGCGGTGTGTGTGGAACGGGATCGGACCGTTTCCCGACTCTACGCGGTGTGTGTGGAACGGGATCGGACCGTTTCCCGACTCTACGCGGTGTGTGGAACGGGATTGGACCGTTTCCCGACTCTACGCGGTGTGTGTGGAACGGGATCGGACCGTTTCCTGACTCTACGCGGTGTGTGTGGAACGGGATCGGACCGTTTCCCGACTGTACGCGGTGTGTGTGGAACGGGATCGGACCGTTTCCCGACTCTACGCGGTGTGTGTGGAACGGGATCGGACCATTTCCCGACTGTACGCGGTGTGTGTGGAACGGGATCGGACCATTTCCCGACTGTACGCGGTGTGTGTGGAATGGGATCGGACCGTTTCCCGACTCTACACGGTGTGTGTGGAACGGGATCGGACCGTTTCCCGACTCTACGCGGTGTGTGTGGAACGGGATCGGGACCGTTTCCCTATTGTACGTGGTGTGTGTGGAACAGGATCCGGACCGTTTCCCGACTCTACGCGGTGTGTGTGGAACAGGATCCGGACCGTTTCCCGATGGTACGCGGTGTGTGTGGAACGGGATCGGACCGTTTCCCGACTCTACACGGTGTGTGTGGAACGGGATCGGACCGTTTCCCGACTCTACGCGGTGTGTGTGGAACGGGATCGGGACCGTTTCCCGACTGTACGCGTTGTGTGTGGAACGGGATCGGACCGTTTCCCGACTCTACGCGGTGTGTGTGGAACGGGATCGGACCGTTTCCCGACTCTACGCGGTGTGTGTGGAACGGGATCGGACCATTTCCCGACTCTACGGGGTGTGTGTGGAACGGGATCGGACCGTTTCCCGACTGTACGCGGTGTGTGTGGAACGTGATCGGACCGTTTCCCGACTGTACGCGGTGTGTGTGGAACGAGATCGGACCGTTTCCCGACTCTACGCGGTGTGTGTGGAACGGGATCCGGACCGCTTCCCGACTGTATGCGGTGTGTGTGGAACGGGATCGGACCGTTTCCCGACTCTACGCGGTGTGTGTGGAACGGGATCGGACCTTTTCCCAACTCTACGTGGTGTGTGTGGAACGGGATCGGACCGTTACCCGACTCTACGCAGTGTGTGTGGAACGGGATCGGACCGTTTCCCGACTGTACACGGTGTGTGAGGAACAGGATCGGACCGTTTCCCGACTGTACGCGGTGTGTGTGGAACGGGATCGGACCGTTTCCCGACTCTACGCGGTGTGTGAGGAACGGGATCGGACCGTTTCCCGACTGTACGCGGTGTGTGTGGAACGGGATCGGACCGTTTCCCGACTCTACGCGGTGTGTGTGGAACGGGATCGGACCGCTTCCCGACTCTACGCGGTGTGTGTGGAACGGGATCGGACCGTTTCCCGACTGTACCCGGTGTGTGTGGAATTGGATCGGACCGTTTCCCGACTCTACGCGGTGTGTGTGGAACGGGATCGGACCGTTTCCCGACTGTACGCGGTGTGTGTGGAACGGGATCGGACCATTTCCCGACTCTACGCGGTGTGTGTGGAACAGGATCGGACCGTTTCCCGACTCTACGCGGTGTGTGTGGAACAGGATCGGACCGTTTCCCGACTGTACGCGGTGTGTGTGGAACAGGATCGGACCGTTTCCCGACTGTACGCGGTGTGTGTGGAACGGGATCGGACCGTTTCCCGACTCTACGCGGTGTGTGTGGAACGGGATCGGACCATTTCCCGACTCTACGCGGTGTGTGAGGAACGGGATCGGACCATTTCCCGACTGTACGCGGTGTGTGTGGAACAGGATCGGACCGTTTCCCGACTCTACGCGGTGTGTGAGGAACGGGATCGGACCGTTTCCCGACTGTACGCGGTGTGTGTGGAACGGGATCGGAGCGTTTCCCGACTCTACGCGGTGTGTGTGGAACGGGATCGGACCGTTTCACGACTCTACGCGGTGTGTGTGGAACGGGATCGGACCGTTTCCCGACTCTACGCGGTGTGTGTGGAACGGGATCGGACCGCTTCCCGACTCTACGCGGTGTGTGTGGAACGGGATCGGACCGTTTCCCGACTGTACCCGGTGTGTGTGGAATGGGATCGGACCGTTTCCCGACTCTACGCGGTGTGTGTGGAACGGGATCGGACCGTTTCCCGACTCTACGCGGTGTGTGTGGAACGGGATCGGACCGTTTCCCGACTGTACGCGGTGTGTGTGGAACGGGATCGGACCATTTCCCGACTCTACGCGGTGTGTGTGGAACAGGATCGGACCGTTTCCCGACTCTACGCGGTGTGTGTGGAACAGGATCGGACCGTTTCCCGACTGTACGCGGTGTGTGTGGAACAGGATCGGACCGTTTCCCGACTGTACGCGGTGTGTGTGGAACGGGATCGGACCGTTTCCCGACTCTACGCAGTGTGTGTGGAACGGGATCCTGACCGTTTCCCGACTGTACGCGGTGTGTGTGGAACGGGATCGGACCGTTTCCCGATTCTACGCGGTGTGTGTGGAACGGGATCGGACCGTTTCCCGACTCTACGCGGTGTGTGTGGAACGGGATCGGACCGTTTCCCGACTGTACGCAGTGTGTGTGGAACGGGATCGGACCGTTTCCCGACTCTACGCAGTGTGTGTGGAACGGGATCGGACCGTTTCCCGACTCTACGCGGTGTGTGTGGAACGGGATCGGACCGTTTCCCGACTCTACGCGGTGTGTGTGGAACGGGATCGGACCGTTTCCCGACTCTACGCGGTGTGTGGAACGGGATTGGACCGTTTCCCGACTCTACGCGGTGTGTGTGGAACGGGATCGGACCGTTTCCTGACTCTACGCGGTGTGTGTGGAACGGGATCGGACCGTTTCCCGACTGTACGCGGTGTGTGTGGAACGGGATCGGACCGTTTCCCGACTCTACGCGGTGTGTGTGGAACGGGATCGGACCATTTCCCGACTGTACGCGGTGTGTGTGGAACGGGATCGGACCGTTTCCCGACTGTACGCGGTGTGTGTGGAACGGGATCGGACCGTTTCCCGACTCTACACGGTGTGTGTGGAACGGGATCGGACCGTTTCCCGACTCTACGCGGTGTGTGTGGAACGGGATCGGGACCGTTTCCCTATTGTACGTGGTGTGTGTGGAACAGGATCCGGACCGTTTCCCGACTCTACGCGGTGTGTGTGGAACAGGATCCGGACCGTTTCCCGACGGTACGCGGTGTGTGTGGAACGGGATCGGACCGTTTCCCGACTCTACACGGTGTGTGTGGAACGGGATCGGACCGTTTCCCGACTCTACGCGGTGTGTGAGGAACGGGATCGGACCGTTTCCCGACTGTACGCGGTGTGTGTGGAACGGGATCGGACCGTTTCCCGACTCTACGCGGTGTGTGTGGAACGGGATCGGACCGTTTCACGACTCTACGCGGTGTGTGTGGAACGGGATCGGACCGTTTCCCGACTCTACGCGGTGTGTGTGGAACGGGATCGGACCGCTTCCCGACTCTACGCGGTGTGTGTGGATCGGGATCGGACCGTTTCCCGACTGTACCCGGTGTGTGTGGAATGGGATCGGACCGTTTCCCGACTCTACGCGGTGTGTGTGGAACGGGATCGGACCGTTTCCCGACTCTACGCGGTGTGTGTGGAACGGGATCGGACCGTTTCCCGACTGTACGCGGTGTGTGTGGAACGGGATCGGACCATTTCCCGACTCTACGTGATGTGTGTGGAACAGGATCGGACCGTTTCCCGACTCTACGCGGTGTGTGTGGAACAGGATCGGACCGTTTCCCGACTGTACGCGGTGTGTGTGGAACAGGATCGGACCGTTTCCCGACTGTACGCGGTGTGTGTGGAACGGGATCGGACCGTTTCCCGACTCTACGCGGTGTGTGTGGAACGGGATCGGACCTTTTCCCGACTCTACGCGGTGTGTGAGGAACGGGATCGGACCATTTCCCGACTGTACGCGGTGTGTGTGGAACAGGATCGGACCGTTTCCCAACTCTACGCGGTGTGTGTGGAACGGGATCGGACCGTTTCCCGACTCTACGCGGTGTGTGTGGAACAGGATCGGACCGTTTCCCGACTCTACGCGGTGTGTGTGGAACGGGATCGGACCGCTTCCCGACTCTACGCGGTGTGTGTGGAACGGGATCGGACCGTTTCCCGACTGTACGCGGTGTGTGTGGAACGGGATCGGACCATTTCCCGACTCTACGTGATGTGTGTGGAACAGGATTGGACCGTTTCCCGACTCTACGCGGTGTGTGTGGAACAGGATCGGACCGTTTCCCGACTGTACGCGGTGTGTGTGGAACAGGATCGGACCGTTTCCCGACTGTACGCGGTGTGTGTGGAACGGGATCGGACCGTTTCCCGACTCTACGCGGTGTGTGTGGAACGGGATCGGACCATTTCCCGACTCTACGCGGTGTGTGAGGAACGGGATCGGACCATTTCCCGACTGTACGCGGTGTGTGTGGAACAGGATCGGACTGTTTCCCAACTCTACGCGGTGTGTGTGGAACGGGATCGGACCGTTTCCCGACTCTACGCGGTGTGTGTGGAACAGGATCGGACCGTTTCCCGACTCTACGCGGTGTGTGTGGAACGGGATCGGACCGCTTCCCGACTCTACGCGGTGTGTGTGGAACGGGATCGGACCGTTTCCCGACTGTACGCGGTGTGTGTGGAATGGGATCGGACCATTTCCCGACTGTACCCGGTGTGTGTGGAATGGGATCGGACCGTTTCCCGACTCTACGCGGTGTTTGTGGAACGGGATCGGACCGTTTCCCGACTCTACGCGGTGTGTGTGGAACGGGATCGGACCGTTTCCCGACTGTACGCGGTGTGTGTGGAACGGGATTGGACCGTTTCCCGACTCTACGCGGTGTGTGTGGAACGGGATCGGACCGTTTCCCGACTCTACGCAGTGTGTGTGGAACGGGATCCTGACCGTTTCCCGACTGTACGCGGTGTGTGTGGAACGGGATCGGACCGTTTCCCGATTCTACGCGGTGTGTGTGGAACGGGATCGGACCGTTTCCCGACTCTACGCGGTGTGTGTGGAACGGGATCGGACCGTTTCCCGACTGTACGCAGTGTGTGTGGAACGGGATCGGACCGTTTCCCGACTCTACGCAGTGTGTGTGGAACGGGATCGGACCGTTTCCCGACTCTACGCGGTGTGTGTGGAACGGGATTGGACCGTTTCCCGACTCTACGCGGTGTGTGTGGAACGGGATCGGACCGTTTCCCGACTCTACGCGGTGTGTGGAACGGGATTGGACCATTTCCCGACTCTACGCGGTGTGTGTGGAACGGGATCGGACCGTTTCCCGACTGTACGCGGTGTGTGTGGAACGGGATCGGACCGTTTCCCGACTCTACGCGGTGTGTGTGGAACGGGATCGGACTTTTTCCCGACTCTACGCGGTGTGTGTGGAACGGGATCCGGACCGTTTCCCGACTCTACGCGGTGTGTGAGGAACGGGATCGGACCGTTTCCCGACTCTACGCGGTGTGTGTGGAACGGGATCGGACCGTTTCCCGACTGTACGCGGTGTGTGTGGAACGGGATCGGACCGTTTCCCGACTGTACGCAGTGTGTGTGGAACGGGATCGGACCGTTTCCCGACTCTACGCGGTGTGTGTGGAACGGGATCGGACCGTTTCCCGACTGTACGCGGTGTGTGTGGAATGGGATCGGACCGTTTCCCGACAGTACGCGGTGTGTGTGGAACGGGATCGGACCGTTTCCTGACTATACGCGGTGTGTGTGGAACGGGATCGGACCGTTTCCCGACTTTACGCGGTGTGTGTGGAACGGGACCGGACCGTTTCCCGACTGTACGTGGTGTGTGTGGAACGGGATCGGACCGTTTCCTGACTGTACGCGGTGTGTGTGGAACGGGATCGGACCGTTTCCCGACTCTACGCGGTGTGTGTGGAACGGGATCGGACCGTTTCCCGACTGTACGTGGTGTGTGTGGAACGGGATCGGACCGTTTCCTGACTGTACGCGGTGTGTGTGGAACGGGATCGGACCGCTTCCCGACTCTACGCGGTGCGTGTGGAACGGGATCGGACCGTTTCCCGACTGTACGCGGTGTGTGTGGAACGGGATCGGACCGTTTCCCGACTCTACGCGGTGTGTGTGGAACGGGATCGGAACGTTTCCCGACTGTACGCGGTGTGTGTGGAACGGGATCGGACCGTTTCCCGACTGTACGCGGTGTGTGTGGAACGGGATCGGACCGTTTCCCGTCTCTACGCGGTTTGTGTGGAACGGGGTCGGACCGTTTCCTGACTGTACGCGGTGTGTGTGGAACGGGATCGGACCGTTTCCTGACTCTATGCGGTGTGTGTGGAACGGGATCGGACCGTTTCCCGACTCTACGCGGTGTGTGTGGAACGGGATCGGACCATTTCCCGACTCTACGCGGTGTGTGTGGAACGGGATCGGAGCGTTTCCCGACTGTACGCGGTGTGTGTGGAACGGGATCGGACCGTTTCCCGACTCTACGCGGTGTGTGTGGAACGGGATCGGACCGTTTCCCGACTCTACGCGGTGTGTGGAACGGGATCGGACCGTTTCCCGACTCTACGCGGTGTGTGTGGAAAGGGATCGGACCGTTTCCCGACTCTACGCGGTGTGTGTGGAACGGGATCGGACCGTTTCACGACTGTACGCGGTGTGTGTGGAACGGGGTCGGACCGTTTCCCGAATCTACGCGGTGTGTGTGGAACGGGATCGGACCGTTTCCCGACTGTACGCGGTGTGTGTGGAACGGGATCGGACCGTTTCCCGACTCTACACGGTGTGTGTGGAACGGGATCGGACCGTTTCCCGACTCTACGCGGTGTGTGTGGAACGGGATCGGGACCGTTTCCCGATTGTACGCGGTGTGTGTGGAACAGGATCCGGACCGTTTCCCGACTCTACGCGCTGTGTGTGGAACAGGATCCGGACCGTTTCCCGACTCTACGCGCTGTGTGTGGAACGGGATCGGACCGTTTCCCGACTCTACGCGATGCGTGTGGAATGGGATCAGACCGTTTCCCGACTCTACGCGGTGTGTGTGGAACAGGATCGGACCGTTTCCCGACTCTACGCGGTGTGTGTGGAACAGGATCGGACCGTTTCCCGACTCTACGCGGTGTGTGTGGAACGGGATCGGACCGTTTCCCGAATCTACGCGGTGTGTGTGGAACGGGATCGGACCGTTTCCCGACTCTACGCGGTGTGTGAGGAACGGGATCGGACCGTTTCCCGACTGTACGCGGTGTGTGTGGAACGGGATCGGACCGTTTCCCGACTCTACGCGGTGTGTGTGGAACGGGATCGGACCGTTTCACGACTCTACGCGGTGTGTGTGGAACGGGATCGGACCGTTTCCCGACTCTACGCGGTGTGTGTGGAACGGGATCGGACCGCTTCCCGACTCTACGCGGTGTGTGTGGAACGGGATCGGACCGTTTCCCGACTGTACCCGGTGTGTGTGGAATGGGATCGGACCGTTTCCCGACTCTACGCGGTGTGTGTGGAACGGGATCGGACCGTTTCCCGACTCTACGCGGTGTGTGTGGAACGGGATCGGACCGTTTCCCGACTGTACGCGGTGTGTGTGGAACGGGATCGGACCATTTCCCGACTCTACGTGGTGTGTGTGGAACAGGATCGGACCATTTCCCGACTCTACGCGGTGTGTGTGGAACAGGATCGGACCATTTCCCGACTGTACGCGGTGTGTGTGGAACAGGATCGGACCGTTTCCCGACTGTACGCGGTGTGTGTGGAACGGGATC
Source organism: Somniosus microcephalus (assembly GCF_052327205.1). Taxonomy (NCBI): domain Eukaryota; kingdom Metazoa; phylum Chordata; class Chondrichthyes; order Squaliformes; family Somniosidae; genus Somniosus; species Somniosus microcephalus. Next base: position 13,528,232 of record NC_141020.1, on the reverse strand, counting down.
GGACCGTTTCCCGACTCTACGCGGTGTGTGTGGAACGGGATCGGACCATTTCCCGACTCTACGCGGTGTGTGAGGAACGGGATCGGACCATTTCCCGACTGTACGCGGTGTGTGTGGAACAGGATCGGACCGTTTCCCGACTCTACGCGGTGTGTGTGGAACGGGATCGGACCGTTTCCCGACTCTACGCGGTGTGTGTGGAACAGGATCGGACCGTTTCCCGACTCTACGCGGTGTGTGTGGAACGGGATCGGACCGCTTCCCGACTCTACGGGGTGTGTGTGGAACGGGATCGGACCGTTTCCCGACTGTACGCGGTGTGTGTGGAATGGGATCGGACCATTTCCCGACTGTACCCGGTGTGTGTGGAATGGGATCGGACCGTTTCCCGACTCTACGCGGTGTTTGTGGAACGGGATCGGACCGTTTCCCGACTCTACGCGGTGTGTGTGGAACGGGATCGGACAGTTTCCCGACTGTACGCGGTGTGTGTGGAACGGGATTGGACCGTTTCCCGACTCTACGCGGTGTGTGTGGAACGGGATCGGACCGTTTCCCGACTCTACGCAGTGTGTGTGGAACGGGATCGGACCGTTTCCCGATTCTAGGCGGTGTGTGTGGAACGGGATCGGACCATTTCCCGACTCTATGCGGTGTGTGTGGAATGGGATCGGACCGTTTCCCGACTGTACGCAGTGTGTGTGGAACGGGATCGGACCGTTTCCCGACTCTACGCAGTCTGTGTGGAACGGGATCGGACCGTTTCCCGACTCTACGCGGTGTGTGTGGAACGGGATCGGACCGTTTCCCGACTCTACGCGGTGTGTGTGGAACGGGATCGGACCGTTTCCCGACTCTACGCCGTGTGTGGAACGGGATTGGACCGTTTCCCGACTCTACGCGGTGTGTGTGGAACGGGATCGGACCGTTTCCTGACTCTACGCGGTGTGTGTGGAACGGGATCGGACCGTTTCCTGACTGTACGCGGTGTGTGTGGAACGGGATCGGACCGTTTCCCGACTCTACGCGGTGTGTGTGGAACGGGATCGGACCGTTTCCCGACTGTACGCGGTGTGTGTGGAACGGGATCGGACCGTTTCCCGACTGTACGCGGTGCGTGTGGAACGGGATCGGACCGTTTCCCGACTCTACACGGTGTGTGTGGAACGGGATCGGACCGTTTCCCGACTCTACGCGGTGTGTGTGGAACGGGATCGGGACCGTTTCCCTATTGTACGCGGTGTGTGTGGAACAGGATCGGACCATTTCCCGACTGTACGCGGTGTGTGTGGAACGTGATCGGACCGTTTCCCGACTGTACGCGGTGTGTGTGGAACGAGATCGGACCGTTTCCCGACTCTACGCGGTGTGTGTGGAACAGGATCCGGACCGCTTCCCGACTGTATGCGGTGTGTGTGGAACGGGATCGGACCGTTTCCCGACTCTACGCGGTGTGTGTGGAACGGGATCGGACCGTTTCCCGACTCTACGGGGTGTGTGTGGAACAGGATCGGACCGTTTCCCGACTCTACGCGGTGTGTGTGGAACGGGATCGGACCATTTCCCGACTCTACGTGGTGTGTGTGGAATGGGATCGGACCGTTTCCCGACTGTACGCGGTGTGTGTGGAACGGGATCGGACCATTTCCCGACTCTATGCGGTGTGTGTGGAACGGGATCGGACCGTTTCCCGACTGTACGCGGTGTGTGTGGAATGGGATCGGACCGTTTCCCGACTCTACGCGGTGTGTGTGGAACGGGATCGGACTTTTTCCCGACTCAACGCGGTGTGTGTGGAACGGGATCCGGACCGTTTCCCGACTCTACGCGGTGTGTGAGGAATGGGATCGGACCGTTTCCCGACTCTACGCGTTGTGTGTGGAACGGGATCGGACCGTTTCCCGACTGTACGCGGTGTGTGTGGAACGGGATCGGACCGTTTCCCGACTGTACGCAGTGTGTGTGGAACGGGATCGGACCGTTTCCCGACTCTACGCGGTGTGTGTGGAACGGGATCGGACCGTTTCCCGACTGTACGCGGTGTGTGTGGAACGGGATCGGACCGTTTCCCGACAGTACGCGGTGTGTGTGGAACGGGATCGGACCGTTTCCTGACTATACGCGGTGTGTGTGGAACGGGATCGGACCGTTTCCCGACTTTACGCGGTGTGTGTGGAACGGGATCGGACCGTTTCCCGACTGTACGTGGTGTGTGTGGAACGGGATCGGACCGTTTCCCGACTGTACGTGGTGTGTGTGGAACGGGATCGGACCGTTTCCCGACTTTACGCGGTGTGTGTGGAACGGGATCGGACCGTTTCCCGACTCTACGCGGTGTGTGTGGAACGGGATCGGACCGTTTCCTGACTGTACGCGGTGTGTGTGGAACGGGATCGGACCGTTTCCCGACTCTACGCGGTGTGTGTGGAACGGGATCGGACCGTTTCTCGACTCTACGCGATGTGTGTGGAACGGGATCGGACCGTTTCCTGACTGTACGCGGTGTGTGTGGAACGGGATCGGACCGCTTCCCGACTCTACGCGGTGCGTGTGGAACGGGATCGGACCGTTTCCCGACTGTACGTGGTGTTTGTGGAACGGGATCGGACCGTTTCCCGACTGTACGCGGTGTGTGAGGAACAGGATCGGACCATTTCCCGACTCTACGCGGTGCGTGTGGAACGGGATCGGACCATTTCCCGACTCTACGCGGTGTGTGTGGAACGGGATCGGACCGTTTCCCGACTCTACGTGGTGTGTGTGGAACGGGATCGGGACCGTTTCCCGACTCTACGCGGTGTGTGTGGTACGGGATCGGACCGTTTCCCGACTGTACGCGGTGTGTGTGGAACGGGATTGGACCGTTTCCCGACTGTACGCGGTGTGTGTGGAACGGGATCCGGACCGTTTCCCGACTGGACGCGGTCTGTGTGGAACGGGATCGGACCATTTCCCGACTGTACGTGGTGTGTGTGGAACGGGTTCGGACCGTTTCCCGACTCTACGCGGTGTGTGTGGAACGGGATCGGACCGTTTCCCGACTCTACGCGGTGTGTGTGGAACGGGATCGGACCGTTTCCCGACTCTACGCGGTGTGTGGGGAACGGGATCGGACCGTTTCCCGACTGTACGCGGTGTGTGTGGAATGGGATCGGACCGTTTCCCGACTGTACGCGGTGTGTGTGGAACGGGATCGGACCGTTTCCCGACTCTACGTGGTGTGTGTGGAACGGGATCGGACCGTTACCCGACTCTACGCAGTGTGTGTGGAACGGGATCGGACCGTTTCCCGACTGTACGCGGTGTGTGAGGAACAGGATCGGACCGTTTCCCGACTGTACGCGGTGTGTGTGGAACGGGATCGGACCGTTTCCCGACTCTACGCGGTGTGTGAGGAACGGGATCGGACCGTTTCCCGACTGTACGCGGTGTGTGTGGAACGGGATCGGACCGTTTCCCGACTCTACGCGGTGTGTGTGGAACGGGATCGGACCGCTTCCCGACTCTACGCGGTGTGTGTGGAACGGGATCGGACCGTTTCCCGACTGTACCCGGTGTGTGTGGAATTGGATCGGACCGTTTCCCGACTCTACGCGGTGTGTGTGGAACGGGATCGGACCGTTTCCCGACTGTACGCGGTGTGTGTGGAACGGGATCGGACCATTTCCCGACTCTACGCGGTGTGTGTGGAACAGGATCGGACCGTTTCCCGACTCTACGCGGTGTGTGTGGAACAGGATCGGACCGTTTCCCGACTGTACGCGGTGTGTGTGGAACAGGATCGGACCGTTTCCCGACTGTACGCGGTGTGTGTGGAACGGGATCGGACCGTTTCCCGACTCTACGCGGTGTGTGTGGAACGGGATCGGACCATTTCCCGACTCTACGCGGTGTGTGAGGAACGGGATCGGACCATTTCCCGACTGTACGCGGTGTGTGTGGAACAGGATCGGACCGTTTCCCGACTCTACGCGGTGTGTGAGGAACGGGATCGGACCGTTTCCCGACTGTACGCGGTGTGTGTGGAACGGGATCGGAGCGTTTCCCGACTCTACGCGGTGTGTGTGGAACGGGATCGGACCGTTTCACGACTCTACGCGGTGTGTGTGGAACGGGATCGGACCGTTTCCCGACTCTACGCGGTGTGTGTGGAACGGGATCGGACCGCTTCCCGACTCTACGCGGTGTGTGTGGAACGGGATCGGACCGTTTCCCGACTGTACCCGGTGTGTGTGGAATGGGATCGGACCGTTTCCCGACTCTACGCGGTGTGTGTGGAACGGGATCGGACCGTTTCCCGACTCTACGCGGTGTGTGTGGAACGGGATCGGACCGTTTCCCGACTGTACGCGGTGTGTGTGGAACGGGATCGGACCATTTCCCGACTCTACGCGGTGTGTGTGGAACAGGATCGGACCGTTTCCCGACTCTACGCGGTGTGTGTGGAACAGGATCGGACCGTTTCCCGACTGTACGCGGTGTGTGTGGAACAGGATCGGACCGTTTCCCGACTGTACGCGGTGTGTGTGGAACGGGATCGGACCGTTTCCCGACTCTACGCAGTGTGTGTGGAACGGGATCCTGACCGTTTCCCGACTGTACGCGGTGTGTGTGGAACGGGATCGGACCGTTTCCCGATTCTACGCGGTGTGTGTGGAACGGGATCGGACCGTTTCCCGACTCTACGCGGTGTGTGTGGAATGGGATCGGACCGTTTCCCGACTGTACGCAGTGTGTGTGGAACGGGATCGGACCGTTTCCCGACTCTACGCAGTGTGTGTGGAACGGGATCGGACCGTTTCCCGACTCTACGCGGTGTGTGTGGAACGGGATCGGACCGTTTCCCGACTCTACGCGGTGTGTGTGGAACGGGATCGGACCGTTTCCCGACTCTACGCGGTGTGTGGAACGGGATTGGACCGTTTCCCGACTCTACGCGGTGTGTGTGGAACGGGATCGGACCGTTACCCGACTCTACGCAGTGTGTGTGGAACGGGATCGGACCGTTTCCCGACTGTACGCGGTGTGTGAGGAACAGGATCGGACCGTTTCCCGACTGTACGCGGTGTGTGTGGAACGGGATCGGACCGTTTCCTGACTCTACGCGGTGTGTGAGGAACGGGATCGGACCGTTTCCCGACTGTACGCGGTGTGTGTGGAACGGGATCGGACCGTTTCCCGACTCTACGCGGTGTGTGTGGAACGGGATCGGACCGCTTCCCGACTCTACGCGGTGTGTGTGGAACGGGATCGGACCGTTTCCCGACTGTACCCGGTGTGTGTGGAATTGGATCGGACCGTTTCCCGACTCTACGCGGTGTGTGTGGAACGGGATCGGACCGTTTCCCGACTGTACGCGGTGTGTGTGGAACGGGATCGGACCATTTCCCGACTCTACGCGGTGTGTGTGGAACAGGATCGGACCGTTTCCCGACTCTACGCGGTGTGTGTGGAACAGGATCGGACCGTTTCCCGACTGTACGCGGTGTGTGTGGAACAGGATCGGACCGTTTCCCGACTGTACGCGGTGTGTGTGGAACGGGATCGGACCGTTTCCCGACTCTACGCGGTGTGTGTGGAACGGGATCGGACCATTTCCCGACTCTACGCGGTGTGTGAGGAACGGGATCGGACCATTTCCCGACTGTACGCGGTGTGTGTGGAACAGGATCGGACCGTTTCCCGACTCTACGCGGTGTGTGAGGAACGGGATCGGACCGTTTCCCGACTGTACGCGGTGTGTGTGGAACGGGATCGGAGCGTTTCCCGACTCTACGCGGTGTGTGTGGAACGGGATCGGACCGTTTCACGACTCTACGCGGTGTGTGTGGAACGGGATCGGACCGTTTCCCGACTCTACGCGGTGTGTGTGGAACGGGATCGGACCGCTTCCCGACTCTACGCGGTGTGTGTGGAACGGGATCGGACCGTTTCCCGACTGTACCCGGTGTGTGTGGAATGGGATCGGACCGTTTCCCGACTCTACGCGGTGTGTGTGGAACGGGATCGGACCGTTTCCCGACTCTACGCGGTGTGTGTGGAACGGGATCGGACCGTTTCCCGACTGTACGCGATGTGTGTGGAACGGGATCGGACCATTTCCCGACTCTACGCGGTGTGTGTGGAACAGGATCGGACCGTTTCCCGACTCTACGCGGTGTGTGTGGAACAGGATCGGACCGTTTCCCGACTGTACGCGGTGTGTGTGGAACAGGATCGGACCGTTTCCCGACTGTACGCGGTGTGTGTGGAACGGGATCGGACCGTTTCCCGACTCTACGCAGTGTGTGTGGAACGGGATCCTGACCGTTTCCCGACTGTACGCGGTGTGTGTGGAACGGGATCGGACCGTTTCCCGATTCTACGCGGTGTGTGTGGAACGGGATCGGACCGTTTCCCGACTCTACGCGGTGTGTGTGGAACGGGATCGGACCGTTTCCCGACTGTACGCAGTGTGTGTGGAACGGGATCGGACCGTTTCCCGACTCTACGCAGTGTGTGTGGAACGGGATCGGACCGTTTCCCGACTCTACGCGGTGTGTGTGGAACGGGATCGGACCGTTTCCCGACTCTACGCGGTGTGTGTGGAACGGGATCGGACCGTTTCCCGACTCTACGCGGTGTGTGGAACGGGATTGGACCGTTTCCCGACTCTACGCGGTGTGTGTGGAACGGGATCGGACCGTTTCCTGACTCTACGCGGTGTGTGTGGAACGGGATCGGACCGTTTCCCGACTGTACGCGGTGTGTGTGGAACGGGATCGGACCGTTTCCCGACTCTACGCGGTGTGTGTGGAACGGGATCGGACCATTTCCCGACTGTACGCGGTGTGTGTGGAACGGGATCGGACCGTTTCCCGACTGTACGCGGTGTGTGTGGAACGGGATCGGACCGTTTCCCGACTCTACACGGTGTGTGTGGAACGGGATCGGACCGTTTCCCGACTCTACGCGGTGTGTGTGGAACGGGATCGGGACCGTTTCCCTATTGTACGTGGTGTGTGTGGAACAGGATCCGGACCGTTTCCCGACTCTACGCGGTGTGTGTGGAACAGGATCCGGACCGTTTCCCGACGGTACGCGGTGTGTGTGGAACGGGATCGGACCGTTTCCCGACTCTACACGGTGTGTGTGGAACGGGATCGGACCGTTTCCCGACTCTACGCGGTGTGTGTGGAACGGGATCGGGACCGTTTCCCGACTGTACGCGTTGTGTGTGGAACGGGATCGGACCGTTTCCCGACTCTACGCGGTGTGTGTGGAACGGGATCGGACCGTTTCCCGACTCTACGCGGTGTGTGTGGAACGGGATCGGACCATTTCCCGACTCTACGGGGTGTGTGTGGAACGGGATCGGACCGTTTCCCGACTGTACGCGGTGTGTGTGGAACGTGATCGGACCGTTTCCCGACTGTACGCGGTGTGTGTGGAACGAGATCGGACCGTTTCCCGACTCTACGCGGTGTGTGTGGAACGGGATCCGGACCGCTTCCCGACTGTATGCGGTGTGTGTGGAACGGGATCGGACCGTTTCCCGACTCTACGCGGTGTGTGTGGAACGGGATCGGACCGTTTCCCGACTCTACGGGGTGTGTGTGGAACAGGATCGGACCGTTTCCCGACTCTACGCGGTGTGTGTGGAACGGGATCGGACCGTTTCCCGACTCTACGCGGTGTGTGTGGAATGGGATCGGACCGTTTCCCGACTGTACGCGGTGTGTGTGGAACGGGATTGGACCATTTCCCGACACTACGCGGTGTGTGTGGAACGTGATCGGACCGTTTCCCGACTGTACGCGGTGTGTGTGGAACGAGATCGGACCGTTTCCCGACTCTACGCGGTGTGTGTGGAACAGGATCCGGACCGCTTCCCGACTGTATGCGGTGTGTGTGGAACGGGATCGGACCGTTTCCCGACTCTACGCGGTGTGTGTGGAACGGGATCGGACCATTTCCCGACTCTACGCGGTGTTTGTGGAACGGGATCGGACCGTTTCCCGACTCTACGCGGTGTGTGTGGAAAGGGATCAGACCGTTTCCCGACTGTACGCGGTGTGTGTGGAACGGGATCGGACTTTTTCCCGACTCAACGCGGTGTGTGTGGAACGGGATCCGGACCGTTTCCCGACTCTACGCGGTGTGTGAGGAACGGGATCGGACCGTTTCCCGACTCTACGCGTTGTGTGTGGAACGGGATCGGACCGTTTCCCGACTGTACGCGGTGTGTGTGGAACGGGATCGGACCGTTTCCCGACTGTACGCAGTGTGTGTGGAACGGGATCGGACCGTTTCCCGACTCTACGCGGTGTGTGTGGAACGGGATCGGACCGTTTCCCGACTGTACGCGGTGTGTGTGGAACGGGATCGGACCGTTTCCCGACAGTACGCGGTGTGTGTGGAACGGCATCGGACCGTTTCCCGACTCTACGCGGTGTGTGTGGAACGGGATCGGACCGTTTCCCGACTCTACGCGGTGTGTGTGGAACGGGATCGGACCGTTTCCCGACTCTACGCGGTGTGTGGAACGGGATTGGACCGTTTCCCGACTCTACGCGGTGTGTGTGGAACGGGATCGGACCGTTTCCTGACTCTACGCGGTGTGTGTGGAACGGGATCGGACCGTTTCCCGACTGTACGCGGTGTGTGTGGAACGGGATCGGACCGTTTCCCGACTCTACGCGGTGTGTGTGGAACGGGATCGGACCATTTCCCGACTGTACGCGGTGTGTGTGGAACGGGATCGGACCGTTTCCCGACTGTACGCGGTGTGTGTGGAACGGGATCGGACCGTTTCCCGACTCTACACGGTGTGTGTGGAACGGGATCGGACCGTTTCCCGACTCTACGCGGTGTGTGTGGAACGGGATCGGGACCGTTTCCCTATTGTACGTGGTGTGTGTGGAACAGGATCCGGACCGTTTCCCGACTCTACGCGGTGTGTGTGGAACAGGATCCGGACCGTTTCCCGACGGTACGCGGTGTGTGTGGAACGGGATCGGACCGTTTCCCGACTCTACACGGTGTGTGTGGAACGGGATCGGACCGTTTCCCGACTCTACGCGGTGTGTGTGGAACGGGATCGGGACCGTTTCCCGACTGTACGCGTTGTGTGTGGAACGGGATCGGACCGTTTCCCGACTCTACGCGGTGTGTGTGGAACGGGATCGGACCGTTTCCCGACTCTACGCGGTGTGTGTGGAACGGGATCGGACCATTTCCCGACTCTACGGGGTGTGTGTGGAACGGGATCGGACCGTTTCGCGACTGTACGCGGTGTGTGTGGAACGTGATCGGACCGTTTCCCGACTGTACGCGGTGTGTGTGGAACGAGATCGGACCGTTTCCCGACTCTACGCGGTGTGTGTGGAACGGGATCCGGACCGCTTCCCGACTGTATGCGGTGTGTGTGGAACGGGATCGGACCGTTTCCCGACTCTACGCGGTGTGTGTGGAACGGGATCGGACCGTTTCCCGACTCTACGGGGTGTGTGTGGAACAGGATCGGACCGTTTCCCGACTCTACGCGGTGTGTGTGGAACGGGATCGGACCGTTTCCCGACTCTACGTGGTGTGTGTGGAATGGGATCGGACCGTTTCCCGACTGTACGCGGTGTGTGTGGAACGGGATTGGACCATTTCCCGACACTACGCGGTGTGTGTGGAACGTGATCGGACCGTTTCCCGACTGTACGCGGTGTGTGTGGAACGAGATCGGACCATTTCCCGACTCTACGCGGTGTGTGTGGAACAGGATCCGGACCGCTTCCCGACTGTATGCGGTGTGTGTGGAACGGGATCGGACCGTTTCCCGACTCTACGCGGTGTGTGTGGAACGGGATCGGACCATTTCCCGACTCTACGCGGTGTGTGTGGAACGGGATCGGACCGTTTCCCGACTCTACGCGGTGTGTGTGGAACGGGATCAGACCGTTTCCCGACTGTACGCGGTGTGTGTGGAACGGGATCGGACTTTTTCCCGACTCAACGCGGTGTGTGTGGAACGGGATCCGGACCGTTTCCCGACTCTACGCGGTGTGTGAGGAACGGGATCGGACCGTTTCCCGACTCTACGTGTTGTGTGTGGAACGGGATCGGACCGTTTCCCGACTGTACGCGGTGTGTGTGGAACGGGATCGGACCGTTTCCCGACTGTACGCAGTGTGTGTGGAACGGGATCGGACCGTTTCCCGACTCTACGCGGTGTGTGTGGAACGGGATCGGACCGTTTCCCGACTGTACGCGGTGTGTGTGGAACGGGATCGGACCGTTTCCCGACAGTACGCGGTGTGTGTGGAACGGGATCGGACCGTTTCCTGACTATACGCGGTGTGTGTGGAACGGGATCGGACCGTTTCCCGACTTTACGCGGTGTGTGTGGAACGGGATCGGACCTTTTCCCGACTGTACGTGGTGTGTGTGGAACGGGATCGGACCGTTTCCCGACTGTACGTGGTGTGTGTGGAACGGGATCGGACCGTTTCCCGACTTTACGCGGTGTGTGTGGAACGGGATCGGACCGTTTCCCGACTCTACGCGGTGTGTGTGGAACGGGATCGGACCGTTTCCTGACTGTACGCGGTGTGTGTGGAACGGGATCGGACCGTTTCCCGACTCTACGCGGTGTGTGTGGAACGGGATCGGACCGTTTCCCGACTCTACGCGATGTGTGTGGAACGGGATCGGACCGTTTCCCGACTGTACGCGGTGTGTGTGGAACGGGATCGGACCGTTTCCTGACTGTACGCGGTGTGTGTGGAACGGGATCGGACCGCTTCCCGACTCTACGCGGTGCGTGTGGAACGGGATCGGACCGTTTCCCGACTGTACATGGTGTTTGTGGAACGGGATCGGACCGTTTCCCGACTGTACGCGGTGTGTGAGGAACAGGATCGGACCATTTCCCGACTCTATGCGGTGCGTGTGGAACGGGATCGGACCATTTCCCGACTCTACGCGGTGTGTGTGGAACGGGATCGGACCGTTTCCCGACTCTACGCGGTGTGTGTGGAACGGGATCGGGACCGTTTCCCGACTGTACGCGGTGTGTGTGGAACAGGATCCGGACCATTTCCCGACACTACGCGGTGTGTGTGGAACGGGATCGGACCGTTTCCCGACTCTACGCGGTGTGTGTGGTACGGGATCGGACCGTTTCCCGACTGTACGCGGTGTGTGTGGAACGGGATCGGACCGTTTCCCGACTGTACGCGGTGTGTGGAATGGGATCGGACCGTTTCCCGACTGGACGCGGTCTGTGTGGAACGGGATCGGACCATTTCCCGACTGTACGTGGTGTGTGTGGAACGGGTTCGGACCGTTTCCCGACTCTACGCGGTGTGTGTGGAACGGGATCGGACCGTTTCCCTACTCTACGCGGTGTGTGTGGAACGGGATCGGACCATTTCCCGACTCTACGCGGTGTGTGTGGAACGGGATCGGACCGTTTCCCGACTGTACGCGGTGTGTGTGGAACGGGATCGGACCGTTTCCCGACTGTACGCGGTGTGTGTGGAACGGGATCGGACCGTTTCCCGACTCTACGCGGTGTGTGTGGAACAGGATCCGGACCGTTACCCGACTCTACGCGGTGTGTGTGGAACGGGATCGGACCGTTTCCCGACTCTACGCAGTGTGTGTGGAACGGGATCGGACCGTTTCCCGACTGTACGCGGTGTGTGAGGAACAGGATCGGACCGTTTCCCGACTGTACGCGGTGTGTGTGGAACGGGATCGGACCGTTTCCCGACTCTACGCGGTGTGTGAGGAACGGGATCGGACCGTTTCCCGACTCTACGCGGTTTGTGAGGAACGGGATCGGACCGTTTCCCGACTCTACGCGGTGTGTGTGGAACGAGATCGGACTGTTTCCCGACTCTACGCGGTGTGTGGAACGGGATCGGGCCATTTCCCGACTCTACACGGTGTGTGTGGAACGGGATCCGGACCGTTTCCCGACTGTACGCGGTGTGTGTGGAACAGGATCGGACCGTTTCCCGACTCTACGCGGTGTGTGAGGAACGGGATCGGACCGTTTCCCGACTGTACGCGGTGTGTGTGGAACGGGATCGGACCATTTCCCGACTGTACGCGGTGTGTGTGGAACGGGATCGGACCGTTTCCCATCTCTACGCGGTTTGTGTGGAACGGGATCGGACCGTTTCCTGACTGTACGCGGTGTGTGTGGAACGGGATCGGACCGTTTCCCAACTCTACGCGGTGTGTGTGGAACGGGATCGGACCGTTTCCCGACTCTACGCGGTGTGTGTGGAACGGGATCGGACCATTTCCCGACTCTACGCGGTGTGTGTGGAACGGGATCGGAGCGTTTCCCGACTGTACGCGGTGTGTGTGGAACGGGATCGGACCGTTTCCCGACTCTACGCGGTGTGTCTGGAACGGGATCGGACCGTTTCCCGACTCTACGCGGTGTGTGGAACGGGATCGGACCGTTTCCCGACTCTACGCGGTGTGTGTGGAACGGGATCGGACCGTTTCCCGACTCTACGCGGTGTGTGTGGAACGGGATCGGGACCGTTTCCCGATTGTACGCGGTGTGTGTGGAACAGGATCCGGACCGTTTCCCGACTCTACGCGCTGTGTGTGGAACAGGATCGGACCGTTTCCCGACTCTACGCGGTGTCTGTGGAATGGGATCGGACCGTTTCCCGACTCTACGCGGTGTGTGTGGAACAGGATCGGACCGTTTCCCGACTGTACGCGATGTGTGTGGAACGGGATCGGACCGTTTCCTGACTCTACGCGGTGTGTGTGGAACAGGATCGGACCATTTCCCGACTCTACGCGGTGTGTGTGGAACGGGATCGGACCATTTCTCGACTCTACGCGGTGTGTGTGGAACAGGATCGGACCGTTTCCCGACTCTACGCGGTGTGTGTGGAACGGGATCGGACCGTTTCCCGAATCTACGCAGTGTGTGTGGAACGGGATCGGACCGTTTCCCGACTCTACGCGGTGTGTGAGGAACGGGATTGGACCGTTTCCCGACTGTACGCGGTGTGTGTGGAACGGGATCGGACCGTTTCCCGACTCTACGCGGTGTGTGTGGAACGGGATCGGACCGTTTCCCGACTCTACGCGGTGTGTGTGGAACGGGATCGGACCGCTTCCCGACTCTACGCGGTGTGTGTGGAACGGGATCGGACCGTTTCCCGACTGTACCCGGTGTGTGTGGAATGGGATCGGACCATTTCCCGACTCTACGCGGTGTGTGTGGAACGGGATCGGACCGTTTCCCGACTGTACGTGGTGTGTGTGGAACGGGATCGGACCGTTTCCCGACTTTACGCGGTGTGTGTGGAACGGGATCGGACCGTTTCCCGACTCTACGTGGTGTGTGTGGAACGGGATCGGACCGTTTCCCGACTTTACGCGGTGTGTGTGGAACGGGATCGGACCGTTTCCCGACTCTACGCGGTGTGTGTGGAACGGGATCGGACCGTTTCCTGACTGTACGCGGTGTGTGTGGAACGGGATCGGACCGTTTCCCGACTCTACGCGGTGTGTGTGGAACGGGATCGGACCGTTTCCCGACTCTACGCGATGTGTGTGGAACGGGATCGGACCGTTTCCCGACTGTACGCGGTGTGTGTGGAACGGGATCGGACCGTTTCCTGACTGTACGCGGTGTGTGTGGAACGGGATCGGACCGCTTCCCGACTCTACGCGGTGCGTGTGGAACGGGATCGGACCGTTTCCCGACTGTACATGGTGTTTGTGGAACGGGATCGGACCGTTTCCCGACTGTACGCGGTGTGTGAGGAACAGGATCGGACCATTTCCCGACTCTATGCGGTGCGTGTGGAACGGGATCGGACCATTTCCCGACTCTACGCGGTGTGTGTGGAACGGGATCGGACCGTTTCCCGACTCTACGCGGTGTGTGTGGAACGGGATCGGGACCGTTTCCCGACTGTACGCGGTGTGTGTGGAACAGGATCCGGACCATTTCCCGACACTACGCGGTGTGTGTGGAACGGGATCGGACCGTTTCCCGACTCTACGCGGTGTGTGTGGTACGGGATCGGACCGTTTCCCGACTGTACGCGGTGTGTGTGGAACGGGATCGGACCGTTTCCCGACTGTACGCGGTGTGTGGAATGGGATCGGACCGTTTCCCGACTGGACGCGGTCTGTGTGGAACGGGATCGGACCATTTCCCGACTGTACGTGGTGTGTGTGGAACGGGTTCGGACCGTTTCCCGACTCTACGCGGTGTGTGTGGAACGGGATCGGACCGTTTCCCTACTCTACGCGGTGTGTGTGGAACGGGATCGGACCATTTCCCGACTCTACGCGGTGTGTGTGGAACGGGATCGGACCGTTTCCCGACTGTACGCGGTGTGTGTGGAACGGGATCGGACCGTTTCCCGACTGTACGCGGTGTGTGTGGAACGGGATCGGACCGTTTCCCGACTCTACGCGGTGTGTGTGGAACAGGATCCGGACCGTTACCCGACTCTACGCGGTGTGTGTGGAACGGGATCGGACCGTTTCCCGACTCTACGCAGTGTGTGTGGAACGGGATCGGACCGTTTCCCGACTGTACGCGGTGTGTGAGGAACAGGATCGGACCGTTTCCCGACTGTACGCGGTGTGTGTGGAACGGGATCGGACCGTTTCCCGACTCTACGCGGTGTGTGAGGAACGGGATCGGACCGTTTCCCGACTCTACGCGGTTTGTGAGGAACGGGATCGGACCGTTTCCCGACTCTACGCGGTGTGTGTGGAACGAGATCGGACTGTTTCCCGACTCTACGCGGTGTGTGGAACGGGATCGGGCCATTTCCCGACTCTACACGGTGTGTGTGGAACGGGATCCGGACCGTTTCCCGACTGTACGCGGTGTGTGTGGAACAGGATCGGACCGTTTCCCGACTCTACGCGGTGTGTGAGGAACGGGATCGGACCGTTTCCCGACTGTACGCGGTGTGTGTGGAACGGGATCGGACCATTTCCCGACTGTACGCGGTGTGTGTGGAACGGGATCGGACCGTTTCCCGTCTCTACGCGGTTTGTGTGGAACGGGATCGGACCGTTTCCTGACTGTACGCGGTGTGTGTGGAACGGGATCGGACCGTTTCCCAACTCTACGCGGTGTGTGTGGAACGGGATCGGACCGTTTCCCGACTCTACGCGGTGTGTGTGGAACGGGATCGGACCATTTCCCGACTCTACGCGGTGTGTGTGGAACGGGATCGGAGCATTTCCCGACTGTACGCGGTGTGTGTGGAACGGGATCGGACCGTTTCCCGACTCTACGCGGTGTGTCTGGAACGGGATCGGACCGTTTCCCGACTCTACGCGGTGTGTGGAACGGGATCGGACCGTTTCCCGACTCTACGCGGTGTGTGTGGAACGGGATCGGACCGTTTCCCGACTCTACGCGGTGTGTGTGGAACGGGATCGGACCGTTTCCCGACTGTACGCGGTGTGTGTGGAACGGGGTCGGACCGTTTCCCGACTCTACGCGGGGTGTGTGGAACGGGATCGGACCGTTTCCCGACTCTACACGGTGTGTGTGGAACGGGATCGGACCGTTTCCCGACTCTACGCGGTGTGTGTGGAACGGGATCGGGACCGTTTCCCGATTGTACGCGGTGTGTGTGGAACAGGATCCGGACCGTTTCCCGACTCTACGCGCTGTGTGTGGAACAGGATCGGACCGTTTCCCGACTCTACGCGGTGTGTGTGGAATGGGATCGGACCGTTTCCCGACTCTACGCGGTGTGTGTGGAACAGGATCGGACCGTTTCCCGACTGTACGCGATGTGTGTGGAACGGGATCGGACCGTTTCCTGACTCTACGCGGTGTGTGTGGAACAGGATCGGACCATTTCCCGACTCTACGCGGTGTGTGTGGAACGGGATCGGACCATTTCTCGACTCTACGCGGTGTGTGTGGAACAGGATCGGACCGTTTCCCGACACTACGCGGTGTGTGTGGAACGGGATCGGACCGTTTCCCGAATCTACGCAGTGTGTGTGGAACGGGATCGGACCGTTTCCCGACTCTACGCGGTGTGTGAGGAACGGGATTGGACCGTTTCCCGACTGTACGCGGTGTGTGTGGAACGGGATCGGACCGTTTCCCGACTCTACGCGGTGTGTGTGGAACGGGATCGGACCGTTTCCCGACTCTACGCGGTGTGTGTGGAACGGGATCGGACCGCTTCCCGACTCTACGCGGTGTGTGTGGAACGGGATCGGACCGTTTCCCGACTGTACCCGGTGTGTGTGGAATGGGATCGGACCATTTCCCGACTCTACGCGGTGTGTGTGGAACGGGATCGGACCGTTTCCCGACTCTACGCGGTGTGTGTGGAACGGGATCGGACCGTTTCCCGACTGTACGCGGTGTGTGTGGAACGGGATCGGACCATTTCCCGACTCTACGCGGTGTGTGTGGAACAGGATCGGACCGTTTCCCGACTCTACGCGGTGTGTGTGGAACAGGATCGGACCGTTTCCCGACTGTACGCGGTGTGTGTGGAACAGGATCGGACCGTTTCCCGACTGTACGCGGTGTGTGTGGAACGGGATCGGACCGTTTCCCGACTCTACGCGGTGTGTGTGGAACGGGATCGGACCGTTTCCCGACTCTACGCGGTGTGTGAGGAACGGGATCGGACCATTTCCCGACTGTACGCGGTGTGTGTGGAACAGGATCGGACCGTTTCCCGACTCTACGCGGTGTGTGTGGAACGGGATCGGACCGTTTCCCGACTCTACGCGGTGTGTGTGGAACAGGATCGGACCGTTTCCCGACTCTACGCGGTGTGTGTGGAACGGGATCGGACCGCTTCCCGACTCTACGCGGTGTGTGTGGAACGGGATCGGACCGTTTCCCGACTGTACACGGTGTGTGTGGAATGGGATCGGACCATTTCCCGACTGTACCCGGTGTGTGTGGAATGGGATCGGACCGTTTCCCGACTCTACGCGGTGTTTGTGGAACGGGATCGGACCGTTTCCCGACTCTACGCGGTGTGTGTGGAACGGGATCGGACCGTTTCCCGACTGTACGCGGTGTGTGTGGAACGGGATTGGACCGTTTCCCGACTCTACGCGGTGTGTGTGGAACGGGATCGGACCGTTTCCCGACTCTACGCAGTGTGTGTGGAACGGGATCCTGACCGTTTCCCGACTGTACGCGGTGTGTGTGGAACGGGATCGGACCGTTTCCCGATTCTACGCGGTGTGTGTGGAACGGGATCGGACCGTTTCCCGACTCTACGCGGTGTGTGTGGAACGGGATCGGATCGTTTCCCGACTCTACGCAGTGTGTGTGGAACGGGATCGGACCGTTTCCCGACTCTACGCAGTGTGTGTGGAACGGGATCGGACCGTTTCCCAACACTACGCGGTGTGTGTGGAACGGGATCGGACCGTTTCCCGACTCTACGCGGTGTGTGTGGAACGGGATCGGACCGTTTCCCGACTCTACGCGGTGTGTGGAACGGGATTGGACCATTTCCCGACTCTACGCGGTGTGTGTGGAACGGGATCGGACCGTTTCCCGACTCTACGCGGTGTGTGTGGAACGGGATCGGACCGTTTCCCGACTGTACGCGGTGTGTGTGGAACGGGATCGGACCGTTTCCCGACTCTACGCGGTGTGTGTGGAACGGGATCGGACCGTTTCCCGACTGTACGCGGTGTGTGTGGAACGGGATCGGACCGTTTCCCGACTGTACGCGGTGTGTGTGGAACGGGATCGGACCGTTTCCCGACTCTACACGGTGTGTGTGGAACGGGATCGGACAGTTTCCCGACTCTACGCGGTGTGTGAGGAACAGGATCGGACCGTTTGCCGACTGTACGCGGTGTGTGTGGAACGGGATCGGACCGTTTCCCGACTCTACGCGGTGTGTGTGGAACGGGATCCGGACCGTTTCCCGACTCTACGCGGTGTGTGAGGAACGGGATCGGACCGTTTCCTGACTCTACGTGGTGTGTGTGGAACGGGATCGGACCGTTTCCCGACTGTACGCGGTGTGTGTGGAACGGGATCGGACCGTTTCCCGACTCTACGCGATGTGTGTGGAACGGTATCGGACCGTTTCCCGACTGTACGCGGTGTGTGTGGAACAGGATCGGACCGTTTCCCGACTGTACGCGGTGTGTGTGGAACGGGATCGGACCGTTTCCCGACTCTACGCGGTGTGTGTGGAACGGGATCGGACCATTTCCCGACTCTACGCATTGTGTGTGGTACGGGATCGGACCGTTTCCCGACTCTACGCGGTGTGTGTGGAACGGGATCGGACCGTTTCCCGACTGTACGTGGTGTGTGGAACGGGATCGGACCGTTTCCCGACTGTACGCGGTGTGTGTGGAACGGGATCCGGACCGTTTCCCGACTGTACGCGGTGTGTGTGGAATGGGATCGGACCGTTTCCCGACTCTACGCGGTGTGTGTGGAACGGGATCGGTCCGTTTCCCGACTCTACGCGGTGTGTGTGGAACGGGATCGGACCGTTTCCCGACTCTACGCGGTGTGTGTGGAACGGGATCGGACCGTTTCCCGACTGTACGCGGAGTGTGAGGAACAGGATCGGACCGTTTGCCGACTGTACGCGGTGTGTGTGGAACGGGATCGGACCGTTTCCCGACTCTACGGGGTGTGTGTGGAACGGGATCGGACCGTTTCCCGACTCTACGCGGTGTGTGTGGAACGGGATCGGACCGTTTCCCGACTCTACGCGGTGTGTCTGGAACGGGATCGGACCGTTTCCCGACTGTACGCGGTGTGTGTGGAATGGGATCGGACCGTTTCCCGACTCTACGCGGTGTGTGTGGAACGGGATCGGACCGTTTCCCGACTGTACGCGGTGTGTGTGGAACAGGATCGGACCGTTTCCCGACTGTACGCGGTGTGTGTGGAACGGGATCGGACCGTTTCCCGACTCTACGCGGTGTGTGTGGAACGGGATCGGACCATTTCCCCACTCTACGCGTTGTGTGTGGAACGGGATCGGACCGTTTCCCGACTCTACGCGGTGTGTGTGGAACGGGATCGGACCGTTTCCCGACTGTACGTGGTGTGTGGAACGGGATCGGACCGTTTCCCGACTGTACGCGGTGTGTGTGGAACGGGATCCGGACCGTTTCCCGACTGTACGCGGTGTGTGTGGAATGGGATCGGACCGTTTCCCGACTCTACGCGGTGTGTGTGGAACGGGATTGGTCCGTTTCCCGACTCTACGCGGTGTGTGTGGAACGGGATCGGACCGTTTCCCGACTCTACGCGGTGTGTGTGGAACGGGATCGGACCGTTTCCCGACTGTACGCGGAGTGTGAGGAACAGGATCGGACCGTTTCCCGACTCTACGCGGTGTGTGTGGAACGGGATCCGGACCGTTTCCCGACTCTACGCGGTGTGTGAGGAACGGGATCGGACCGTTTCCTGACTCTACGCGGTGTGTGTGGAACGGGATCCGTACCTTTTCCCGACTCTATGCGGTGTGTGTGGAACGGGATCGGACCGTTTCCCGACTCTACGCGGTGTGTGTGGAACGGGATCGGACCGTTTCCTGACTGTACGCGGTGTGTGAGGAACAGGATCGGACCGTTTCCCTACTCTACGCGGTGTGTGTGGAACGGGATCGGACCGTTTCCCGACAGTACGCGGTGTGTGTGGAACGGGATCGGACCGTTTCCCGACTGTACGCGGTGTGTGGAATGGGATCGGACCGTTTCCCGACTGTACGCGGTGTGTGTGGAACGGGATCCGGACCGTTTCCCGACAGTATGCGTTGTTTGTGGAACGGGATCGGACCGTTTCCTGACTGTACGCGGTGTGTGGAACGGGATTGGACCGTTTCCCGACTGTACACGGTGTGTGTGGAACGGGATCGGACTGTTTCCCGACTCTACGCGGTGTGTGTGGAACGGGATCGGACCGTTTCCCGACTGTACGCGGTGTGTGTGGAACGGGATCGGACCGTTTCCCGACTGTACGCGGTGTGTGTGGAACGGGATCGGACCGTTTCCCGACTCTACACGGTGTGTGTGGAACGGGATCGGACCATCTCCCGACTGTACGCGGTGTGTGTGGAACGGGATCGGACCATTTCCCGACTGTACGCGGTGTGTGAGGAATGGGATCGGACCGTTTCCCGACTGTACGCGGTGTGTGTGGAACGGGATCGGACCGTTTCCCGACTCTATGCGGTGTGTGTGGAACGGGATCGGACCGTTTCCCGACTCTACGCGGTGTGTGTGGAACGGGATCGGACCTTTTCCCGACTGTACGCGTTGTGTGTGGAACGGGATCGGACCGTTTCCCGACTGTACGCGGTGTGTGTGGAACGGCATCGGACCGTTTCCCGACTCTACGCGGTGTGTGGAATGGGATCGGACCGTTTCCCGACTGTACGCGGTGTGTGTGGAACGGGATCCGGACCGTTTCCCGACAGTACGCGTTGTGTGTGGAACGGGATCGGACCGTTTCCTGACTGTACGCGGTGTGTGGAACGGGATTGGACCGTTTCCCGACTGTACACGGTGTGTGTGGAACGGGATCGGACTGTTTCCCGACTCTACGCGGTGTGTGTGGAACGGGATCGGACCGTTTCCCGACTGTACGCGGTGTGTGTGGAACGGGATCGGACCGTTTCCCGACTCTACACGGTGTGTGTGGAACGGGATCGGACCATCTCCCGACTGTACGCGGTGTGTGTGGAACGGGATCGGACCATTTCCCGACTGTACGCGCTGTGTGAGGAACGGGATCGGACCGTTTCCCGACTGTACGCGGTGTGTGTGGAACGGGATCGGACCGTTTCCCGACTCTACGCGGTGTGTGTGGAACGGGATCGGACCGTTTCCCGACTCTACGCGGTGTGTGTGGAACGGGATCGGACCTTTTCCCGACTGTACGCGTTGTGTGTGGAACGGGATCGGACCGTTTCCCGACTGTACGCGGTGTGTGTGGAACGGCATCGGACCGTTTCCCGACTCTACGCGGTGTGTGTGGAACGGGATCGGACCGTTTCCCGACTGTACGCGGTGTGTGTGGAACGGGATCGGACCGTTTCCCGACTCTACACGGTGTGTGTGGAACGGGATCGGACCGTTTCCCGACTCTACGCGGTGTGTGTGGAACGGGATCGGACCGTTTCCCGACTCTACGCGGTGTGTGTGGAACAGGATCGGACCGTTTCCCGACTCTACGCGGTGTGTGTGGAACGGGATCGGACCGTTTCCCCACTGTACGCGGTGTGTGTGGAACGGGATCGGACCGTTCCCCGACTCTACGCGGTGTGTGTGGAACGGGATTGGACCGTTTCCCGACTGTACGCGGAGTGTGAGGAACAGGATCGGACCGTTTGCCGACTGTACGCGGTGTGTGTGGAACGGGACCCGGACCGTTTCCCAACTCTACGCGGTGTGTGAGGAACGGGATCGGACCGTTTCCCGACTCTACGTGGTGTGTGCGGAACGGGATCGGACCATTTCCCGACTGTACGTGGTGTGTGTGGAACGGGATCCGTACCGTTTCCCGACTCTACGCGGTGTGTGTGGAACGGGATCGGACCGTTTCCCGACTGTACGCGGTGTGTGAGGAACAGGATCGGACCTTTTCCCGACTCTACGCGGTGTGTGTGGAACGGGATCGGACCATTTACCGACTCTAAGCGGTGTGTGTGGAACGGGATCGGACCATTTCCCGACTGTACGCGGTGTGTGTGGAATGGGATCGGACCGTTTCCCGACTGTACGCGGTGTGTGGAACGGGATCGTACCGTTTCCCGACTCTACACGGTGTGTGTGGAACGGGATCGGACCGTCTCCCGACTGTACGCGGTGTGTGAGGAACGGGATCGGACCGTTTCCCGACTGTACGCGGTGTGTGTGGAACGGGATCGGACCGTTTCCCGACTCTACGCGGTGTGTGTGGAACGGGATCGGACCGTTTCCCGACTCTACGCGGTGTGTGTGGAACGGGATCGGACCGTTTCCCGACTCTACGCGGTGTGTGTGGAACGGGATTGGACCATTTCCCGACTCTACGCGGTGTGTGGAATGGGATCAGACCGTTTCCCGACTCTACGCGGTGTGTGTGGAATGGGATCGGACCGTTTCCCGACTCTACGCGGTGTGTGTGGAACGGGATCGGACCGTTTCCCGACTGTACGCGTTGTGTGTGGAACGGGATCGGACCGTTTCCCGACTGTACGCGGTGTGTGTGGAACGGGATCGGACCGTTTCCCGACTCTACGCGGTGTGTGTGGAACGGGATCGGACCGTTTCCCGACTGTACGCGGTGTGTGTGGAACGGGATCGGACCGTTTCCCGACTCTACACAGTGTGTGTGGAACGGGATCGGACCGTTTCCCGACTCTACGCGGTGTGTGTGGAACGGGATCGGGACCGTTTCCCGATTGTACGCGGTGTGTGTGGAACAGGATCCGGACCGTTTCCCGACTCTACGCGGTGTGTGTGGAACAGGATCCGGACCGTTTCCCGACTGTACGCGGTGTGTGTGGAACGGGATCGGACCGTTTCCCGACTCTACACGGTGTGTGTGGAACGGGATCGGACCATTTCCCGACTCTACGCGGTGTGTGTGGAACGGGATCGGGATCGTTTCCCGACTGTACGCGGTGTGTGTGGAACGGGATCGGACCTTTTCCCGACTCTACGCGGTGTGTGTGGAACGGGATCGGACCGTTTCCCGACTCTACGCGGTGTGTGTGGAACGGGATTGGACCGTTTCCCGACTCTACGGGGTGTGTGTGGAACGGGATCGGACCGTTTCCCGACTCTACGTGGTGTGTGTGGAACGGGATCGGACCGTTTCCCGACTGTACGCGGTGTGTGTGGAACGGGATCGGACCGTTTCCCGACTCTACGCGGTGTGTGTGGAACAGGATCTGGACCGCTTCCCGACTGTATGCGGTGTGTGTGGAACGGGATCGGACCGTTTCCCGACTGTACGCGGTGTGTGTGGAACTGGATCGGACCGTTTCCCGACTCTACGGGGTGTGTGTGGAACGGGATCGGACCGTTTCCCGACTCTACGCGGTGTGTGTGGAACGGGATCGGACCGTTTCCCGACTCTACGCGCGGTGTGTGTGGAACAGGATCGGACCGTTTCCCGACTGTACGCGGTGTGTGTGGAATGGGATCGGACCGTTTCCCAACTCTACGCGGTGTGTGTGGAATGGGATCGGACCGTTTCCCGACTGTACGCGGTGTGTGTGGAACAGGATCGGACCGTTTCCCGACTGTAGGCGGTGTGTGTGGAACGGGATCGGACCGTTTCCCGACTCTACGCGGTGTGTGTGGAACGGGATCGGACCATTTCCCAACTCTACGCGGTGTGTGTGGAACGGGATCAGACCGTTTCCCGACTCTACGCGGTGTGTGTGGAACGGGATCGGACCGTTTCCCGACTGTACGCGGTGTGTGGAACGGGATTGGACCGTTTCCCGACTGTACGCGGTGTGTGTGGAACGGGATCCGGACCGTTTCCCGACTGTTCGCGGTGTGTGTGGAACGGGATCGGACCGTTTCCCGACTCTACGCGGTGTGTGTGGAACGGGATCGGACCGTTTCCCGACTCTACGCGGTGTGTGTGGAACGGGATCGGACCGTTTCCCGACTCTGCGGGGTGTGTGTGGAACGGGATCGGACCGTTTCCCGACTCTACGTGGTGTGTGTGGAACGGGATCGGACTGTTTCCCGACTGTACGCGGTGTGTGTGGAACGGGATCGGACCGTTTCCCGACTCTACGCGGTGTGTGTGGAACAGGATCCGGACCGCTTCCCGACTGTATGCGGTGTGTGTGGAACGGGATCGGACCGTTTCCCGACTGTATGCGGTGTGTGTGGAACTGGATTGGACCATTTCCCGACTCTACGGGGTGTGTGTGGAACGGGATCGGACCGTTTCCCGACTCTACGCGGTGTGTGTGGAACGGGATCGGACCGTTTCCCGACTCTACGCGGTGTGTGTGGAACGGGATCGGACCGTTTCCCGACTGTACGCGGTGTGTGTGGAACGGGATCGGACCGTTTCCCAACTCTACGCGGTGTGTGTGGAACGGGATCGGACCGTTTCCCGACTGTACGCGGTGTGTGTGGAACAGGATCGGACCGTTTCCCGACTGTAGGCGGTGTGTGTGGAACGGGATCGGACCGTTTCCCGACTCTACGCGGTGTGTGTGTAACGGGATCGGACCATTTCCCGACTCTACGCGGTGTGTGTGGAACGGGATCGGACCGTTTCCCGACTCTACGCGGTGTGTGTGGAACGGGATCGGACCGTTTCCCGACTGTACGCGGTGTGTGGAACGGGATTGGACCATTTCCCGACTGTACGCGGTGTGTGTGGAACGGGATCCGGACCGTTTCCCGACTGTACGCGGTGTGTGTGGAATGGGATCGGACCGTTTCCCGACTCTACGCGGTGTGTGTGGAACGGGATCGGTCCGTTTCCCGACGCTACGCGGTGTGTGTGGAACGGGATCGGACCATTTCCCGACTCTACGCGGTGTGTGTGGAACGGGATCGGACCGTTTCCCGACTGTACGCGGTGTGTGGAACGGGATTGGACCATTTCCCGACTGTACGCGGTGTGTGTGGAACGGGATCCGGACCGTTTCCCGACTGTACGCGGTGTGTGTGGAATGGGATCGGACCGTTTCCCGACTCTACGCGGTGTGTGTGGAACGGGATCGGTCCGTTTCCCGACGCTACGCGGTGTGTGTGGAACGGGATCGGACCATTTCCCGACTCTACGCGGTGTGTGTGGAACGGGATCGGACCGTTTCCCGACTCTGCGGGGTGTGTGTGGAACGGGATCGGACCGTTTCCCGACTCTACGTGGTGTGTGTGGAACGGGATCGGACTGTTTCCCGACTGTACGCGGTGTGTGTGGAACGGGATCGGACCGTTTCCCGACTCTACGCGGTGTGTGTGGAACAGGATCCGGACCGCTTCCCGACTGTATGCGGTGTGTGTGGAACGGGATCGGACCGTTTCCCGACTGTACGCGGTTTGTGTGGAACTGGATTGGACCATTTCCCGACTCTACGGGGTGTGTGTGGAACGGGATCGGACCGTTTCCCGACTGTACGCGGTGTGTGTGGAACGGGATCGGACCGTTTCCCGACTCTACGCGGTGTGTGTGGAACGGGATCGGACCGTTTCCCGACTGTACGCGGTGTGTGTGGAACGGGATCGGACCGTTTCCCAACTCTACGCGGTGTGTGTGGAACGGGATCGGACCGTTTCCCGACTGTACGCGGTGTGTGTGGAACAGGATCGGACCGTTTCCCGACTGTAGGCGGTGTGTGTGGAACGGGATCGGACCGTTTCCCGACTCTACGCGGTGTGTGTGTAACGGGATCGGACCATTTCCCGACTCTACGCGGTGTGTGTGGAACGGGATCGGACCATTTCCCGACTCTACGCGGTGTGTGTGGAACGGGATCGGACCGTTTCCCGACTGTACGCGGTGTGTGGAACGGGATTGGACCATTTCCCGACTGTACGCGGTGTGTGTGGAACGGGATCCGGACCGTTTCCCGACTGTACGCGGTGTGTGTGGAATGGGATCGGACCGTTTCCCGACTCTACGCGGTGTGTGTGGAACGGGATCGGTCCGTTTCCCGACGCTACGCGGTGTGTGTGGAACGGGATCGGACCATTTCCCGACTCTACGCGGTGTGTGTGGAACGGGATCGGACCGTTTCCCGACTCTACGCGGTGTGTGTGGAACGGGATCGGACCGTTTCCCCACTGTACGCGGTGTGTGTGGAACGGGATCGGACCGTTCCCCGACTCTACGCGGTGTGTGTGGAACGGGATCGGACCGTTTCCCGACTGTACGCGGTGTGTGAGGAACAGGATCGGACCGTTTGCAGACTGTACGTGGTGTGTGTGGAACGGGATCGGACCGTTTCCTGACTCTACGCGGTGTGTGTGGAACGGGATCCGGACCATTTCCCGACTCTTCGCGGTGTGTGAGGAACGGGATCGGACCGTTTCCCGACTCTACGTGGTGTGTGTGGAACGGGATCGGACCGTTTCCCGACTCTACGCGGTGTGTGTGGAACGGGATCGGACCGTTTCCCGACTCTACGGGGTGTGTGTGGAACGGGATCGGACCGTTTCCCGACTCTACGCGGTGTGTGTGGAATGGGATCGGACCGTTTCCCGACTGTACGCGGTGTGTGTGGAACGGGATCGGACCGTTTCCCGACTCTACGCGGTGTGTGTGGAACAGGATCTGGACCGCTTCCCGACTGTATGCGGTGTGTGTGGAACGGGATCGGACCGTTTCCCGACTGTATGCGGTGTGTGTGGAACGGGATCGGACCGTTTCCCGACTCTACGGGGTGTGTGTGGAACGGGATCGGACCGTTTCCCGACTCTACGCGGTGTGTGTGGAACGGGATCGGACCGTTTCCCGACTCTACGCGGTGTGTGTGGAACGGGATCGGACCGTTTCCCGACTGTACGCGGTGTGTGTGGAACGGGATCGGACCGTTTCCCAACTCTACGCGGTGTGTGTGGAACGGGATCGGACCGTTTCCCGACTGTACGCGGTGTGTGTGGAACAGGATCGGACCGTTTCCCGACTGTAGGCGGTGTGTGTGGAATGGGATCGGACCGTTTCCCGACTCTACGCGGTGTGTGTGGAACGGGATCGGACCATTTCCCGACTCTACGCGGTGTGTGTGGAACGGGATCGGACCGTTTCCCGACTCTACGCGGTGTGTGTGGAACGGGATCGGACCGTTTCCCGACTGTACGCGGTGTGTGGAACGGGATTGGACCGTTTCCCGACTGTACGCGGTGTGTGTGGAACGGGATCCGGACCGTTTCCCGACTGTACGCGGTGTGTGTGGAATGGGATCGGACCGTTTCCCGACCCTACGCGGTGTGTGTGGAACGGGATCGGTCCGTTTCCCGACTCTACGCGGTGTGTGTGGAACGGGATCGGACCATTTCCCGACTCTACGCGGTGTGTGTGGAACGGGATCGGACTGTTTCCCGACTCTACGCGGTGTGTGTGGAACGGGATCGGACCGTTTCCCCACTGTACGCGGTGTGTGTGGAACGGGATCGGACCGTTCCCCGACTCTACGCGGTGTGTGTGGAACGGGATCGGACCATTTCCCGACTGTACGCGGTGTGTGAGGAACAGGATCGGACCGTTTGCAGACTGTACGCGGTGTGTGTGGAACGGGATCGGACCGTTTCCTGACTCTACGCGGTGTGTGTGGAACGGGATCCGGACCGCTTCCTGACTCTTCGCGGTGTGTGAGGAACGGGATCGGACCGTTTCCCGACTCTACGTGGTGTGTGTGGAACGGGATCGGACCGTTTCCCGACTGTACGCGGTGTGTGTGGAACGGGATCCGTACCGTTTCCCGACTCTACGCGGAGTGTGTGGAACGGGATCGGACCGTTTCCCGACTCTACGCGGTGTGTGTGGAACGGGATCGGACCATTTCCCGACTCTACGCGGTGTGTGTGGAACGGGATCAGACCGTTTCCCGACTCTACGCGGTGTGTGTGGAACGGGATCGGACCGTTTCCCGACTGTACGCGGTGTGTGTGGAACGGGATCGGACCGTTTCCCGACTCTACGCGGTGTGTGTGGAACAGGATCTGGACCGCTTCCCGACTGTATGCGGTGTGTGTGGAACGGGATCGGACCGTTTCCCGACTGTATGCGGTGTGTGTGGAACGGGATCGGACCGTTTCCCGACTCTACGGGGTGTGTGTGGAACGGGATCGGACCGTTTCCCGACTCTACGCGGTGTGTGTGGAACGGGATCGGACCGTTTCCCGACTCTACGCGGTGTGTGTGGAACGGGATCGGACCGTTTCCCGACTGTACGCGGTGTGTGTGGAACGGGATCGGACCGTTTCCCAACTCTACGCGGTGTGTGTGGAACGGGATCGGACCGTTTCCCGACTGTACGCGGTGTGTGTGGAACAGGATCGGACCGTTTCCCGACTGTAGGCGGTGTGTGTGGAACGGGATTGGACCGTTTCCCGACTCTACGCGGTGTGTGTGGAACGGGATCGGACCATTTCCCGACTCTACGCGGTGTGTGTGGAACGGGATCGGACCGTTTCCCGACTCTACGCGGTGTGTGTGGAACGGGATCGGACCGTTTCCCGACTGTACGCGGTGTGTTGAACGGGATTGGACCGTTTCCCGACTGTACGCGGTGTGTGTGGAACGGGATCCGGACCGTTTCCCGACTGTACGCGGTGTGTGTGGAATGGGATCGGACCGTTTCCCGACCCTACGCGGTGTGTGTGGAACGGGATCGGTCCGTTTCCCGACTCTACGCGGTGTGTGTGGAACGGGATCGGACCGTTTCCCGACTCTACGCGGTGTGTGTGGAACGGGATCGGACCGTTTCCCGACTCTACGCGGTGTGTGTGGAACGGGATCGGACCGTTTCCCCACTGTACGCGGTGTGTGTGGAACGGGATCGGACCGTTCCCCGACTCTACGCGGTGTGTGTGGAACGGGATCGGACCATTTCCCGACTGTACGCGGTGTGTGAGGAACAGGATCGGACCGTTTGCAGACTGTACGCGGTGTGTGTGGAACGGGATCGGACCGTTTCCTGACTCTACGCGGTGTGTGTGGAACGGGATCCGGACCGTTTCCTGACTCTTCGCGGTGTGTGAGGAACGGGATCGGACCGTTTCCCGACTCTACGTGGTGTGTGTGGAACGGGATCGGACCGTTTCCCGACTGTACGCGGTGTGTGTGGAACGGGATCCGTACCGTTTCCCGACTCTACGCGGTGTGTGTGGAACGGGATCGGACCGTTTCCCGACTCTACGCGGTGTGTGTGGAACGGGATCGGACCGTTTCCCGACTGTACGCGGTGTGTGAGGAACAGGATCGGTCCGTTTCCCGACTCTACGCGGTGTGTGTGGAACGGGATCGGACCGTTTCCCGACTCTACGCGGTGTGTGTGGAACGGGATCGGACCATTTCCCGACTGTACGTGGTGTGTGTGGAACGGGATCGGACCGTTTCCCGACTGTACGCGGTGTGTGGAATGGGATCGGACCATTTCCCGACTGTACGCGGTGTGTGTGGAACGGGATCCGGACCGTTTCCCGACTGTACGCGGTGTGTGAGGAACAGGATCAGACCGTTTCCCGACTCTACGCGGTGTGTGTGGAACGGGATCGGACCGTTTCCCGACTCTACGCGGTGTGTGTGGAACGGGATCGGACCATTTCCCGACTGTAGGCGGTGTGTGTGGAACGGGATCGGACCGTTTCCCGACTGTACGCGGTGTGTGGAATGGGATCGGACCGTTTCCCGACTGTACGCGGTGTGTGTGGAACGGGATCCGAACCGTTTCCCGACAGTACGCGGTGTGTGTGGAACGGGATCGGACCGTTTCCTGACTGTACGCGGTTTGTGGAACGGGATCGGACCGTTTCCCGACTGTACGCGGTGTGTGTGGAACGGGATCGGACTGTTTCCCGACTCTACGCGGTGTGTGTGGAACGGGATCGGACCGTTTCCCGACTGTACGCGGTGTGTGTGGAACGGGATCGGACCGTTTCCCGACTGTACGCGGTGTGTGTGGAACGGGATCGGACCGTTTCCCGACTCTACACGGTGTGTGTGGAACGGGATCGGACCGTTTCCCGACTGTACGCGGTGTGTGTGGAAGAGGATCGGACCGTTTCCCGACTGTAGGCGGTGTGTGTGGAACGGGATCGGACCGTTTCCCGACTCTACGCGGTGTGTGTGGAACGGGATCGGACCATTTCCCGACTCTACGCGGTGTGTGTGGAACGGGATCGGACCGTTTCCCGACTCTACGCGGTGTGTGTGGAACGGGATCGGACCGTTTCCCGACTGTACGCGGTGTGTGGAACGGGATTGGACCATTTCCCGACTGTACGCGGTGTGTGTGGAACGGGATCGGACCGTTTCCCGACTCTACGCGGTGTGTGTGGAACGGGATCGGACCGTTTCCCGACTCTACGTGGTGTGTGTGGAACGGGATCGGACCGTTTCCCCACTGTACGCGGTGTGTGTGGAACGGGATCGGACCGTTCCCCGACTCTACGCGGTGTGTGTGGAACGGGATCGGACCGTTTCCCGACTGTACGCGGTGTGTGTGGAACGGGATCGGACCGTTTCCCGACTCTATGCGGTGTGTGTGGAACGGGATCGGACCGTTTCCCGACTCTACGCGGTGTGTGTGGAACGGGATCGGACCTTTTCCCGACTGTACGCGTTGTGTGTGGAACGGGATCGGACCGTTTCCCGACTGTACGCGGTGTGTGTGGAACGGGATCGGACCGTTTCCCGACTCTATGCGGTGTGTGTGGAACGGGATCGGACCGTTTCCCGACTCTACGCGGTGTGTGTGGAACGGGATCGGACCTTTTCCCGACTGTACGCGTTGTGTGTGGAACGGGATCGGACCGTTTCCCGACTGTACGCGGTGTGTGTGGAACGGCATCGGACCGTTTCCCGACTCTACGCGGTGTGTGGAATGGGATCGGACCGTTTCCCGACTGTACGCGGTGTGTGTGGAACGGGATCCGGACCGTTTCCCGACAGTACGCGTTGTGTGTGGAACGGGATCGGACCGTTTCCTGACTGTACGCGGTGTGTGGAACGGGATTGGACCGTTTCCCGACTGTACACGGTGTGTGTGGAACGGGATCGGACTGTTTCCCGACTCTACGCGGTGTGTGTGGAACGGGATCGGACCGTTTCCCGACTGTACGCGGTGTGTGTGGAACGGGATCGGACCGTTTCCCGACTCTACACGGTGTGTGTGGAACGGGATCGGACCATCTCCCGACTGTACGCGGTGTGTGTGGAACGGGATCGGACCATTTCCCGACTGTACGCGGTGTGTGAGGAACGGGATCGGACCGTTTCCCGACTGTACGCGGTGTGTGTGGAACGGGATCGGACCGTTTCCCGACTCTACGCGGTGTGTGTGGAACGGGATCGGACCGTTTCCCGACTCTACGCGGTGTGTGTGGAACGGGATCGGACCTTTTCCCGACTGTACGCGTTGTGTGTGGAACGGGATCGGACCGTTTCCCGACTGTACGCGGTGTGTGTGGAACGGCATCGGACCGTTTCCCGACTCTACGCGGTGTGTGTGGAACGGGATCGGACCGTTTCCCGACTGTACGCGGTGTGTGTGGAACGGGATCGGACCGTTTCCCGACTCTACACGGTGTGTGTGGAACGGGATCGGACCGTTTCCCGACTCTACGCGGTGTGTGTGGAACGGGATCGGACCGTTTCCCGACTCTACGCGGTGTGTGTGGAACAGGATCGGACCGTTTCCCGACTCTACGCGGTGTGTGTGGAACGGGATCGGACCGTTTCCCCACTGTACGCGGTGTGTGTGGAACGGGATCGGACCGTTCCCCGACTCTACGCGGTGTGTGTGGAACGGGATTGGACCGTTTCCCGACTGTACGCGGAGTGTGAGGAACAGGATCGGACCGTTTGCCGACTGTACGCGGTGTGTGTGGAACGGGACCCGGACCGTTTCCCAACTCTACGCGGTGTGTGAGGAACGGGATCAGACCGTTTCCCGACTCTACGTGGTGTGTGCGGAACGGGATCGGACCATTTCCCGACTGTACGCGGTGTGTGTGGAACGGGATCCGTACCGTTTCCCGACTCTACGCGGTGTGTGTGGAACGGGATCGGACCGTTTCCCGACTGTACGCGGTGTGTGAGGAACAGGATCGGACCTTTTCCCGACTCTACGCGGTGTGTGTGGAACGGGATCGGACCATTTACCGACTCTAAGCGGTGTGTGTGGAACGGGATCGGACCATTTCCCGACTGTACGCGGTGTGTGTGGAATGGGATCGGACCGTTTCCCGACTGTACGCGGTGTGTGGAACGGGATCGGACCGTTTCCCGACTCTACACGGTGTGTGTGGAACGGGATCGGACCGTCTCCCGACTGTACGCGGTGTGTGAGGAACGGGATCGGACCGTTTCCCGACTGTACGCGGTGTGTGTGGAACGGGATCGGACCGTTTCCCGACTCTACGCGGTGTGTGTGGAACGGGATCGGACCATTTCCCGACTCTACGCGGTGTGTGTGGAACGGGATCGGACCGTTTCCCGACTCTACGCGGTGTGTGTGGAACGGGATCGGACCATTTCCCGACTCTACGCGGTGTGTGGAACGGGATCAGACCGTTTCCCGACTCTACGCGGTGTGTGTGGAATGGGATCGGACCGTTTCCCGACTCTACGCGGTGTGTGTGGAACGGGATCGGACCGTTTCCCGACTGTACGCGTTGTGTGTGGAACGGGATCGGACCGTTTCCCGACTGTACGCGGTGTGTGTGGAACGGGATCGGACCGTTTCCCGACTCTACGCGGTGTGTGTGGAACGGGATCGGACCGTTTCCCGACTGTACGCGGTGTGTGTGGAACGGGATCGGACCGTTTCCCGACTCTACACAGTGTGTGTGGAACGGGATCGGACCGTTTCCCGACTCTACGCGGTGTGTGTGGAACGGGATCGGGACCGTTTCCCGATTGTACGCGGTGTGTGTGGAACAGGATCCGGACCGTTTCCCGACTCTACGCGGTGTGTGTGGAACAGGATCCGGACCGTTTCCCGACTGTACGCGGTGTGTGTGGAACGGGATCGGACCGTTTCCCGACTCTACACGGTGTGTGTGGAACGGGATCGGACCATTTCCCGACTCTACGCGGTGTGTGTGGAACGGGATCGGGATCGTTTCCCGACTGTACGCGGTGTGTGTGGAACGGGATCGGACCTTTTCCCGACTCTACGCGGTGTGTGTGGAACGGGATCGGACCGTTTCCCGACTCTACGCGGTGTGTGTGGAACGGGATTGGACCGTTTCCCGACTCTACGGGGTGTGTGTGGAACGGGATCGGACCGTTTCCCGACTCTACGTGGTGTGTGTGGAACGGGATCGGACCGTTTCCCGACTGTACGCGGTGTGTGTGGAACGGGATCGGACCGTTTCCCGACTCTACGCGGTGTGTGTGGAACAGGATCTGGACCGCTTCCCGACTGTATGCGGTGTGTGTGGAACGGGATCGGACCGTTTCCCGACTGTACGCGGTGTGTGTGGAACTGGATCGGACCGTTTCCCGACTCTACGGGGTGTGTGTGGAACGGGATCGGACCGTTTCCCGACTCTACGCGGTGTGTGTGGAACGGGATCGGACCGTTTCCCGACTCTACGCGAGGTGTGTGTGGAACAGGATCGGACCGTTTCCCGACTGTACGCGGTGTGTGTGGAATGGGATCGGACCGTTTCCCAACTCTACGCGGTGTGTGTGGAATGGGATCGGACCGTTTCCCGACTGTACGCGGTGTGTGTGGAACAGGATCGGACCGTTTCCCGACTGTAGGCGGTGTGTGTGGAACGGGATCGGACCGTTTCCCGACTCTACGCGGTGTGTGTGGAACGGGATCGGACCATTTCCCGACTCTACGCGGTGTGTGTGGAACGGGATCAGACCGTTTCCCGACTCTACGCGGTGTGTGTGGAACGGGATCGGACCGTTTCCCGACTGTACGCGGTGTGTGGAACGGGATTGGACCGTTTCCCGACTGTACGCGGTGTGTGTGGAACGGGATCCGGACCGTTTCCCGACTGTTCGCGGTGTGTGTGGAACGGGATCGGACCGTTTCCCGACTCTACGCGGTGTGTGTGGAACGGGATCGGACCGTTTCCCGACTCTACGCGGTGTGTGTGGAACGGGATCGGACCGTTTCCCGACTCTGCGGGGTGTGTGTGGAACGGGATCGGACCGTTTCCCGACTCTACGTGGTGTGTGTGGAACGGGATCGGACTGTTTCCCGACTGTACGCGGTGTGTGTGGAACGGGATCGGACCGTTTCCCGACTCTACGCGGTGTGTGTGGAACAGGATCCGGACCGCTTCCCGACTGTATGCGGTGTGTGTGGAACGGGATCGGACCGTTTCCCGACTGTATGCGGTGTGTGTGGAACTGGATTGGACCATTTCCCGACTCTACGGGGTGTGTGTGGAACGGGATCGGACCGTTTCCCGACTCTACGCGGTGTGTGTGGAACGGGATCGGACCGTTTCCCGACTCTACGCGGTGTGTGTGGAACGGGATCGGACCGTTTCCCGACTGTACGCGGTGTGTGTGGAACGGGATCGGACCGTTTCCCAACTCTACGCGGTGTGTGTGGAACGGGATCGGACCGTTTCCCGACTGTACGCGGTGTGTGTGGAACAGGATCGGACCGTTTCCCGACTGTAGGCGGTGTGTGTGGAACGGGATCGGACCGTTTCCCGACTCTACGCGGTGTGTGTGTAACGGGATCGGACCATTTCCCGACTCTACGCGGTGTGTGTGGAACGGGATCGGACCGTTTCCCGACTCTACGCGGTGTGTGTGGAACGGGATCGGACCGTTTCCCGACTGTACGCGGTGTGTGGAACGGGATTGGACCATTTCCCGACTGTACGCGGTGTGTGTGGAACGGGATCCGGACCGTTTCCCGACTGTACGCGGTGTGTGTGGAATGGGATCGGACCGTTTCCCGACTCTACGCGGTGTGTGTGGAACGGGATCGGTCCGTTTCCCGACGCTACGCGGTGTGTGTGGAACGGGATCGGACCATTTCCCGACTCTACGCGGTGTGTGTGGAACGGGATCGGACCGTTTCCCGACTGTACGCGGTGTGTGGAACGGGATTGGACCATTTCCCGACTGTACGCGGTGTGTGTGGAACGGGATCCGGACCGTTTCCCGACTGTACGCGGTGTGTGTGGAATGGGATCGGACCGTTTCCCGACTCTACGCGGTGTGTGTGGAACGGGATCGGTCCGTTTCCCGACGCTACGCGGTGTGTGTGGAACGGGATCGGACCATTTCCCGACTCTACGCGGTGTGTGTGGAACGGGATCGGACCGTTTCCCGACTCTGCGGGGTGTGTGTGGAACGGGATCGGACCGTTTCCCGACTCTACGTGGTGTGTGTGGAACAGGATCGGACTGTTTCCCGACTGTACGCGGTGTGTGTGGAACGGGATCGGACCGTTTCCCGACTCTACGCGGTGTGTGTGGAACAGGATCCGGACCGCTTCCCGACTGTATGCGGTGTGTGTGGAACGGGATCGGACCGTTTCCCGACTGTACGCGGTTTGTGTGGAACTGGATTGGACCATTTCCCGACTCTACGGGGTGTGTGTGGAACGGGATCGGACCGTTTCCCGACTGTACGCGGTGTGTGTGGAACGGGATCGGACCGTTTCCCGACTCTACGCGGTGTGTGTGGAACGGGATCGGACCGTTTCCCGACTGTACGCGGTGTGTGTGGAACGGGATCGGACCGTTTCCCAACTCTACGCGGTGTGTGTGGAACGGGATCGGACCGTTTCCCGACTGTACGCGGTGTGTGTGGAACAGGATCGGACCGTTTCCCGACTGTAGGCGGTGTGTGTGGAACGGGATCGGACCGTTTCCCGACTCTACGCGGTGTGTGTGTAACGGGATCGGACCATTTCCCGACTCTACGCGGTGTGTGTGGAACGGGATCGGACCGTTTCCCGACTCTACGCGGTGTGTGTGGAACGGGATCGGACCGTTTCCCGACTGTACGCGGTGTGTGGAACGGGATTGGACCATTTCCCGACTGTACGCGGTGTGTGTGGAACGGGATCCGGACCGTTTCCCGACTGTACGCGGTGTGTGTGGAATGGGATCGGACCGTTTCCCGACTCTACGCGGTGTGTGTGGAACGGGATCGGTCCGTTTCCCGACGCTACGCGGTGTGTGTGGAACGGGATCGGACCATTTCCCGACTCTACGCGGTGTGTGTGGAACGGGATCGGACCGTTTCCCGACTCTACGCGGTGTGTGTGGAACGGGATCGGACCATTTCCCCACTGTACGCGGTGTGTGTGGAACGGGATCGGACCATTCCCCGACTCTACGCGGTGTGTGTGGAACGGGATCGGACCGTTTCCCGACTGTACGCGGTGTGTGAGGAACAGGATCGGACCGTTTGCAGACTGTACGTGGTGTGTGTGGAACGGGATCGGACCGTTTCCTGACTCTACGCGGTGTGTGTG
Organism: Somniosus microcephalus; assembly: GCF_052327205.1. Taxonomy (NCBI): domain Eukaryota; kingdom Metazoa; phylum Chordata; class Chondrichthyes; order Squaliformes; family Somniosidae; genus Somniosus; species Somniosus microcephalus. The sequence goes on along the minus strand of NC_141020.1, from coordinate 13,492,113 downwards.
GAACGGGATCCGGACCATTTCCCGACTCTTCGCGGTGTGTGAGGAACGGGATCGGACCGTTTCCCGACTCTACGTGGTGTGTGTGGAACGGGATCGGACCGTTTCCCGACTCTACGCGGTGTGTGTGGAACGGGATCGGACCGTTTCCCGACTCTACGGGGTGTGTGTGGAACGGGATCGGACCGTTTCCCGACTCTACGCGGTGTGTGTGGAATGGGATCGGACCGTTTCCCGACTGTACGCGGTGTGTGTGGAACGGGATCGGACCGTTTCCCGACTCTACGCGGTGTGTGTGGAACAGGATCTGGACCGCTTCCCGACTGTATGCGGTGTGTGTGGAACGGGATCGGACCGTTTCCCGACTGTATGCGGTGTGTGTGGAACGGGATCGGACCGTTTCCCGACTCTACGGGGTGTGTGTGGAACGGGATCGGACCGTTTCCCGACTCTACGCGGTGTGTGTGGAACGGGATCGGACCGTTTCCCGACTCTACGCGGTGTGTGTGGAACGGGATCGGACCGTTTCCCGACTCTACGCGGTGTGTGTGGAACGGGATCGGACCGTTTCCCAACTCTACGCGGTGTGTGTGGAACGGGATCGGACCGTTTCCCGACTGTACGCGGTGTGTGTGGAACAGGATCGGACCGTTTCCCGACTGTAGGCGGTGTGTGTGGAACGGGATCGGACCGTTTCCCGACTCTACGCGGTGTGTGTGGAACGGGATCGGACCATTTCCCGACTCTACGCGGTGTGTGTGGAACGGGATCGGACCGTTTCCCGACTCTACGCGGTGTGTGTGGAACGGGATCGGACCGTTTCCCTACTGTACGCGGTGTGTGGAACGGGATTGGACCGTTTCCCGACTGTACGCGGTGTGTGTGGAACGGGATCCGGACCGTTTCACGACTGTACGCGGTGTGTGTGGAATGGGATCGGACCGTTTCCCGACCCTACGCGGTGTGTGTGGAACGGGATCGGTCCGTTTCCCGACTCTACGCGGTGTGTGTGGAACGGGATCGGACCGTTTCCCGACTCTACGCGGTGTGTGTGGAACGGGATCGGACTGTTTCCCGACTCTACGCGGTGTGTGTGGAACGGGATCGGACCGTTTCCCCACTGTACGCGGTGTGTGTGGAACGGGATCGGACCGTTCCCCGACTCTACGCGGTGTGTGTGGAACGGGATCGGACCATTTCCCGACTGTACGCGGTGTGTGAGGAACAGGATCGGACCGTTTGCAGACTGTACGCGGTGTGTGTGGAACGGGATCGGACCGTTTCCTGACTCTACGCGGTGTGTGTGGAACGGGATCCGGACCGTTTCCTGACTCTTCGCGGTGTGTGAGGAACGGGATCGGACCGTTTCCCGACTCTACGTGGTGTGTGTGGAACGGGATCGGACCGTTTCCCGACTGTACGCGGTGTGTGTGGAACGGGATCCGTACCGTTTCCCGACTCTACGCGGAGTGTGTGGAACGGGATCGGACCGTTTCCCGACTCTACGCGGTGTGTGTGGAACGGGATCGGACCATTTCCCGACTCTACGCGGTGTGTGTGGAACGGGATCAGACCGTTTCCCGACTCTACGCGGTGTGTGTGGAACGGGATCGGACCGTTTCCCGACTGTACGCGGTGTGTGTGGAACGGGATCGGACCGTTTCCCGACTCTACGCGGTGTGTGTGGAACAGGATCTGGACCGCTTCCCGACTGTATGCGGTGTGTGTGGAACGGGATCGGACCGTTTCCCGACTGTATGCGGTGTGTGTGGAACGGGATCGGACCGTTTCCCGACTCTACGGGGTGTGTGTGGAACGGGATCGGACCGTTTCCCGACTCTACGCGGTGTGTGTGGAACGGGATCGGACCGTTTCCCGACTCTACGCGGTGTGTGTGGAACGGGATCGGACCGTTTCCCGACTGTACGCGGTGTGTGTGGAACGGGATCGGACCGTTTCCCAACTCTACGCGGTGTGTGTGGAACGGGATCGGACCGTTTCCCGACTGTACGCGGTGTGTGTGGAACAGGATCGGACCGTTTCCCGACTGTAGGCGGTGTGTGTGGAACGGGATCGGACCGTTTCCCGACTCTACGCGGTGTGTGTGGAACGGGATCGGACCATTTCCCGACTCTACGCGGTGTGTGTGGAACGGGATCGGACCGTTTCCCGACTCTACGCGGTGTGTGTGGAACGGGATCGGACCGTTTCCCGACTGTACGCGGTGTGTTGAACGGGATTGGACCGTTTCCCGACTGTACGCGGTGTGTGTGGAACGGGATCCGGACCGTTTCCCGACTGTACGCGGTGTGTGTGGAATGGGATCGGACCGTTTCCCGACCCTACGCGGTGTGTGTGGAACGGGATCGGTCCGTTTCCCGACTCTACGCGGTGTGTGTGGAACGGGATCGGACCATTTCCCGACTCTACGCGGTGTGTGTGGAACGGGATCGGACCGTTTCCCGACTCTACGCGGTGTGTGTGGAACGGGATCGGACCGTTTCCCCACTGTACGCGGTGTGTGTGGAACGGGATCGGACCGTTCCCCGACTCTACGCGGTGTGTGTGGAACGGGATCGGACCATTTCCCGACTGTACGCGGTGTGTGAGGAACAGGATCGGACCGTTTGCAGACAGTACGCGGTGTGTGTGGAACGGGATCGGACCGTTTCCTGACTCTACGCGGTGTGTGTGGAACGGGATCCGGACCGTTTCCTGACTCTTCGCGGTGTGTGAGGAACGGGATCGGACCGTTTCCCGACTCTACGTGGTGTGTGTGGAACGGGATCGGACCGTTTCCCGACTGTACGCGGTGTGTGTGGAACGGGATCCGTACCGTTTCCCGACTCTACGCGGTGTGTGTGGAACGGGATCGGACCGTTTCCCGACTCTACGCGGTGTGTGTGGAACGGGATCGGACCGTTTCCCGACTGTACGCGGTGTGTGAGGAACAGGATCGGTCCGTTTCCCGACTCTACGCGGTGTGTGTGGAACGGGATCGGACCGTTTCCCGACTCTACGCGGTGTGTGTGGAACGGGATCGGACCATTTCCCGACTGTACGTGGTGTGTGTGGAACGGGATCGGACCGTTTCCCGACTGTACGCGGTGTGTGGAATGGGATCGGACCATTTCCCGACTGTACGCGGTGTGTGTGGAACGGGATCCGGACCGTTTCCCGACTGTACGCGGTGTGTGAGGAACAGGATCAGACCGTTTCCCGACTCTACGCGGTGTGTGTGGAACGGGATCGGACCGTTTCCCGACTCTACGCGGTGTGTGTGGAACGGGATCGGACCATTTCCCGACTGTAGGCGGTGTGTGTGGAACGGGATCGGACCGTTTCCCGACTGTACGCGGTGTGTGGAATGGGATCGGACCGTTTCCCGACTGTACGCGGTGTGTGTGGAACGGGATCCGAACCGTTTCCCGACAGTACGCGGTGTGTGTGGAACGGGATCGGACCGTTTCCTGACTGTACGCGGTTTGTGGAACGGGATCGGACCGTTTCCCGACTGTACGCGGTGTGTGTGGAACGGGATCGGACTGTTTCCCGACTCTACGCGGTGTGTGTGGAACGGGATCGGACCGTTTCCCGACTGTACGCGGTGTGTGTGGAACGGGATCGGACCGTTTCCCGACTGTACGCGGTGTGTGTGGAACGGGATCGGACCGTTTCCCGACTCTACACGGTGTGTGTGGAACGGGATCGGACCGTTTCCCGACTGTACGCGGTGTGTGTGGAAGAGGATCGGACCGTTTCCCGACTGTAGGCGGTGTGTGTGGAACGGGATCGGACCATTTCCCGACTCTACGCGGTGTGTGTGGAACGGGATCGGACCATTTCCCGACTCTACGCGGTGTGTGTGGAACGGGATCGGACCGTTTCCCGACTCTACGCGGTGTGTGTGGAACGGGATCGGACCGTTTCCCGACTGTACGCGGTGTGTGGAACGGGATTGGACCATTTCCCGACTGTACGCGGTGTGTGTGGAACGGGATCGGACCGTTTCCCGACTCTACGCGGTGTGTGTGGAACGGGATCGGACCGTTTCCCGACTCTACGCGGTGTGTGTGGAACGGGATCGGACCGTTTCCCCACTGTACGCGGTGTGTGTGGAACGGGATCGGACCGTTCCCCGACTCTACGCGGTGTGTGTGGAACGGGATCGGACCGTTTCCCGACTGTACGCGGTGTGTGAGGAACAGGATCGGACCGTTTGCAGACTGTACGCGATGTGTGTGGAACGGGATCGGACCGTTTCCTGACTCTACGCGGTGTGTGTGGAACGGGATCCGGACCATTTGCCGACTCTTCGCGGTGTGTGAGGAACGGGATCGGACCGTTTCCCGACTCTACGTGGTGTGTGTGGAACGGGATCGGGACCGTTTCCCGACTGGACGCGGTGTGTGTGGAACGGGATCGGACCGTTTCCCGACTCTACGCGGTGTGTGTGGAACGGGATCGGACCGTTTCCCGACTCTACGCGGTGTGTGTGGAACGGGATCGGACCGTTTCCCGACTCTCCGGGGTGTGTGTGGAACGGGATCGGACCGTTTCCCGACTCTACGTGGTGTGTGTGGAACGGGATCGGACCGTTTCCCGACTGTACGCGGTGTGTGTGGAACGGGATCGGACCGTTTCCCGACTGTAGGCGGTGTGTGTGGAATGGGATCGGACCGTTTCCCGACTGTATGCGGTGTGTGTGGAACGGGATCGGACCGTTTCCCGACTCTACGGGGTGTGTGTGGAACGGGATCGGACCGTTTCCCGACTCTACGCGGTGTGTGTGGAACGGGATCGGACCGTTTCCCGACTCTACGCGGTGTGTGTGGAACGGGATCGGACCGTTTCCCGACTGTACGCGGTGTGTGTGGAACGGGATCGGACCGTTTCCCAACTCTACGCGGTGTGTGTGGAACGGGATCGGACCGTTTCCCGACTGTACGCGGTGTGTGTGGAACAGGATCGGACCGTTTCCCGACTGTAGGCGGTGTGTGTGGAACGGGATCGGACCGTTTCCCGACTCTACGCGGTGTGTGTGGAACGGGATCGGACCATTTCCCGACTCTACGCGGTGTGTGTGGAACAGGATCGGACCGTTTCCCGACTCTACGCGGTGTGTGTGGAACGGGATCGGACCGCTTCCCGACTGTACGCGGTGTGTGGAACGGGATTGGACCGTTTCCCGACTGTACGCGGTGTGTGTGGAACGGGATCCGGACCGTTTCCCGACTGTACGCGGTGTGTGTGGAATGGGATCGGACCGTTTCCCGACTCTACGCGGTGTGTGTGGAACGGGATCGGTCCGTTTCCCGACTCTACGCGGTGTGTGTGGAACGGGATCGGACCATTTCCCGACTCTATGCGGTGTGTGTGGAACGGGATCGGACCGTTTCCCGACTCTACGCGGTGTGTGTGGAACGGGATCGGACCGTTTCCCCACTGTACGCGGTGTGTGTGGAACGGGATCGGACCGTTCCCCGACTCTACGCGGTGTGTGTGGAACGGGATCGGACCGTTTCCCGACTGTACGCGGTGTGTGAGGAAGAGGATCGGACCGTTTGCAGACTGTACGCGGTGTGTGTGGAACGGGATCGGACCGTTTCCTGACTCTACGCGGTGTGTGTGGAACGGGATCCGGACCGTTTCCCGACTCTTCGCGGTGTGTGAGGAACGGGATCGGACCGTTTCCCGACTCTACGTGGTGTGTGTGGAACGGGATCGGACCGTTTCCCGACTGTACGCGGTGTGTGTGGAACGGGATCCGTACCGTTTACCGACTCTACGCGGTGTGTGTGGAACGGGATCGGACCGTTTCCCGACTCTATGCGGTGTGTGTGGAACGGGATCGGACCGTTTCCCGACTGTACGCGGTGTGTGAGGAACAGGATCGGACCGTTTCCCGACTCTACGCGGTGTGTGTGGAACGGGATCGGACCGTTTCCCGACTCTACGCGGTGTGTGTGGAACGGGATCGGACCATTTCCCGACTGTACGCGGTGTGTGTGGAACGGGATCGGACCATTTCCCGACTGTACGCGGTGTGTGGAATGGGATCGGACCATTTCCCGACTGTACGCGGTGTGTGTGGAACGGGATCCGGACCGTTTCCCGACTCTACGCGGTGTGTGTGGAACGGGATCGGACCGTTTCCCGACTGTACGCGGTGTGTGAGGAACAGGATCAGACCGTTTCCCGACTCTACGCGGTGTGTGTGGAACGGGATCGGACCGTTTCCCGACTCTACGCGGTGTGTGTGGAACGGGATCGGACCATTTCCCGACTGTAGGCGGTGTGTGTGGAACGGGATCGGACCATTTCCCGACTGTACGCGGTGTGTGGAATGGGATCGGACCGTTTCCCGACTGTACGCGGTGTGTGTGGAACGGGATCCGGACCGTTTCCCGACAGTACGCGGTGTGTGTGGAACGGGATCGGACCGTTTCCCGACTCTACGCGGTGTGTGTGGAACGGGATCGGACCGTTTCCCGACTGTACGCGGAGTGTGAGGAACAGGATCGGACCGTTTGCCGACTGTACGCGGTGTGTGTGGAACGGGATCGGACCGTTTCCCGACTCTACGGGGTGTGTGTGGAACGGGATCGGACCGTTTCCCGACTCTACGCGGTGTGTGTGGAACGGGATCGGACCGTTTCCCGACTCTACGCGGTGTGTCTGGAACGGGATCGGACCGTTTCCCGACTGTACGCGGTGTGTGTGGAACGGGATCGGACCGTTTCCCGACTCTACGCGGTGTGTGTGGAACGGGATCGGACCGTTTCCCGACTGTACGCGGTGTGTGTGGAACAGGATCGGACCGTTTCCCGACTGTACGCGGTGTGTGTGGAACGGGATCGGACCGTTTCCCGACTCTACGCGGTGTGTGTGGAACGGGATCGGACCATTTCCCCACTCTACGCGTTGTGTGTGGAACGGGATCGGACCGTTTCCCGACTCTACGCGGTGTGTGTGGAACGGGATCGGACCGTTTCCCGACTGTACGTGGTGTGTGGAACGGGATCGGACCGTTTCCCGACTGTACCCGGTGTGTGTGGAATGGGATCGGACCGTTTCCCGACTCTACGCGGTGTTTGTGGAACGGGATCGGACCGTTTCCCGACTCTACGCGGTGTGTGTGGAACGGGATCGGACCGTTTCCCGACTGTACGCGGTGTGTGTGGAACGGGATTGGACCGTTTCCCGACTCTACGCGGTGTGTGTGGAACGGGATCGGACCGTTTCCCGACTCTACGCAGTGTGTGTGGAACGGGATCCTGACCGTTTCCCGACTGTACGCGGTGTGTGTGGAACGGGATCGGACCGTTTCCCGATTCTACGCGGTGTGTGTGGAACGGGATCGGACCGTTTCCCGACTCTACGCGGTGTGTGTGGAACGGGATCGGATCGTTTCCCGACTCTACGCGGTGTGTGTGGAACGGGATCGGACCGTTTCCCGACTGTACGCGGTGTGTGTGGAACGGGATCGGACCATTTCCCGACTCTACGCGGTGTGTGTGGAACAGGATCGGACCGTTTCCCGACTCTACGCGGTGTGTGTGGAACAGGATCGGACCGTTTCCCGACTCTACGCGGTGTGTGTGGAACGGGATCGGACCGTTTCCCGACTGTACGCGGTGTGTGGAACGGGATTGGACCATTTCCCGACTGTACGCGGTGTGTGTGGAACGGGATCCGGACCGTTTCCCGACTGTACGCGGTGTGTGTGGAATGGGATCGGACCGTTTCCCGACTCTACGCGGTGTGTGTGGAACGGGATCGGTCCGTTTCCCGACGCTACGCGGTGTGTGTGGAACGGGATCGGACCATTTCCCGACTCTACGCGGTGTGTGTGGAACGGGATCGGACCGTTTCCCGACTCTGCGGGGTGTGTGTGGAACGGGATCGGACCGTTTCCCGACTCTACGTGGTGTGTGTGGAACGGGATCGGACTGTTTCCCGACTGTACGCGGTGTGTGTGGAACGGGATCGGACCGTTTCCCGACTCTACGCGGTGTGTGTGGAACAGGATCCGGACCGCTTCCCGACTGTATGCGGTGTGTGTGGAACGGGATCGGACCGTTTCCCGACTGTACGCGGTTTGTGTGGAACTGGATTGGACCATTTCCCGACTCTACGGGGTGTGTGTGGAACGGGATCGGACCGTTTCCCGACTGTACGCGGTGTGTGTGGAACGGGATCGGACCGTTTCCCGACTCTACGCGGTGTGTGTGGAACGGGATCGGACCGTTTCCCGACTGTACGCGGTGTGTGTGGAACGGGATCGGACCGTTTCCCAACTCTACGCGGTGTGTGTGGAACGGGATCGGACCGTTTCCCGACTGTACGCGGTGTGTGTGGAACAGGATCGGACCGTTTCCCGACTGTAGGCGGTGTGTGTGGAACGGGATCGGACCGTTTCCCGACTCTACGCGGTGTGTGTGTAACGGGATCGGACCATTTCCCGACTCTACGCGGTGTGTGTGGAACGGGATCGGACCGTTTCCCGACTCTACGCGGTGTGTGTGGAACGGGATCGGACCGTTTCCCGACTGTACGCGGTGTGTGGAACGGGATTGGACCATTTCCCGACTGTACGCGGTGTGTGTGGAACGGGATCCGGACCGTTTCCCGACTGTACGCGGTGTGTGTGGAATGGGATCGGACCGTTTCCCGACTCTACGCGGTGTGTGTGGAACGGGATCGGTCCGTTTCCCGACGCTACGCGGTGTGTGTGGAACGGGATCGGACCATTTCCCGACTCTACGCGGTGTGTGTGGAACGGGATCGGACCGTTTCCCGACTCTACGCGGTGTGTGTGGAACGGGATCGGACCGTTTCCCCACTGTACGCGGTGTGTGTGGAACGGGATCGGACCGTTCCCCGACTCTACGCGGTGTGTGTGGAACGGGATCGGACCGTTTCCCGACTGTACGCGGTGTGTGAGGAACAGGATCGGACCATTTGCAGACTGTACGTGGTGTGTGTGGAACGGGATCGGACCGTTTCCTGACTCTACGCGGTGTGTGTGGAACGGGATCCGGACCATTTCCCGACTCTTCGCGGTGTGTGAGGAACGGGATCGGACCGTTTCCCGACTCTACGTGGTGTGTGTGGAACGGGATCGGACCGTTTCCCGACTCTACGCGGTGTGTGTGGAACGGGATCGGACCGTTTCCCGACTCTACGGGGTGTGTGTGGAACGGGATCGGACCGTTTCCCGACTCTACGCGGTGTGTGTGGAATGGGATCGGACCGTTTCCCGACTGTACGCGGTGTGTGTGGAACGGGATCGGACCGTTTCCCGACTCTACGCGGTGTGTGTGGAACAGGATCTGGACCGCTTCCCGACTGTATGCGGTGTGTGTGGAACGGGATCGGACCGTTTCCCGACTGTATGCGGTGTGTGTGGAACGGGATCGGACCGTTTCCCGACTCTACGGGGTGTGTGTGGAACGGGATCGGACCGTTTCCCGACTCTACGCGGTGTGTGTGGAACGGGATCGGACCGTTTCCCGACTCTACGCGGTGTGTGTGGAACGGGATCGGACCGTTTCCCGACTGTACGCGGTGTGTGTGGAACGGGATCGGACCGTTTCCCAACTCTACGCGGTGTGTGTGGAACGGGATCGGACCGTTTCCCGACTGTACGCGGTGTGTGTGGAACAGGATCGGACCGTTTCCCGACTGTAGGCGGTGTGTGTGGAACGGGATCGGACCGTTTCCCGACTCTACGCGGTGTGTGTGGAACGGGATCGGACCATTTCCCGACTCTACGCGGTGTGTGTGGAACGGGATCGGACCGTTTCCCGACTCTACGCGGTGTGTGTGGAACGGGATCGGACCGTTTCCCGACTGTACGCGGTGTGTGGAACGGGATTGGACCGTTTCCCGACTGTACGCGGTGTGTGTGGAACGGGATCCGGACCGTTTCCCGACTGTACGCGGTGTGTGTGGAATGGGATCGGACCGTTTCCCGACCCTACGCGGTGTGTGTGGAACGGGATCGGTCCGTTTCCCGACTCTACGCGGTGTGTGTGGAACGGGATCGGACCATTTCCCGACTCTACGCGGTGTGTGTGGAACGGGATCGGACTGTTTCCCGACTCTACGCGGTGTGTGTGGAACGGGATCGGACCGTTTCCCCACTGTACGCGGTGTGTGTGGAACGGGATCGGACCGTTCCCCGACTCTACGCGGTGTGTGTGGAACGGGATCGGACCATTTCCCGACTGTACGCGGTGTGTGAGGAACAGGATCGGACCGTTTGCAGACTGTACGCGGTGTGTGTGGAACGGGATCGGACCGTTTCCTGACTCTACGCGGTGTGTGTGGAACGGGATCCGGACCGCTTCCTGACTCTTCGCGGTGTGTGAGGAACGGGATCGGACCGTTTCCCGACTCTACGTGGTGTGTGTGGAACGGGATCGGACCGTTTCCCGACTGTACGCGGTGTGTGTGGAACGGGATCCGTACCGTTTCCCGACTCTACGCGGAGTGTGTGGAACGGGATCGGACCGTTTCCCGACTCTACGCGTTGAGTGTGGAACGGGATCGGACCATTTCCCGACTCTACGCGGTGTGTGTGGAACGGGATCAGACCGTTTCCCGACTCTACGCGGTGTGTGTGGAACGGGATCGGACCGTTTCCCGACTGTACGCGGTGTGTGTGGAACGGGATCGGACCGTTTCCCGACTCTACGTGGTGTGTGTGGAACAGGATCTGGACCGCTTCCCGACTGTATGCGGTGTGTGTGGAACGGGATCGGACCGTTTCCCGACTGTATGCGGTGTGTGTGGAACGGGATCGGACCGTTTCCCGACTCTACGGGGTGTGTGTGGAACGGGATCGGACCGTTTCCCGACTCTACGCGGTGTGTGTGGAACGGGATCGGACCGTTTCCCGACTCTACGCGGTGTGTGTGGAACAGGATCGGACCGTTTCCCGACTGTAGGCGGTGTGTGTGGAACGGGATCGGACCGTTTCCCGACTCTACGCGGTGTGTGTGGAACGGGATCGGACCATTTCCCGACTCTACGCGGTGTGTGTGGAACGGGATCGGACCGTTTCCCGACTCTACGCGGTGTGTGTGGAACGGGATCGGACCGTTTCCCGACTGTACGCAGTGTGTTGAACGGGATTGGACCGTTTCCCGACTGTACGCGGTGTGTGTGGAACGGGATCCGGACCGTTTCCCGACTGTACGCGGTGTGTGTGGAATGGGATCGGACCGTTTCCCGACCCTACGCGGTGTGTGTGGAACGGGATCGGTCCGTTTCCCGACTCTACGCGGTGTGTGTGGAACGGGATCGGACCATTTCCCGACTCTACGCGGTGTGTGTGGAACGGGATCGGACCGTTTCCCGACTCTACGCGGTGTGTGTGGAACGGGATCGGACCGTTTCCCCACTGTACGCGGTGTGTGTGGAACGGGATCGGACCGTTCCCCGACTCTACGCGGTGTGTGTGGAACGGGATCGGACCATTTCCCGACTGTACGCGGTGTGTGAGGAACAGGATCGGACCGTTTGCAGACTGTACGCGGTGTGTGTGGAACGGGATCGGACCGTTTCCTGACTCTACGCGGTGTGTGTGGAACGGGATCCGGACCGTTTCCTGACTCTTCGCGGTGTGTGAGGAACGGGATCGGACCGTTTCCCGACTCTACGTGGTGTGTGTGGAACGGGATCGGACCGTTTCCCGACTGTACGCGGTGTGTGTGGAACGGGATCCGTACCGTTTCCCGACTCTACGCGGTGTGTGTGGAACGGGATCGGACCGTTTCCCGACTCTACGCGGTGTGTGTGGAACGGGATCGGACCGTTTCCCGACTGTACGCGGTGTGTGAGGAACAGGATCGGTCCGTTTCCCGACTCTACGCGGTGTGTGTGGAACGGGATCGGACCGTTTCCCGACTCTACGCGGTGTGTGTGGAACGGGATCGGACCATTTCCCGACTGTACGTGGTGTGTGTGGAACGGGATCGGACCGTTTCCCGACTGTACGCGGTGTGTGGAATGGGATCGGACCATTTCCCGACTGTACGCGGTGTGTGTGGAACGGGATCCGGACCGTTTCCCGACTGTACGCGGTGTGTGAGGAACAGGATCAGACCGTTTCCCGACTCTACGCGGTGTGTGTGGAACGGGATCGGACCGTTTCCCGACTCTACGCGGTGTGTGTGGAACGGGATCGGACCATTTCCCGACTGTAGGCGGTGTGTGTGGAACGGGATCGGACCGTTTCCCGACTGTACGCGGTGTGTGGAATGGGATCGGACCGTTTCCCGACTGTACGCGGTGTGTGTGGAACGGGATCCGAACCGTTTCCCGACAGTACGCGGTGTGTGTGGAACGGGATCGGACCGTTTCCTGACTGTACGCGGTTTGTGGAACGGGATCGGACCGTTTCCCGACTGTACGCGGTGTGTGTGGAACGGGATCGGACTGTTTCCCGACTCTACGCGGTGTGTGTGGAACGGGATCGGACCGTTTCCCGACTGTACGCGGTGTGTGTGGAACGGGATCGGACCGTTTCCCGACTGTACGCGGTGTGTGTGGAACGGGATCGGACCGTTTCCCGACTCTACACGGTGTGTGTGGAACGGGATCGGTCCGTTTCCCGACTGTACGCGGTGTGTGTGGAAGAGGATCGGACCGTTTCCCGACTGTAGGCGGTGTGTGTGGAACGGGATCGGACCGTTTCCCGACTCTACGCGGTGTGTGTGGAACGGGATCGGACCATTTCCCGACTCTACGCGGTGTGTGTGGAACGGGATCGGACCGTTTCCCGACTCTACGCGGTGTGTGTGGAACGGGATCGGACCGTTTCCCGACTGTACGCGGTGTGTGGAACGGGATTGGACCATTTCCCGACTGTACGCGGTGTGTGTGGAACGGGATCGGACCGTTTCCCGACTCTACGCGGTGTGTGTGGAACGGGATCGGACCGTTTCCCGACTCTACGCGGTGTGTGTGGAACGGGATCGGACCGTTTCCCCACTGTACGCGGTGTGTGTGGAACGGGATCGGACCGTTCCCCGACTCTACGCGGTGTGTGTGGAACGGGATCGGACCGTTTCCCGACTGTACGCGGTGTGTGTGGAACGGGATCGGACCGTTTCCCGACTCTATGCGGTGTGTGTGGAACGGGATCGGACCGTTTCCCGACTCTACGCGGTGTGTGTGGAACGGGATCGGACCTTTTCCCGACTGTACGCGTTGTGTGTGGAACGGGATCGGACCGTTTCCCGACTGTACGCGGTGTGTGTGTAACGGGATCGGACCGTTTCCCGACTCTATGCGGTGTGTGTGGAACGGGATCGGACCGTTTCCCGACTCTACGCGGTGTGTGTGGAACGGGATCGGACCTTTTCCCGACTGTACGCGTTGTGTGTGGAACGGGATCGGACCGTTTCCCGACTGTACGCGGTGTGTGTGGAACGGCATCGGACCGTTTCCCGACTCTACGCGGTGTGTGGAATGGGATCGGACCGTTTCCCGACTGTACGCGGTGTGTGTGGAACGGGATCCGGACCGTTTCCCGACAGTACGCGTTGTGTGTGGAACGGGATCGGACCGTTTCCTGACTGTACGCGGTGTGTGGAACGGGATTGGACCGTTTCCCGACTGTACACGGTGTGTGTGGAACGGGATCGGACTGTTTCCCGACTCTACGCGGTGTGTGTGGAACGGGATCGGACCGTTTCCCGACTGTACGCGGTGTGTGTGGAACGGGATCGGACCGTTTCCCGACTCTACACGGTGTGTGTGGAACGGGATCGGACCATCTCCCGACTGTACGCGGTGTGTGTGGAACGGGATCGGACCATTTCCCGACTGTACGCGGTGTGTGAGGAACGGGATCGGACCGTTTCCCGACTGTACGCGGTGTGTGTGGAACGGGATCGGACCGTTTCCCGACTCTACGCGGTGTGTGTGGAACGGGATCGGACCGTTTCCCGACTCTACGCGGTGTGTGTGGAACGGGATCGGACCTTTTCCCGACTGTACGCGTTGTGTGTGGAACGGGATCGGACCGTTTCCCGACTGTACGCGGTGTGTGTGGAACGGCATCGGACCGTTTCCCGACTCTACGCGGTGTGTGTGGAACGGGATCGGACCGTTTCCCGACTGTACGCGGTGTGTGTGGAACGGGATCGGACCGTTTCCCGACTCTACACGGTGTGTGTGGAACGGGTTCGGACCGTTTCCCGACTCTACGCGGTGTGTGTGGAACGGGATCGGACCGTTTCCCGACTCTACGCGGTGTGTGTGGAACAGGATCGGACCGTTTCCCGACTCTACGCGGTGTGTGTGGAACGGGATCGGACCGTTTCCCCACTGTACGCGGTGTGTGTGGAACGGGATCGGACCGTTCCCCGACTCTACGCGGTGTGTGTGGAACGGGATTGGACCGTTTCCCGACTGTACGCGGAGTGTGAGGAACAGGATCGGACCGTTTGCCGACTGTACGCGGTGTGTGTGGAACGGGACCCGGACCGTTTCCCAACTCTACGCGGTGTGTGAGGAACGGGATCGGACCGTTTCCCGACTCTACGTGGTGTGTGCGGAACGGGATCGGACCATTTCCCGACTGTACGCGGTGTGTGTGGAACGGGATCCGTACCGTTTCCCGACTCTACGCGGTGTGTGTGGAACGGGATCGGACCGTTTCCCGACTGTACGCGGTGTGTGAGGAACAGGATCGGACCTTTTCCCGACTCTACGCGGTGTGTGTGGAACGGGATCGGACCATTTACCGACTCTAAGCGGTGTGTGTGGAACGGGATCGGACCATTTCCCGACTGTACGCGGTGTGTGTGGAATGGGATCGGACCGTTTCCCGACTGTACGCGGTGTGTGGAACGGGATCGGACCGTTTCCCGACTCTACACGGTGTGTGTGGAACGGGATCGGACCGTCTCCCGACTGTACGCGGTGTGTGAGGAACGGGATCGGACCGTTTCCCGACTGTACGCGGTGTGTGTGGAACGGGATCGGACCGTTTCCCGACTCTACGCGGTGTGTGTGGAACGGGATCGGACCGTTTCCCGACTCTACGCGGTGTGTGTGGAACGGGATCGGACCGTTTCCCGACTCTACGCGGTGTGTGTGGAACGGGATCGGACCATTTCCCGACTCTACGCGGTGTGTGGAACGGGATCAGACCGTTTCCCGACTCTACGCGGTGTGTGTGGAATGGGATCGGACCGTTTCCCGACTCTACGCGGTGTGTGTGGAACGGGATCGGACCGTTTCCCGACTGTACGCGTTGTGTGTGGAACGGGATCGGACCGTTTCCCGACTGTACGCGGTGTGTGTGGAACGGGATCGGACCGTTTCCCGACTCTACGCGGTGTGTGTGGAACGGGATCGGACCGTTTCCCGACTGTACGCGGTGTGTGTGGAACGGGATCGGACCGTTTCCCGACTCTACACAGTGTGTGTGGAACGGGATCGGACCGTTTCCCGACTCTACGCGGTGTGTGTGGAACGGGATCGGGACCGTTTCCCGATTGTACGCGGTGTGTGTGGAACAGGATCCGGACCGTTTCCCGACTCTACGCGGTGTGTGTGGAACAGGATCCGGACCGTTTCCCGACTGTACGCGGTGTGTGTGGAACGGGATCGGACCGTTTCCCGACTCTACACGGTGTGTGTGGAACGGGATCGGACCATTTCTCGACTCTACGCGGTGTGTGTGGAACGGGATCGGGATCGTTTCCCGACTGTACGCGGTGTGTGTGGAACGGGATCGGACCTTTTCCCGACTCTACGCGGTGTGTGTGGAACGGGATCGGACCGTTTCCCGACTCTACGCGGTGTGTGTGGAACGGGATTGGACCGTTTCCCGACTCTACGGGGTGTGTGTGGAACGGGATCGGACCGTTTCCCGACTCTACGTGGTGTGTGTGGAACGGGATCGGACCGTTTCCCGACTGTACGCGGTGTGTGTGGAACGGGATCGGACCGTTTCCCGACTCTACGCAGTGTGTGTGGAACAGGATCTGGACCGCTTCCCGACTGTATGCGGTGTGTGTGGAACGGGATCGGACCGTTTCCCGACTGTACGCGGTGTGTGTGGAACTGGATCGGACCGTTTCCCGACTCTACGGGGTGTGTGTGGAACGGGATCGGACCGTTTCCCGGCTCTACGCGGTGTGTGTGGAACGGGATCGGACCGTTTCCCGACTCTACGCGCGGTGTGTGTGGAACAGGATCGGACCGTTTCCCGACTGTACGCGGTGTGTGTGGAATGGGATCGGACCGTTTCCCAACTCTACGCGGTGTGTGTGGAATGGGATCGGACCGTTTCCCGACTGTACGCGGTGTGTGTGGAACAGGATCGGACCGTTTCCCGACTGTAGGCGGTGTGTGTGGAACGGGATCGGACCGTTTCCCGACTCTACGCGGTGTGTGTGGAACGGGATCGGACCATTTCCCGACTCTACGCGGTGTGTGTGGAAAGGGATCAGACCGTTTCCCGACTCTACGCGGTGTGTGTGGAACGGGATCGGACCGTTTCCCGACTGTACGCGGTGTGTGGAACGGGATTGGACCGTTTCCCGACTGTACGCGGTGTGTGTGGAACGGGATCCGGACCGTTTCCCGACTGTTCGCGGTGTGTGTGGAACGGGATCGGACCGTTTCCCGACTCTACGCGGTGTGTGTGGAACGGGATCGGACCGTTTCCCGACTCTACGCGGTGTGTGTGGAACGGGATCGGACCGTTTCCCGACTCTGCGGGGTGTGTGTGGAACGGGATCGGACCGTTTCCCGACTCTACGTGGTGTGTGTGGAACGGGATCGGACTGTTTCCCGACTGTACGCGGTGTGTGTGGAACGGGATCGGACCGTTTCCCGACTCTACGCGGTGTGTGTGGAACAGGATCCGGACCGCTTCCCGACTGTATGCGGTGTGTGTGGAACGGGATCGGACCGTTTCCCGACTGTATGCGGTGTGTGTGGAACTGGATTGGACCATTTCCCGACTCTACGGGGTGTGTGTGGAACGGGATCGGACCGTTTCCCGACTCTACGCGGTGTGTGTGGAACGGGATCGGACCGTTTCCCGACTCTACGCGGTGTGTGTGGAACGGGATCGGATCGTTTCCCGACTGTACGCGGTGTGTGTGGAACGGGATCGGACCGTTTCCCAACTCTACGCGGTGTGTGTGGAACGGGATCGGACCGTTTCCCGACTGTACGCGGTGTGTGTGGAACAGGATCGGACCGTTTCCCGACTGTAGGCGGTGTGTGTGGAACGGGATCGGACCGTTTCCCGACTCTACGCGGTGTGTGTGTAACGGGATCGGACCATTTCCCGACTCTACGCGGTGTGTGTGGAACGGGATCGGACCATTTCCCGACTCTACGCGGTGTGTGTGGAACGGGATCGGACCGTTTCCCGACTGTACGCGGTGTGTGGAACGGGATTGGACCATTTCCCGACTGTACGCGGTGTGTGTGGAACGGGATCCGGACCGTTTCCCGACTGTACGCGGTGTGTGGAACGGGATTGGACCATTTCCCGACTGTACGCGGTGTGTGTGGAACGGGATCCGGACCGTTTCCCGACTGTACGCGGTGTGTGTGGAATGGGATCGGACCGTTTCCCGACTCTACGCGGTGTGTGTGGAACGGGATCGGTCCGTTTCCCGACGCTACGCGGTGTGTGTGGAACGGGATCGGACCATTTCCCGACTCTACGCGGTGTGTGTGGAACGGGATCGGACCGTTTCCCGACTCTGCGGGGTGTGTGTGGAACGGGATCGGACCGTTTCCCGACTCTACGTGGTGTGTGTGGAACGGGATCGGACTGTTTCCCGACTGTACGCGGTGTGTGTGGAACGGGATCGGACCGTTTCCCGACTCTACGCGGTGTGTGTGGAACAGGATCCGGACCGCTTCCCGACTGTATGCGGTGTGTGTGGAACGGGATCGGACCGTTTCCCGACTGTACGCGGTTTGTGTGGAACTGGATTGGACCATTTCCCGACTCTACGGGGTGTGTGTGGAACGGGATCGGACCGTTTCCCGACTGTACGCGGTGTGTGTGGAACGGGATCGGACCGTTTCCCGACTCTACGCGGTGTGTGTGGAACGGGATCGGACCGTTTCCCGACTGTACGCGGTGTGTGTGGAACGGGATCGGACCGTTTCCCAACTCTACGCGGTGTGTGTGGAACGGGATCGGACCGTTTCCCGACTGTACGCGGTGTGTGTGGAACAGGATCGGACCGTTTCCCGACTGTAGGCGGTGTGTGTGGAACGGGATCGGACCGTTTCCCGACTCTACGCGGTGTGTGTGTAACGGGATCGGACCATTTCCCGACTCTACGCGGTGTGTGTGGAACGGGATCGGACCGTTTCCCGACTCTACGCGGTGTGTGTGGAACGGGATCGGACCGTTTCCCGACTGTACGCGGTGTGTGGAACGGGATTGGACCATTTCCCGACTGTACGCGGTGTGTGTGGAACGGGATCCGGACCGTTTCCCGACTGTACGCGGTGTGTGTGGAATGGGATCGGACCGTTTCCCGACTCTACGCGGTGTGTGTGGAACGGGATCGGTCCGTTTCCCGACGCTACGCGGTGTGTGTGGAACGGGATCGGACCATTTCCCGACTCTACGCGGTGTGTGTGGAACGGGATCGGACCGTTTCCCGACTCTACGCGGTGTGTGTGGAACGGGATCGGACCATTTCCCCACTGTACGCGGTGTGTGTGGAACGGGATCGGACCATTCCCCGACTCTACGCGGTGTGTGTGGAACGGGATCGGACCGTTTCCCGACTGTACGCGGTGTGTGAGGAACAGGATCGGACCGTTTGCAGACTGTACGTGGTGTGTGTGGAACGGGATCGGACCGTTTCCTGACTCTACGCGGTGTGTGTGGAACGGGATCCGGACCATTTCCCGACTCTTCGCGGTGTGTGAGGAACGGGATCGGACCGTTTCCCGACTCTACGTGGTGTGTGTGGAACGGGATCGGACCGTTTCCCGACTCTACGCGGTGTGTGTGGAACGGGATCGGACCGTTTCCCGACTCTACGGGGTGTGTGTGGAACGGGATCGGACCGTTTCCCGACTCTACGCGGTGTGTGTGGAATGGGATCGGACCGTTTCCCGACTGTACGCGGTGTGTGTGGAACGGGATCGGACCGTTTCCCGACTCTACGCGGTGTGTGTGGAACAGGATCTGGACCGCTTCCCGACTGTATGCGGTGTGTGTGGAACGGGATCGGACCGTTTCCCGACTGTATGCGGTGTGTGTGGAACGGGATCGGACCGTTTCCCGACTCTACGGGGTGTGTGTGGAACGGGATCGGACCGTTTCCCGACTCTACGCGGTGTGTGTGGAACGGGATCAGACCGTTTCCCGACTCTACGCGGTGTGTGTGGAACGGGATCGGACCGTTTCCCGACTGTACGCGGTGTGTGTGGAACGGGATCGGACCGTTTCCCAACTCTACGCGGTGTGTGTGGAACGGGATCGGACCGTTTCCCGACTGTACGCGGTGTGTGTGGAACAGGATCGGACCGTTTCCCGACTGTAGGCGGTGTGTGTGGAACGGGATCGGACCGTTTCCCGACTCTACGCGGTGTGTGTGGAACGGGATCGGACCATTTCCCGACTCTACGCGGTGTGTGTGGAACGGGATCGGACCGTTTCCCGACTCTACGCGGTGTGTGTGGAACGGGATCGGACCGTTTCCCGACTGTACGCGGTGTGTGGAACGGGATTGGACCGTTTCCCGACTGTACGCGGTGTGTGTGGAACGGGATCCGGACCGTTTCACGACTGTACGCGGTGTGTGTGGAATGGGATCGGACCGTTTCCCGACCCTACGCGGTGTGTGTGGAACGGGATCGGTCCGTTTCCCGACTGTACGCGGTGTGTGGAACGGGATTGGACCATTTCCCGACTGTACGCGGTGTGTGTGGAACGGGATCCGGACCGTTTCCCGACTGTACGCGGTGTGTGTGGAATGGGATCGGACCGTTTCCCGACTCTACGCGGTGTGTGTGGAACGGGATCGGTCCGTTTCCCGACGCTACGCGGTGTGTGTGGAACGGGATCGGACCATTTCCCGACTCTACGCGGTGTGTGTGGAACGGGATCGGACCGTTTCCCGACTCTGCGGGGTGTGTGTGGAACGGGATCGGACCGTTTCCCGACTCTACGTGGTGTGTGTGGAACGGGATCGGACTGTTTCCCGACTGTACGCGGTGTGTGTGGAACGGGATCGGACCGTTTCCCGACTCTACGCGGTGTGTGTGGAACAGGATCCGGACCGCTTCCCGACTGTATGCGGTGTGTGTGGAACGGGATCGGACCGTTTCCCGACTGTACGCGGTTTGTGTGGAACTGGATTGGACCATTTCCCGACTCTACGGGGTGTGTGTGGAACGGGATCGGACCGTTTCCCGACTGTACGCGGTGTGTGTGGAACGGGATCGGACCGTTTCCCGACTCTACGCGGTGTGTGTGGAACGGGATCGGACCGTTTCCCGACTGTACGCGGTGTGTGTGGAACGGGATCGGACCGTTTCCCAACTCTACGCGGTGTGTGTGGAACGGGATCGGACCGTTTCCCGACTGTACGCGGTGTGTGTGGAACAGGATCGGACCGTTTCCCGACTGTAGGCGGTGTGTGTGGAACGGGATCGGACCGTTTCCCGACTCTACGCGGTGTGTGTGTAACGGGATCGGACCATTTCCCGACTCTACGCGGTGTGTGTGGAACGGGATCGGACCGTTTCCCGACTCTACGCGGTGTGTGTGGAACGGGATCGGACCGTTTCCCGACTGTACGCGGTGTGTGGAACGGGATTGGACCATTTCCCGACTGTACGCGGTGTGTGTGGAACGGGATCCGGACCGTTTCCCGACTGTACGCGGTGTGTGTGGAATGGGATCGGACCGTTTCCCGACTCTACGCGGTGTGTGTGGAACGGGATCGGTCCGTTTCCCGACGCTACGCGGTGTGTGTGGAACGGGATCGGACCATTTCCCGACTCTACGCGGTGTGTGTGGAACGGGATCGGACCGTTTCCCGACTCTACGCGGTGTGTGTGGAACGGGATCGGACCATTTCCCCACTGTACGCGGTGTGTGTGGAACGGGATCGGACCATTCCCCGACTCTACGCGGTGTGTGTGGAACGGGATCGGACCGTTTCCCGACTGTACGCGGTGTGTGAGGAACAGGATCGGACCGTTTGCAGACTGTACGTGGTGTGTGTGGAACGGGATCGGACCGTTTCCTGACTCTACGCGGTGTGTGTGGAACGGGATCCGGACCATTTCCCGACTCTTCGCGGTGTGTGAGGAACGGGATCGGACCGTTTCCCGACTCTACGTGGTGTGTGTGGAACGGGATCGGACCGTTTCCCGACTCTACGCGGTGTGTGTGGAACGGGATCGGACCGTTTCCCGACTCTACGGGGTGTGTGTGGAACGGGATCGGACCGTTTCCCGACTCTACGCGGTGTGTGTGGAATGGGATCGGACCGTTTCCCGACTGTACGCGGTGTGTGTGGAACGGGATCGGACCGTTTCCCGACTCTACGCGGTGTGTGTGGAACAGGATCTGGACCGCTTCCCGACTGTATGCGGTGTGTGTGGAACGGGATCGGACCGTTTCCCGACTGTATGCGGTGTGTGTGGAACGGGATCGGACCGTTTCCCGACTCTACGGGGTGTGTGTGGAACGGGATCGGACCGTTTCCCGACTCTACGCGGTGTGTGTGGAACGGGATCGGACCGTTTCCCGACTCTACGCAGTGTGTGTGGAACGGGATCGGACCGTTTCCCGACTGTACGCGGTGTGTGTGGAACGGGATCGGACCGTTTCCCAACTCTACGCGGTGTGTGTGGAACGGGATCGGACCGTTTCCCGACTGTACGCGGTGTGTGTGGAACAGGATCGGACCGTTTCCCGACTGTAGGCGGTGTGTGTGGAACGGGATCGGACCGTTTCCCGACTCTACGCGGTGTGTGTGGAACGGGATCGGACCATTTCCCGACTCTACGCGGTGTGTGTGGAACGGGATCGGACCGTTTCCCGACTCTACGCGGTGTGTGTGGAACGGGATCGGACCGTTTCCCGACTGTACGCGGTGTGTGGAACGGGATTGGACCGTTTCCCGACTGTACGCGGTGTGTGTGGAACGGGATCCGGACCGTTTCACGACTGTACGCGGTGTGTGTGGAATGGGATCGGACCGTTTCCCGACCCTACGCGGTGTGTGTGGAACGGGATCGGTCCGTTTCCCGACTCTACGCGGTGTGTGTGGAACGGGATCGGACCGTTTCCCGACTCTACGCGGTGTGTGTGGAACGGGATCGGACTGTTTCCCGACTCTACGCGGTGTGTGTGGAACGGGATCGGACCGTTTCCCCACTGTACGCGGTGTGTGTGGAACGGGATCGGACCGTTCCCCGACTCTACGCGGTGTGTGTGGAACGGGATCGGACCATTTCCCGACTGTACGCGGTGTGTGAGGAACAGGATCGGACCGTTTGCAGACTGTACGCGGTGTGTGTGGAACGGGATCGGACCGTTTCCTGACTCTACGCGGTGTGTGTGGAACGGGATCCGGACCATTTCCTGACTCTTCGCGGTGTGTGAGGAACGGGATCGGACCGTTTCCCGACTCTACGTGGTGTGTGTGGAACGGGATCGGACCGTTTCCCGACTGTACGCGGTGTGTGTGGAACGGGATCCGTACCGTTTCCCGACTCTACGCGGAGTGTGTGGAACGGGATCGGACCGTTTCCCGACTCTACGCGGTGTGTGTGGAACGGGATCGGACCATTTCCCGACTCTACGCGGTGTGTGTGGAACGGGATCAGACCGTTTCCCGACTCTTCGCGGTGTGTGTGGAACGGGATCGGACCGTTTCCCGACTGTACGCGGTGTGTGTGGAACGGGATCGGACCGTTTCGCGACTCTACGCGGTGTGTGTGGAACAGGATCTGGACCGCTTCCCGACTGTATGCGGTGTGTGTGGAACGGGATCGGACCGTTTCCCGACTGTATGCGGTGTGTGTGGAACGGGATCGGACCGTTTCCCGACTCTACGGGGTGTGTGTGGAACGGGATCGGACCGTTTCCCGACTCTACGCGGTGTGTGTGGAACGGGATCGGACCGTTTCCCGACTCTACGCGGTGTGTGTGGAACGGGATCGGACCGTTTCCCGACTGTACGCGGTGTGTGTGGAACGGGATCGGACCGTTTCCCAACTCTACGCGGTGTGTGTGGAACGGGATCGGACCGTTTCCCGACTGTACGCGGTGTGTGTGGAACAGGATCGGACCGTTTCCCGACTGTAGGCGGTGTGTGTGGAACGGGATCGGACCGTTTCCCGACTCTACGCGGTGTGTGTGGAACGGGATCGGACCATTTCCCGACTCTACGCGGTGTGTGTGGAACGGGATCGGACCGTTTCCCGACTCTACGCGGTGTGTGTGGAACGGGATCGGACCGTTTCCCGACTGTACGCGGTGTGTTGAACGGGATTGGACCATTTCCCGACTGTACGCGGTGTGTGTGGAACGGGATCCGGACCGTTTCCCGACTGTACGCGGTGTGTGTGGAATGGGATCGGACCGTTTCCCGACCCTACGCGGTGTGTGTGGAACGGGATCGGTCCGTTTCCCGACTCTACGCGGTGTGTGTGGAACGGGATCGGACCATTTCCCGACTCTACGCGGTGTGTGTGGAACGGGATCGGACCGTTTCCCGACTCTACGCGGTGTGTGTGGAACGGGATCGGACCGTTTCCCCACTGTACGCGGTGTGTGTGGAACGGGATCGGACCGTTCCCCGACTCTACGCGGTGTGTGTGGAACGGGATCGGACCATTTCCCGACTGTACGCGGTGTGTGAGGAACAGGATCGGACCGTTTGCAGACTGTACGCGGTGTGTGTGGAACGGGATCGGACCGTTTCCTGACTCTACGCGGTGTGTGTGGAACGGGATCCGGACCGTTTCCTGACTCTTCGCGGTGTGTGAGGAACGGGATCGGACCGTTTCCCGACTCTACGTGGTGTGTGTGGAACGGGATCGGACCGTTTCCCGACTGTACGCGGTGTGTGTGGAACGGGATCCGTACCGTTTCCCGACTCTACGCGGTGTGTGTGGAACGGGATCGGACCGTTTCCCGACTCTACGCGGTGTGTGTGGAACGGGATCGGACCGTTTCCCGACTGTACGCGGTGTGTGAGGAACAGGATCGGTCCGTTTCCCGACTCTACGCGGTGTGTGTGGAACGGGATCGGACCGTTTCCCGACTCTACGCGGTGTGTGTGGAACGGGATCGGACCATTTCCCGACTGTACGTGGTGTGTGTGGAACGGGATCGGACCGTTTCCCGACTGTACGCGGTGTGTGGAATGGGATCGGACCATTTCCCGACTGTACGCGGTGTGTGTGGAACGGGATCCGGACCGTTTCCCGACTGTACGCGGTGTGTGAGGAACAGGATCAGACCGTTTCCCGACTCTACGCGGTGTGTGTGGAACGGGATCGGACCGTTTCCCGACTCTACGCGGTGTGTGTGGAACGGGATCGGACCATTTCCCGACTGTAGGCGGTGTGTGTGGAACGGGATCGGACCGTTTCCCGACTGTACGCGGTGTGTGGAATGGGATCGGACCGTTTCCCGACTGTACGCGGTGTGTGTGGAACGGGATCCGAACCGTTTCCCGACAGTACGCGGTGTGTGTGGAACGGGATCGGACCGTTTCCTGACTGTACGCGGTTTGTGGAACGGGATCGGACCGTTTCCCGACTGTACGCGGTGTGTGTGGAACGGGATCGGACTGTTTCCCGACTCTACGCGGTGTGTGTGGAACGGGATCGGACCGTTTCCCGACTGTACGCGGTGTGTGTGGAACGGGATCGGACCGTTTCCCGACTGTACGCGGTGTGTGTGGAACGGGATCGGACCGTTTCCCGACTCTACACGGTGTGTGTGGAACGGGATCGGACCGTTTCCCGACTGTACGCGGTGTGTGTGGAAGAGGATCGGACCGTTTCCCGACTGTAGGCGGTGTGTGTGGAACGGGATCGGACCGTTTCCCGACTCTACGCGGTGTGTGTGGAACGGGATCGGACCATTTCCCGACTCTACGCGGTGTGTGTGGAACGGGATCGGACCGTTTCCCGACTCTACGCGGTGTGTGTGGAACGGGATCGGATCGTTTCCCGACTGTACGCGGTGGGTGGAACGGGATTGGACCATTTCCCGACTGTACGCGGTGTGTGTGGAACGGGATCGGACCGTTTCCCGACTCTACGCGGTGTGTGTGGAACGGGATCGGACCGTTTCCCGACTCTACGCGGTGTGTGTGGAACGGGATCGGACCATTTCCCGACTCTACGCGGTGTGTGTGGAACGGGATCGGACCGTTTCCCGACTCTACGCGGTGTGTGTGGAACGGGATCGGACCGTTTCCCGACTGTACGCGGTGTGTTGAACGGGATTGGACCGTTTCCCGACTGTACGCGGTGTGTGTGGAACGGGATCCGGACCGTTTCCCGACTGTACGCGGTGTGTGTGGAATGGGATCGGACCGTTTCCCGACCCTACGCGGTGTGTGTGGAACGGGATCGGTCCGTTTCCCGACTCTACGCGGTGTGTGTGGAACGGGATCGGACCATTTCCCGACTCTACGCGGTGTGTGTGGAACGGGATCGGACCGTTTCCCGACTCTACGCGGTGTGTGTGGAACGGGATCGGACCGTTTCCCCACTGTACGCGGTGTGTGTGGAACGGGATCGGACCGTTCCCCGACTCTACGCGGTGTGTGTGGAACGGGATCGGACCATTTCCCGACTGTACGCGGTGTGTGAGGAACAGGATCGGACCGTTTGCAGACTGTACGCGGTGTGTGTGGAACGGGATCGGACCGTTTCCTGACTCTACGCGGTGTGTGTGGAACGGGATCCGGACCGTTTCCTGACTCTTCGCGGTGTGTGAGGAACGGGATCGGACCGTTTCCCGACTCTACGTGGTGTGTGTGGAACGGGATCGGACCGTTTCCCGACTGTACGCGGTGTGTGTGGAACGGGATCCGTACCGTTTCCCGACTCTACGCGGTGTGTGTGGAACGGGATCGGACCGTTTCCCGACTCTACGCGGTGTGTGTGGAACGGGATCGGACCGTTTCCCGACTGTACGTGGTGTGTGAGGAACAGGATCGGTCCGTTTCCCGACTCTACGCGGTGTGTGTGGAACGGGATCGGACCGTTTCCCGACTCTACGCGGTGTGTGTGGAACGGGATCGGACCATTTCCCGACTGTACGTGGTGTGTGTGGAACGGGATCGGACCATTTCCCGACTGTACGCGGTGTGTGGAATGGGATCGGACCATTTCCCGACTGTACGCGGTGTGTGTGGAACGGGATCCGGACCGTTTCCCGACTGTACGCGGTGTGTGAGGAACAGGATCAGACCGTTTCCCGACTCTACGCGGTGTGTGTGGAACGGGATCGGACCGTTTCCCGACTCTACGCGGTGTGTGTGGAACGGGATCGGACCATTTCCCGACTGTAGGCGGTGTGTGTGGAACGGGATCGGACCGTTTCCCGACTGTACGCGGTGTGTGGAATGGGATCGGACCGTTTCCCGACTGTACGCGGTGTGTGTGGAACGGGATCCGAACCGTTTCCCGACAGTACGCGGTGTGTGTGGAACGGGATCGGACCGTTTCCTGACTGTACGCGGTTTGTGGAACGGGATCGGACCGTTTCCCGACTGTACGCGGTGTGTGTGGAACGGGATCGGACTGTTTCCCGACTCTACGCGGTGTGTGTGGAACGGGATCGGACCGTTTCCCGACTGTACGCGGTGTGTGTGGAACGGGATCGGACCGTTTCCCGACTGTACGCGGTGTGTGTGGAACGGGATCGGACCGTTTCCCGACTCTACACGGTGTGTGTGGAACGGGATCGGACCGTTTCCCGACTGTACGCGGTGTGTGTGGAAGAGGATCGGACCGTTTCCCGACTGTAGGCGGTGTGTGTGGAACGGGATCGGACCGTTTCCCGACTCTACGCGGTGTGTGTGGAACGGGATCGGACCATTTCCCGACTCTACGCGGTGTGTGTGGAACGGGATCGGACCGTTTCCCGACTCTACGCGGTGTGTGTGGAACGGGATCGGACCGTTTCCCGACTGTACGCGGTGTGTGGAACGGGATTGGACCATTTCCCGACTGTACGCGGTGTGTGTGGAACGGGATCGGACCGTTTCCCGACTCTACGCGGTGTGTGTGGAACGGGATCGGACCGTTTCCCGACTCTACGCGGTGTGTGTGGAACGGGATCGGACCGTTTCCCCACTGTACGCGGTGTGTGTGGAACGGGATCGGACCGTTCCCCGACTCTACGCGGTGTGTGTGGAACGGGATCGGACCGTTTCCCGACTGTACGCGGTGTGTGAGGAACAGGATCGGACCGTTTGCAGACTGTACGCGATGTGTGTGGAACGGGATCGGACCGTTTCCTGACTCTACGCGGTGTGTGTGGAACGGGATCCGGACCATTTGCCGACTCTTCGCGGTGTGTGAGGAACGGGATCGGACCGTTTCCCGACTCTACGTGGTGTGTGTGGAACGGGATCGGGACCGTTTCCCGACTGTACGCGGTGTGTGTGGAACGGGATCGGACCGTTTCCCGACTCTACGCGGTGTGTGTGGAACGGGATCGGACCGTTTCCCGACTCTACGTGGTGTGTGTGGAACGGGATCGGACCGTTTCCCGACTGTACGCGGTGTGTGTGGAACGGGATCGGACCGTTTCCCGACTCTACGCGGTGTGTGTGGAACAGGATCCGGACCGCTTCCCGACTGTAGGCGGTGTGTGTGGAATGGGATCGGACCGTTTCCCGACTGTATGCGGTGTGTGTGGAACGGGATCGGACCGTTTCCCGACTCTACGGGGTGTGTGTGGAACGGGATCGGACCGTTTCCCAACTCTACGCGGTGTGTGTGGAACGGGATCGGACCGTTTCCCGACTGTACGCGGTGTGTGTGGAACAGGATCGGACCGTTTCCCGACTGTAGGCGGTGTGTGTGGAACGGGATCGGACCGTTTCCCGACTCTACGCGGTGTGTGTGGAACGGGATCGGACCATTTCCCGACTCTACGCGGTGTGTGTGGAACAGGATCGGACCGTTTCCCGACTCTACGCGGTGTGTGTGGAACGGGATCGGACCGCTTCCCGACTGTACGCGGTGTGTGGAACGGGATTGGACCGTTTCCTGACTGTACGCGGTGTGTGTGGAATGGGATCGGACCGTTTCCCGACTCTACGCGGTGTGTGTGGAACGGGATCGGTCCGTTTCCCGACTCTACGCGGTGTGTGTGGAACGGGATCGGACCATTTCCCGACTCTATGCGGTGTGTGTGGAACGGGATCGGACCGTTTCCCGACTCTACGCGGTGTGTGTGGAACGGGATCGGACCGTTTCCCCACTGTACGCGGTGTGTGTGGAACGGGATCGGACCGTTCCCCGACTCTACGCGGTGTGTGTGGAACGGGATCGGACCGTTTCCCGACTGTACGCGGTGTGTGAGGAAGAGGATCGGACCGTTTGCAGACTGTACGCGGTGTGTGTGGAACGGGATCGGACCGTTTCCTGACTCTACGCGGTGTGTGTGGAACGGGATCCGGACCGTTTCCCGACTCTTCGCGGTGTGTGAGGAACGGGATCGGACCGTTTCCCGACTCTACGTGGTGTGTGTGGAACGGGATCGGACCGTTTCCCGACTGTACGCGGTGTGTGTGGAACGGGATCCGTACCGTTTACCGACTCTACGCGGTGTGTGTGGAACGGGATCGGACCGTTTCCCGACTCTATGCGGTGTGTGTGGAACGGGATCGGACCATTTCCCGACTGTACGCGGTGTGTGAGGAACAGGATCGGACCGTTTCCCGACTCTACGCGGTGTGTGTGGAACGGGATCGGACCGTTTCCCGACTCTACGCGGTGTGTGTGGAACGGGATCGGACCATTTCCCGACTGTACGCGGTGTGTGTGGAACGGGATCGGACCATTTCCCGACTGTACGCGGTGTGTGGAATGGGATCGGACCATTTCCCGACTGTACGCGGTGTGTGTGGAACGGGATCCGGACCGTTTCCCGACTCTACGCGGTGTGTGTGGAACGGGATCGGACCGTTTCCCGACTGTACGCGGTGTGTGAGGAACAGGATCAGACCGTTTCCCGACTCTACGCGGTGTGTGTGGAACGGGATCGGACCGTTTCCCGACTCTACGCGGTGTGTGTGGAACGGGATCGGACCATTTCCCGACTGTAGGCGGTGTGTGTGGAACGGGATCGGACCATTTCCCGACTGTACGCGGTGTGTGGAATGGGATCGGACCGTTTCCCGACTGTACGCGGTGTGTGTGGAACGGGATCCGGACCGTTTCCCGACAGTACGCGGTGTGTGTGGAACGGGATCGGACCGTTTCCTGACTGTACGCGGTGTGTGGAACGGGATCGGACCGTTTCCCGACTGTACGCGGTGTGTGTGGAACGGGATCGGACTGTTTCCCGACTCTACGCGGTGTGTGTGGAACGGGATCGGACCGTTTCCCGACTGTACGCGGTGTGTGTGGAACGGGATCGGACCGTTTCCCGACTGTACGCGGTGTGTGTGGAACGGGATCGGACCGTTTCCCGACTCTACACGGTGTGTGTGGAACGGGATCGGACCGTCTCCCGACTGTACGCGGTGTGTGTGGAACGGGATCGGACCATTTCCCGACTGTACGCGGTGTGTGAGGAACGGGATCGGACCGTTTCCCGACTGTACGCGGTGTGTGTGGAACGGGATCGGACCGTTTCCCGACTCTACGCGGTGTGTGTGGAACGGGATCGGACCGTTTCCCGACTCTACGCGGTGTGTGTGGAACGGGATCTGGACCGTTTCCTGACTCTACGCGGTGTGTGAGGAACGGGATCGGACCGTTTCCCGACTCTACGCGGTGTGTGTGGAACGGGATCGGACCGTTTCCCGACTGTACGCGGTGTGTGAGGAACAGCATCGGACCGTTTCCCGACTCTACGCGGTGTGTGAGGAACAGGATCGGACCGTTTCCCGACTCTATGTGGTGTGTGTGGAACGGGATCGGACCGTTTCCCGACTGTACGCGGTGTGTGTGGAACGGGATCCGTACCGTTTCCCGACTCTACGCGGTGTGTGTGGAACGGGATCGGACCGTTTCCCGACTCTACGTGGTGTGTGTGGAAGGGGATCGGACCGTTTCCCGACTGTACGCGGTGTGTGAGGAACAGGATCGGACCATTTCCCGACTCGACGCGGTGTGTGTGGAACGGGATCCGGACCGTTTCCCGACAGTACGCGGTGTGTGTGGAACGTGATCGGACCGTTTCCTGACTGTACGCGGTGTGTGGAACGGGATCGGACCGTTTCCCGACTGTACGCGGTGTGTGTGGAACGGGATCGGACCGTTTCCCGACTCTACGCGGTGTGTGTGGAACGGGATCGGACCATTTCCCGACTGTATGCGGTGTGTGTGGAACGGGATCAGACCGTTTCCCGACTGTACGCGGTGTGTGTGGAACGGGATCGGACCGTTTCCCGACTGTACGCGGTGTGTGAGGAACGGGATCGGACCGTTTCCTGACTCTACGCGGTGTGTGTGGAACGGGATCGGACCGTTTCCCGACTCTACGTGGTGTGTGTGGAAGGGGATCGGACCGTTTCCCGACTGTATGCGGTGTGTGAGGAACAGGATCGGACCATTTCCCGACTCGACGCGGTGTGTGTGGAACGGGATCGGACCGTTTCCCGACTCTACGCGGTGTGTGTGGAACGGGATCCGGACCGTTTCCTGACTCTACGCGGTGTGTGTGGAACGGGATCGGACCGTTTCCCGACTGTACGCGGTGTGTGAGGAACAGGATCGGACCGTTTCCCGACTCTACGCGGTGTGTGTGGAACGGGATCGGACCGTTTCCCGACTCTACGCGGTGTGTGTGGAACGGGATCGGACCATTTCCCGACTGTAGGCGGTGTGTGTGGAACGGGATCGGACCATTTCCCGACTGTACGCGGTGTGTGTGGAACGGGATCTGGACCGTTTCCCGACAGTACACGGTGTGTGTGGAACGGGATCGGACCGTTTCCTGACTGTACGCGGTGTGTGGAACGGGATCGGACCGTTTCCCGACTGTACGCGGTGTGTGTGGAACGGGATCGGACCGTTTCCCGACTCTACGCGGTGTGTGTGGAACGGGATCGGACCATTTCCCGACTGTATGCGGTGTGTGTGGAACGGGATCGGACCGTTTCCCGACTGTACGCGGTGTGTGTGGAACGGGATCGGACCGTTTCCCGACTGTACGCGGTGTGTGAGGAACGGGATCGGACCGTTTCCTGACTCTACGCGGTGTGTGTGGAACGGGATCTGGACCGTTTCCTGACTCTACGCGGTGTGTGAGGAACGGGATCGGACCGTTTCCCAACTCTACGCGGTGTGTGTGGAACGGGATCGGACCGTTTCCCGACTGTACGCGGTGTGTGAGGAACAGGATCGGACCGTTTCCCGACTGTACGCGGTGTGTGTGGAACGGGATCCGTAGCGTTTCCCGACTCTACGCGGTGTGTGTGGAACGGGATCGGACCGTTTCCTGACTCTATGCAGTGTGTGTGCAACGGGATCGGACCGTATCCTGACTCTACGCGGTGTGTGTGCAACGGGATCGGACTGTTTCCCGACTGTACGCGGTGTGTGTGGAACGGGATCGGACCATTTCCCGACTCTACGCGGTGCATGTGGAACGGGATCGGACCGTTTCCCGACTGTACGCGGTGTGTGTGGAATGGGATCGGACCATTTCCCGACTGTACGCGGTGTGTATGGAACGGGATTGGACCGTTTCCCGACTGTACGCGGTGTGTGGAACGGGATCGGACCGTTTCCCAACTCTACGCGGTGTGTTTGGAACGGGATCGGACCGTTTCCCGACTCTACGCGGTGTGTGAGGAACAGGATCGGACCGTTTCCCGCCTGTACGCGGTGTGTGTGGAACGGGATCGGACCGTTTCCCGACTCTACGCGGTGTGTTTGGAACGGGATCGGACCGTTTCCCGACTCTACGCGGTGTGTGTGGAATGGGATCGGACCGTTTCCCGACTCTACGTGGTGTGTGTGGAACGGGATCGGACCGTTTCCCGACTGTACGCGGTGTGTGTGGAACGGGATCGGACCGTTTCCCGACTCTACGCGGTGTGTGTGGAACAGGATCCGGACCGCTTCCCGACTGTAGGCGGTGTGTGTGGAATGGGATCGGACCGTTTCCCGACTGTATGCGGTGTGTGTGGAACGGGATCGGACCGTTTCCCGACTCTACGGGGTGTGTGTGGAATGGGATCGGACCGTTTCCCGACTCTACGCGGTGTGTGTGGAACGGGATCGGACCGTTTCCCGACTCTACGCGGTGTGTGTGGAACGGGATCGGACCGTTTCCCGACTGTACGCGGTGTGTGTGGAACGGGATCGGACCGTTTCCCAACTCTACGCGGTGTGTGTGGAACGGGATCGGACCGTTTCCCGACTGTACGCGGTGTGTGTGGAACAGGATCGGACCGTTTCCCGACTGTAGGCGGTGTGTGTGGAACGGGATCGGACCGTTTCCCGACTCTACGCGGTGTGTGTGGAACGGGATCGGACCATTTCCCGACTCTACGCGGTGTGTGTGGAACAGGATCGGACCGTTTCCCGACTCTACGCGGTGTGTGTGGAACGGGATCGGACCGCTTCCCGACTGTACGCGGTGTGTGGAACGGGATTGGACCGTTTCCCGACTGTACGCGGTGTGTGTGGAACGGGATCCGGACCGTTTCCCGACTGTACGCGGTGTGTGTGGAATGGGATCGGACCGTTTCCCGACTCTACGCGGTGTGTGTGGAACGGGATCGGTCCGTTTCCCGACTCTACGCGGTGTGTGTGGAACGGGATCGGACCATTTCCCGACTCTATGCGGTGTGTGTGGAACGGGATCGGACCGTTTCCCGACTCTACGCGGTGTGTGTGGAACAGGATCGGACCGTTTCCCCACTGTACGCGGTGTGTGTGGAACGTGATCGGACCGTTCCCCGACTCTACGCGGTGTGTGTGGAACGGGATCGGACCGTTTCCCGACTGTACGCGGTGTGTGAGGAAGAGGATCGGACCGTTTGCAGACTGTACGCGGTGTGTGTGGAACGGGATCGGACCGTTTCCCGACTCTACGCGGTGTGTGTGGAACAGGATCGGACCGTTTCCCCACTGTACGCGGTGTGTGTGGAACGGGATCGGACCGTTCCCCGACTCTATGTGGTGTGTGTGGAACGGGATCGGACCGTTTCCCGACTGTACGCGGTGTGTGTGGAACGGGATCCGTACCTTTTCCCGACTCTACGCGGTGTGTGTGGAACGGGATCGGACCGTTTCCCGACTCTACGTGGTGTGTGTGGAAGGGGATCGGACCGTTTCCCGACTGTACGCGGTGTGTGAGGAACAGGATCGGACCATTTCCCGACTCGACGCGGTGTGTGTGGAACGGGATCCGGACCGTTTCCTGACTCTACGTGGTGTGTGTGGAACGGGATCGGACCGTTTCCCGACTGTACGCGGTGTGTGAGGAACAGGATCGGACCGTTTCCCGACTCTACGCGGTGTGTGTGGAACGGGATCGGACCGTTTCCCGACTCTACGCGGTGTGTGTGGAACGGGATCGGACCATTTCCCGACTGTAGGCGGTGTGTGTGGAACGGGATCGGACCATTTCCCGACTGTACGCGGTGTGTGTGGAACGGGATCCGGACCGTTTCCCGACAGTACGCGGTGTGTGTGGAACGGGATCGGACCGTTTCCTGACTCTACGCGGTGTGTGTGGAACGGGATCGGACCGTTTCCCGACTCTACGCGGTGTGTGTGGAACGGGATCGGACCATTTCCCGACTGTACGCGGTGTGTGAGGAACAGGATCGGACCATTTCCCGACTCGACGCGGTGTGTGTGGAACGGGATCGGACCGTTTCCCGACTGTACGCTGTGTGTGAGGAACAGGATCGGACCGTTTCCCGACTCTACGCGGTGTGTGTGGAACGGGATCGGACCGTTTCCCGACTCTACGCGGTGTGTGTGGAACGGGATCGGACCATTTCCCGACTGTAGGCGGTGTGTGTGGAACGGGATCGGACCATTTCCCGACTGTACGCGGTGTGTGTGGAACGGGATCCGGACCGTTTCCCGACAGTACACGGTGTGTGTGGAACGGGATCGGACCGTTTCCTGACTGTACGCGGTGTGTGGAACGGGATCGGACCGTTTCCCGACTGTACGCGGTGTGTGTGGAACGGGATCGGACCGTTTCCCGACTCTACGCGGTGTGTGTGGAACGGGATCGGACCATTTCCCGACTGTATGCGGTGTGTGTGGAACGGGATCGGACCGTTTCCCGACTGTACGCGGTGTGTGTGGAACGGGATCGGACCGTTTCCCGACTGTACGCGGTGTGTGAGGAACGGGATCGGACCGTTTCCTGACTCTACGCGGTGTGTGTGGAACGGGATCTGGACCGTTTCCTGACTCTACGCGGTGTGTGAGGAACGGGATCGGACCGTTTCCCGACTCTACGCGGTGTGTGTGGAACGGGATCGGACCGTTTCCCGACTGTACGCGGTGTGTGAGGAACAGGATCGGACCGTTTCCCGACTGTACGCGGTGTGTGTGGAACGGGATCCGTAGCGTTTCCCGACTCTACGCGGTGTGTGTGGAACGGGATCGGACCGTTTCCTGACTCTACGCAATGTGTGTGCAACGGGATCGGACCGTATCCTGACTCTACGCGGTGTGTGTGCAACGGGATCGGACTGTTTCCCGACTGTACGCGGTGTGTGTGGAACGGGATCGGACCATTTCCCGACTCTACGCGGTGCATGTGGAACGGGATCGGACCGTTTCCCGACTGTACGCGGTGTGTGTGGAATGGGATCGGACCATTTCCCGACTGTACGCGGTGTGTATGGAACGGGATTGGACCGTTTCCCGACTGTACGCGGTGTGTGGAACGGGATCGGACCGTTTCCCAACTCTACGCGGTGTGTTTGGAACGGGATCGGACCGTTTCCCGACTCTACGCGGTGTGTGAGGAACAGGATCGGACCGTTTCCCGCCTGTACGCGGTGTGTGTGGAACGGGATCGGACCGTTTCCCGACTCTACGCGGTGTGTTTGGAACGGGATCGGACCGTTTCCCGACTCTACGCGGTGTGTGTGGAATGGGATCGGACCGTTTCCCGACTCTATGTGGTGTGTCTGGAACGGGATTGGACCGTTTCCCGACTGTACACGGTGTGTGTGGAACGGGATCGGACCGTTTCCCGACTCTACGCGGTGTGTGTGGAACAGGATCCGGACCACTTCCCGACTGTAGGCGGTGTGTGTGGAATGGGATCGGACCGTTTCCCGACTGTATGCGGTGTGTGTGGAACGGGATCGGACCGTTTCCCGACTCTACGGGGTGTGTGTGGAACGGGATCGGACCGTTTCCCGACTCTACGCGGTGTGTGTGGAACGGGATCGGACCGTTTCCCGACTCTACGCGGTGTGTGTGGAACGGGATCGGACCGTTTCCCGACTGTACGCGGTGTGTGTGGAACGGGATCGGACCGTTTCCCAACTCTACGCGGTGTGTGTGGAACGGGATCGGACCGTTTCCCGACTGTACGCGGTGTGTGTGGAACAGGATCGGACCGTTTCCCGACTGTAGGCGGTGTGTGTGGAACGGGATCGGACCGTTTCCCGACTCTACGCGGTGTGTGTGGAACGGGATCGGACCATTTCCCGACTCTACGCGGTGTGTGTGGAACAGGATCGGACCGTTTCCCGACTCTACGCGGTGTGTGTGGAACGGGATCGGACCGCTTCCCGACTGTACGCGGTGTGTGGAACGGGATTGGACCGTTTCCCGACTGTACGCGGTGTGTGTGGAACGGGATCCGGACCGTTTCCCGACTGTACGCGGTGTGTGTGGAATGGGATCGGACCGTTTCCCGACTCTACGCGGTGTGTGTGGAACGGGATCGGTCCGTTTCCCGACTCTACGCGGTGTGTGTGGAACGGGATCGGACCATTTCCCGACTCTATGCGGTGTGTGTGGAACGGGATCGGACCGTTTCCCGACTGTACGCGGTGTGTGTGGAATGGGATCGGACCGTTTTCCGACTGTACGCGGTGTGTGAGGAAGAGGATCGGACCGTTTGCAGACTGTACGCGGTGTGTGTGGAACGGGATCGGACCGTTTCCTGACTCTACGCGGTGTGTGTGGAACGGGATCCGGACCGTTTCCCGACTCTTCGCGGTGTGTGAGGAACGGGATCGG
Source organism: Somniosus microcephalus (assembly GCF_052327205.1). Taxonomy (NCBI): domain Eukaryota; kingdom Metazoa; phylum Chordata; class Chondrichthyes; order Squaliformes; family Somniosidae; genus Somniosus; species Somniosus microcephalus. The sequence goes on along the minus strand of NC_141020.1, from coordinate 13,455,693 downwards.
ACCGTTTCCCGACTCTACGTGGTGTGTGTGGAACGGGATCGGACCGTTTCCCGACTGTACGCGGTGTGTGTGGAACGGGATCCGTACCGTTTACCGACTCTACGCGGTGTGTGTGGAACGGGATCGGACCGTTTCCCGACTCTATGCGATGTGTGTGGAACGGGATCGGACCGTTTCCCGACTGTACGCGGTGTGTGAGGAACAGGATCGGACCGTTTCCCGACTCTACGCGGTGTGTGTGGAACGGGATCGGACCGTTTCCCGACTCTACGCGGTGTGTGTGGAACGGGATCGGACCATTTCCCGACTGTACGCGGTGTGTGTGGAACGGGATCGGACCGTTTCCCGACTGTACGCGGTGTGTGGAATGGGATCGGACCATTTCCCGACTGTACGCGGTGTGTGTGGAACGGGATCCGGACCGTTTCCCGACTCTACGTGGTGTGTGTGGAACGGGATCGGACCGTTTCCCGACTGTACGCGGTGTGTGAGGAACAGGATCAGACCGTTTCCCGACTCTACGCGGTGTGTGTGGAACGGGATCGGACCGTTTCCCGACTCTACGCGGTGTGTGTGGAACGGGATCGGACCATTTCCCGACTGTAGGCGGTGTGTGTGGAACGGGATCGGACCATTTCCCGACTGTACGCGGTGTGTGGAATGGGATCGGACCGTTTCCCGACTGTACGCGGTGTGTGTGGAACGGGATCCGGACCGTTTCCCGACAGTACGCGGTGTGTGTGGAACGGGATCGGACCGTTTCCTGACTGTACGCGGTGTGTGGAACGGGATCGGACCGTTTCCCGACTGTACGCGGTGTGTGTGGAACGGGATCGGACTGTTTCCCGACTCTACGCGGTGTGTGTGGAACGGGATCGGACCGTTTCCCGACTGTACGCGGTGTGTGTGGAACGGGATCGGACCGTTTCCCGACTGTACGCGGTGTGTGTGGAACGGGATCGGACCGTTTCCCGACTCTACGCGGTGTGTGTGGAACGGGATCGGACCGTTTCCCGACTCTACGCGGTGTGTGTGGAACGGGATCTGGACCGTTTCCTGACTCTACGCGGTGTGTGAGGAACGGGATCGGACCGTTTCCCGACTCTACGCGGTGTGTGTGGAACGGGATCGGACCGTTTCCCGACTGTACGCGGTGTGTGAGGAACAGCATCGGACCGTTTCCCGACTCTACGCGGTGTGTGAGGAACAGGATCGGACCGTTTCCCGACTCTATGTGGTGTGTGTGGAACGGGATCGGACCGTTTCCCGACTGTACGCGGTGTGTGTGGAACGGGATCCGTACCGTTTCCCGACTCTACGCGGTGTGTGTGGAACGGGATCGGACCGTTTCCCGACTCTACGTGGTGTGTGTGGAAGGGGATCGGACCGTTTCCCGACTGTACGCGGTGTGTGAGGAACAGGATCGGACCATTTCCCGACTCGACGCGGTGTGTGTGGAACGGGATCGGACCGTTTCCCGACTCTACGCGGTGTGTGTGGAACGGGATCCGGACCGTTTCCTGACTCTATGCGGTGTGTGTGGAACGGGATCGGACCGTTTCCCGACTGTACGCGGTGTGTGAGGAACAGGATCGGACCGTTTCCCGACTCTACGCGGTGTGTGTGGAACGGGATCGGACCGTTTCCCGACTCTACGCGGTGTGTGTGGAACGGGATCGGACCATTTCCCGACTGTAGGCGGTGTGTGTGGAACGGGATCGGACCATTTCCCGACTGTACGCGGTGTGTGTGGAACGGGATCCGGACCGTTTCCCGACAGTACGCGGTGTGTGTGGAACGGGATCGGACCGTTTCCTGACTGTACGCGGTGTGTGGAACGGGATCGGACCGTTTCCCGACTGTACGCGGTGTGTGTGGAACGGGATCGGACCGTTTCCCGACTCTACGCGGTGTGTGTGGAACGGGATCGGACCATTTCCCGACTGTATGCGGTGTGTGTGGAACGGGATCGGACCGTTTCCCGACTGTACGCGGCGTGTGTGGAACGGGATCGGACCGTTTCCCGACTGTACGCGGTGTGTGAGGAACGGGAGCGGACCGTTTCCTGACTCTACGCGGTGTGTGTGGAACGGGATCGGACCGTTTCCCGACTCTACGTGGTGTGTGTGGAAGGGGATCGGACCGTTTCCCAACTGTACGCGGTGTGTGAGGAACAGGATCGGACCATTTCCCGACTCGACGCGGTGTGTGTGGAACGGGATCGGACCGTTTCCCGACTCTACGCGGTGTGTGTGGAACGGGATCCGGACCGTTTCCTGACTCTACGCGGTGTGTGTGGAACGGGATCGGACCGTTTCCCGACTGTACGCGGTGTGTGAGGAACAGGATCGGACCGTTTCCCGACTCTACGCGGTGTGTGTGGAACGGGATCGGACCGTTTCCCGACTCTACGCGGTGTGTGTGGAACGGGATCGGACCATTTCCCGACTGTAGGCGGTGTGTGTGGAACGGGATCGGACCATTTCCCGACTGTACGCGGTGTGTGTGGAACGGGATCCGGACCGTTTCCCGACAGTACACGGTGTGTGTGGAACGGGATCGGACCGTTTTCCTGACTGTACGCGGTGTGTGGAACGGGATCGGACCGTTTCCCGACTGTACGCGGTGTGTGTGGAACGGGATCGGACCGTTTCCCGACTCTACGCGGTGTGTGTGGAACGGGATCGGACCATTTCCTGACTGTATGCGGTGTGTGTGGAACGGGATCGGACCGTTTCCCGACTGTACGCGGTGTGTGTGGAACGGGATCGGACCGTTTCCCGACTGTACGCGGTGTGTGAGGAACGGGATCGGACCGTTTCCTGACTCTACGCGGTGTGTGTGGAACGGGATCTGGACCGTTTCCTGACTCTACGCGGTGTGTGAGGAACGGGATCGGACCATTTCCCGACTCTACGCGGTGTGTGTGGAACGGGATCGGACCGTTTCCCGACTGTACGCGGTGTGTGAGGAACAGGATCGGACCGTTTCCCGACTGTACGCGGTGTGTGTGGAACGGGATCCGTAGCGTTTCCCGACTCTACGCGGTGTGTGTGGAACGGGATCGGACCGTTTCCTGACTCTACGCAGTGTGTGTGCAACGGGATCGGACCATATCCTGACTCTACGCGGTGTGTGTGCAACGGGATCGGACTGTTTCCCGACTGTACGCGGTGTGTGTGGAACGGGATCGGACCATTTCCCGACTCTACGCGGTGCATGTGGAATGGGATCGGACCATTTCCCGACTGTACGCGGTGTGTATGGAACGGGATTGGGACCGTTTCCCGACAGTACGCGGCGTGTGGAACGGGATCGGACCGTTTCCCAACTCTACGCGGTGTGTTTGGAACGGGATCGGACCGTTTCCCGACTCTACGCGGTGTGTGAGGAACAGGATCGGACCGTTTCCCGCCTGTACGCGGTGTGTGTGGAACGGGATCGGACCGTTTCCCGACTCTACGCGGTGTGTTTGGAATGGGATCGGACCGTTTCCCAACTCTACGCGGTGTGTGTGGAATGGGATCGGACCGTTTCCCGACTCTACGCGGTGTGTGTGGAATGGGATCCGGACCATTTCCCGACTCTACGCAGTGTGTGAGGAACGGGATCGGACCGTTTCCCGACTCTACGCGGTGTGTGTGGAACGGGATCGGACCATTTCCCGACTGTACGCGGTGTGTGAGGAACGGGATCGGACCGTTTCCCGACTCTACGCGGTGTGTGTGGAACGGGATCGGACCGTTTCCCGACTGTACGCGGTGTGTGTGGAACGGGATCGGACCGTTTCCCGACTCTACGCGTTGTGTGTGGAACGGGATCGGACCATTTCCTGACTCTACGCAGTGTGTGTGGAACGGGATCGGACCGTTTCCCGACTCTACGCGGTGTGTGTGGAACGGGATCGGTCCGTTTCCCGACTGTACGCGGTGTGTGTGGAACGGGATCGGACCGTTTCCCGACTCTACGCGGTGTGTGTGGAACGGGATCGGACCGTTTCCCGACTCTACGCGGTGTGTGTGGATCGGGATCGGACCGTTTCCCCACTGTACGCGGTGTGTGTGGAACGGGATCGGACCATTCCCCGACTCTACGCGGTGTGTGTGGAACGGGATCGGACCGTTTCCCGACTGTACGCGGTGTGTGAGGAACAGGATCGGACCGTTTGCCGACTGTACGCGGTGTGTGTGTGGAACGGGATCCGGACCGTTTCCCGACTCTACGCGGTGTGTGAGGAACAGGATCGGACCGTTTCCCGACTCTGTGTGGTGTGTGTGGAACGGGATCGGACCGTTTCCCGACAGTACGCGGTGTGTGTGGAACGGGATCCGTACCGTTTCCCGACTCTACGCGGTGTGTGTGGAACGGGATCGGACCGTTTCCCGACTCTACGTGGTGTGTGTGGAAGGGGATCGGACCGTTTCCCGACTGTACGCGGTGTGTGAGGAACAGGATCGGACCATTTCCCGACTCGACGCGGTGTGTGTGGAACGGGATCGGACCGTTTCCCAACTCTACGCGGTGCGTGTGGAACGGGATCCGGACCGTTTCCTGACTCTACACGGTGTGTGTGGAACGGGATCGGACCGTTTCCCGACTGTACGCGGTGTGTGAGGAACAGGATCGGACCGTTTCCCGACTCTACGCGGTGTGTGTGGAACGGGATCGGACCGTTTCCCGACGCTACGCGGTGTGTGTGGAACGGGATCGGACCGTTTCCCCACTGTACGCAGTGTGTGTGGAACGGGATCGGACCGTTCCCCGACTCTACGCGGTGTGTGTGGAACGGGATCGGACCGTTTCCCGACTGTACGCGGTGTGTGAGGAAGAGGATCGGACCGTTTGCAGACTGTACGCGGTGTGTGTGGAACGGGATCGGACCGTTTCCTGACTCTACGCGGTGTGTGTGGAACGGGATCCGGACCGTTTCCCGACTCTTCGCGGTGTGTGAGGAACGGGATCGGACCGTTTCCCGACTCTACGTGGTGTGTGTGGAACGGGATCCGACCGTTTCCCGACTGTACGCGGTGTGTGTGGAACGGGATCCGTACCGTTTACCGACTCTACGCGGTGTGTGTGGAACGGGATCGGACCGTTTCCCGACTCTACGCGGTGCATGTGGAACGGGATCGGACCGTTTCCCGACTGTACGCGGTGTGTGTGGAATGGGATCGGACCATTTCCCGACTGTACGCGGTGTGTATGGAACGGGATTGGACCGTTTCCCGACTGTACGCGGTGTGTGGAACGGGATCGGACCGTTTCCCAACTCTACGTGGTGTGTTTGGAACGGGATCGGACCGTTTCCCGACTCTACGTGGTGTGTGAGGAACAGGATCGGACCGTTTCCCGCCTGTACGCGGTGTGTGTGGAACGGGATCGGACCGTTTCCCGACTCTACGCGGTGTGTTTGGAACGGGATCGGACCGTTTCCCAACTCTACGCGGTGTGTGTGGAATGGGATCGGACCGTTTCCCGACTCTACGCGGTGTGTGTGGAATGGGATCCGGACCGTTTCCCGACTCTACGCGGTGTGTGAGGAACGGGATCGGACCGTTTCCCGACTCTACGCGGTGTGTGTGGAACGGGATCGGACCATTTCCCGACTGTACGCGGTGTGTGAGGAACGGGATCGGACCGTTTCCCGACTCTACGCGGTGTGTGTGGAACGGGATCGGACCGTTTCCCGACTGTACGCGGTGTGTGTGGAACGGGATCGGACCGTTTCCCGACTCTACGCGGTGTGTGTGGAACGGGATCGGACCATTTCCTGACTCTACGCGGTGTGTGTGGAACGGGATCGGACCGTTTCCCGACTCTACGCGGTGTGTGTGGAACGGGATCGGACCGTTTCCCGACTGTACGCGATGTGTGGATCGGGATTGGACCATTTCCCGACTGTACGCGGTGTGTGTGGAACGGGATCCGGACCGTTTCCCGACTGTACGCGGTGTGTGTGGAATGGGATCGGACCGTTTCCCGACTCTACGCGGTGTGTGTGGAATGGGATCGGTCCGTTTCCCGACTGTACGCGGTGTGTGTGGAACGGGATCGGACCGTTTCCCGACTCTACGCGGTGTGTGTGGAACGGGATCGGACCGTTTCCCGACTCTACGCGGTGTGTGTGGAACGGGATCGGACCATTTCCCCACTGTACGCGGTGTGTGTGGAACGGGATCGGACCATTCCCCGACTCTACGCGGTGTGTGTGGAACGGGATCGGACCGTTTCCCGACTGTACGCAGTGTGTGAGGAACAGGATCGGACCGTTTGCCGACTGTACGCGGTGTGTGTGGAACGGGATCGGACCGTTTCCCGACTCTACGTGGTGTGTGTGGAACGGGATCTGGACCGTTTCCCGACTCTACGCGGTGTGTGAGGAACAGGATCGGACCGTTTCCCGACTCTATGTGGTGTGTGTGGAACGGGATCGGACCGTTTCCCGACAGTACGCGGTGTGTGTGGAACGGGATCCGTACCGTTTCCCGACTCTACGCGGTGTGTGTGGAACGGGATCGGACCGTTTCCCGACTCTACGTGGTGTGTGTGGAAGGGGATCGGACCGTTTCCCGACTGTACGCGGTGTGTGAGGAACAGGATCGGACCATTTCCCGACTCGACGCGGTGTGTGTGGAACGGGATCGGACCGTTTCCCGACTCTACGCGGTGTGTGTGGAACGGGATCCGGACCGTTTCCTGACTCTACGCGGTGTGTGTGGAACGGGATCGGACCGTTTCCCGACTGTACGCGGTGTGTGAGGAACAGGATCGGACCGTTTCCCGACTCTACGCGGTGTGTGTGGAACGGGATCGGACCGTTTCCCGACTCTACGCGGTGTGTGTGGAACGGGATCGGACCATTTCCCGACTGTAGGCGGTGTGTGTGGAACGGGATCGGACCGTTTCCCGACTGTACGCGGTGTGTGGAATGGGATCGGACCGTTTCCCGACTGTACGCGGTGTGTGTGGAACGGGATCCGGACCGTTTCCCGACAGTACGCGGTGTGTGTGGAACGGGATCGGACCGTTTCCTGACTGTACGCAGTGTGTGGAACGGGATCGGACCGTTTCCCGACTGTACGCGGTGTGTGTGGAACGGGATCGGACCGTTTCCCGACTCTACGCGGTGTGTGTGGAATGGGATCGGACCGTTTCCCGACTGTACGCGGTGTGTGTGGAACGGGATCGGACCGTTTCCCGACTGTACGCGGTGTGTGTGGAACGGGATCGGACCGTTTCCCGACTCTACACGGTGTGTGTGGAACGGGATCGGACCGTCTCCCGACTGTACGCGGTGTGTGTGGAACGGGATCGGACCATTTCCCGACTGTACGCGGTGTGTGAGGAACGGGATCGGACCGTTTCCCGACTGTACGCGGTGTGTGTGGAACGGGATCGGACCGTTTCCCGACTCTACGCGGTGTGTGTGGAACGGGATCGGACCGTTTCCCGACTCTACGCGGTGTGTGTGGAACGGGATCTGGACCGTTTCCTGACTCTACGCGGTGTGTGAGGAACGGGATCGGACCGTTTCCCGACTCTACGCGGTGTGTGTGGAACGGGATCGGACCGTTTCCCGACTGTACGCGGTGTGTGAGGAACAGGATCGGACCGTTTCCCGACTGTACGCGGTGTGTGTGGAACGGGATCCGTTCCGTTTCCCGACTCTACGCGGTGTGTGTGGAACGGGATCGGACCGTTTCCTGACTCTACGCAGTGTGTGTGCAACGGGATCGGACCGTTTCCTGACTCTACGCGGTGTGTGTGCAACGGGATCGGACTGTTTCCCGACTGTACGCGGTGTGTGTGGAACGGGATCGGACCATTTCCCGACTCTACGCGGTGCGTGTGGAACGGGATCGGACCATTTCCCGACTGTACGCGGTGTGTGTGGAATGGGATCGGACCATTTCCCGACTGTACGCGGTGTGTGTGGAACGGGATCGGACCATTTCCCGACTGTACGCGGTGTGTGGAACGGGATCGGAACGTTTCCCGACTCTACGCGGTGTGTTTGGAACGGGATCGGACCGTTTCCCGACTCTACGCGGTGTGTGAGGAACAGGATCGGACCGTTTCCCGACTGTACGCGGTGTGTGTGGAACGGGATCGGACCGTTTCCCGACTCTACGCGGTGTGTTTGGAACGGGATCGGACCGTTTCCCGACTCTACGCGGTGTGTGTGGAACGGGATCGGACCGTTTCCCGACTCTATGCGGTGTGTGTGGAACGGGATCCGGACCGTTTCCCGACTCTACGCGGTGTGTGAGGAACGGGATCGGACCGTTTCCCGACTCTACGCGGTGTGTGTGGAACGGGATCGGACCATTTCCCGACTGTACGCGGTGTGTGAGGAACGGGATCGGACCGTTTCCCGACTCTCCGCGGTGTGTGTGGAACGGGATCGGACCATTTCCCGACTGTACGCGGTGTGTGTGGAACGGGATCGGACCGTTTCCCGACTCTACGCAGTGTGTGTGGAACGGGATCGGACCGTTTCCCGACTCTACGCGGTGAGTGTGGAACGGGATCGGACCATTTCCCGACTCTACGCGGTGTGTGTGGAACGGGATCGGACCGTTTCCCGACTGTACGTAGTGTGTGTGGAACGGGATCGGACCGTTTCCTGACTGTACGCGTTGTGTGTGGAACGGGATCGGACCGTTTCCTGACTTTACACGGTGCGTGTGGAACGGGATCGGACCGTTTCCCGACTGTACGTGGTGTGTGTGGAACGGGATCGGACCGTATCCCGACTGTACGCGGTGTGTGAGGAACAGGATCGGACCGTTTCCCGACTCTACGCGGAGCGTGTGGAACGGGATCGGACCGCGTTTCCCGACTCTACGCGGTGTGTGTGGAACGGGATCGGACCGTTTCCCGACTCTACGCGGTGTGTGTGGAACGGGATCGGACCGTTTCCCGACTCTACGCGGTGTGTGTGGAACGGGATCGGACCGTTTCCCGACTCTACGCGTTATGTGTGGAACGGGATCGGACCGTTTCCCGACTCTACGCGGTGTGTGTGGAACGGGATCGGACCGTTTCCCGACTCTACGCGGTGTGTGTGGAACGGGATCGGACCATTTCCCGACTCTACGCGGTGTGTGGAACGGGATCAGACCGTTTCCCGACTCTACGCGGTGTGTGTGGAACGGGATCGGACCGTTTCCCGACTCTACACGGTGTGTGTGGAACGGGATCGGACCGTTTCCCGACTGTACGCGTTGTGTGTGGAACGGGATCGGACCGTTTCCCGACTGTACGCGGTGTGTGTGGAACGGGATCGGACCGTTTCCCGACTGTACGCGGTGTGTGTGGAACGGGATCGGACCGTTTCCCGACTGTACGCGGTGTGTGTGGAACGGGATCGGACCGTTTCCCGACTCTACACGGTGTGTGTGGAATGGGATCGGACCGTTTCCCGACTCTACGCGGTGTTTGTGGAACGGGATCGGGACCGTTTCCCGATTGTACGCGGTGTGTGTGGAACAGGATCCGGACCGTTTCCCGACTCTACGCGGTGTGTGTGGAACAGGATCCGGACCGTTTCCCGACTGTATGCGGTGTGTGTGGAACGGGATCGGACCGTTTCCCGACTCTACACGGTGTGTGTGGAACGGGATCGGACCGTTTCCCAACTCTACGCGGTGTGTGTGGAACGGGATCGGGACCGTTTCCCGACTGTACGCGGTGTGTGTGGAACGGGATCGGACCGTTTCCCGACTCTACGCGGTGTGTGTGGAACGGGATCGGACCGTTTCCCGACTCTACGCGGTGTGTGTGGAACGGGATCGGACCGTTTCCCGACTCTACGGGGTGTGTGTGGAACGGGATCGGACCGTTTCCCGACTCTACGTGGTGTGTGTGGAACGGGATCGGACCGTTTCCCGACTGTACGCGGTGTGTGTGGAAGGGGATCAGACCGTTTCCCGACTCTACGCGGTGTGTGTGGAACAGGATCCGGACCGCTTCCCGACTGTATGCGGTGTGTGTGGAACGGGATCGGACCGTTTCCCGACTGTACGCGGTGTGTGTGGAACGGGATCGGACCGTTTCCCGACTCTACGGGGTGTGTGTGGAACGGGATCGGACCGTTTCCCGACTCTACGCGGTGTGTGTGGAACGGGATCGGACCGTTTCCCGACTCTACGCGGTGTGTGTGGAACGGGATCGGACCGTTTCCCGACTGTACGCGGTGTGTGTGGAACGGGATCGGACCGTTTCCCAACTCTACGCGGTGTGTGTGGAACGGGATCGGACCGTTTCCCGACTGTACGCGGTGTGTGTGGAACAGGATCGGACCGTTTCCCGAATGTAGGCGGTGTGTGTGGAACGGGATCGGACCATTTCCCGACTCTACGCGGTGTGTGTGGAACGGGATCGGACCGTTTCCCGACTCTACGTGGTGTGTGTGGAACGGGATCGGACCGTTTCCTGACTGTACGCGGTGTGTGGAACGGGATCGGACCGTTTCCCGACTCTACGCGGTGTGCGTGGAACGGGATCCGGACCGTTTCCCGACTGTACGCGGTGTGTGTGGAATGGGATCGGACCGTTTCCCGACTCTACGCGGTGTGTGTGGAACGGGATCGGTCCGTTTTCCGACTCTACGCGGTGTGTGTGGAACGGGATCGGACCGTTTCCCGACTCTACGCGGTGTGTGTGGAACGGGATCGGACCGTTCCCCGACTCTACGCGGTGTGTGTGGAACGGGATCGGACCGTTTCCCGACTGTACGCGGTGTGTGAGGAACAGGATCGGACCGTTTGCCGACTGTACGCGGTGTGTGTGGAACGGGATCGGACCGTTTCCTGACTCTACGCGGTGTGTGTGGAACGGGATCCGGACCGTTTCCCGACTCTACGCGGTGTGTGAGGAACGGGATCGGACCGTTTCCCGACTCTACGTGGTGTGTGTGGAACGGGATCGGACCGTTTCCCGACTGTACGCAGTGTGTGTGGAACGGGATCCGTACCATTTCCCGACTCTACGCGGTGTGTGTGGAACGGGAACGGACCGTTTCCCGACTCTACGCGGTGTGTGTGGAACGGGATCGGACCGTTTCCCGACTGTACGCGGTGTGTGAGGAACAGGATCGGACTGTTTCCCGACTGTACGCGGTGTGTGTGGAATGGGATCGGACCATTTCCCGACTGTACGCGGTGTGTATGGAACGGGATCGGACCGTTTCCCGACTGTACGCGGTGTGTGGAACAGGATCGGACCGTTTCCCGACTCTACGCGGTGTGTTTGGAACGGGATCGGACCGTTTCCCGACTCTACGCGGTGTGTGTGGAACGGGATCGGACCGTTTGCCGACTCTTCGCGGTGTGTGTGGAACGGGATCGGACCGTTTCCCGACTGTACGCGGTGTGTGTGGAACGGGATCGGACCGTTTCCCGACTCTACGCGGTGTGTGTGGAACGGGATCGGACCATTTCCCGACTCTACGCGGTGTGTGTGGAACGGGATCGGACCGTTTCCCGACTCTACGCGGTGTGTGTGGAACGGGATCGGACCGTTTCCCGACTGTACGCGATGTGTGGAACGGGATTGGACCGTTTCCCGACTCTACGCGGTGTGTGTGGAACGGGATCGGTCCGTTTCCCGACTCTACGCGGTGTGTGTGGAACGGGATCGGACCGTTTCCCGACTCTACGCGGTGTGTGTGGAATGGGATCCGGACCGTTTCCCGACTCTACGCGGTGTGTGAGGAACGGGATCGGACCGTTTCCCGACTCTACGCGGTGTGTGTGGAACGGGATCGGACCGTTTCCCGACTGTACGCGGTGTGTGTGGAATGGGATCGGACCGTTTCCCGACTGTACGCGGTGTGTGTGGAACGGGATCCGGACCGTTTGCCGACTGTACGCGGTGTGTGTGGAACGTGATCGGACCGTTTCCCGACTCTACGCGGTGTGTGTGGAACGGGATCCGGACCGTTTCCCGACTCTACGCGGTGTGTGAGGAACGGGATCGGACCGTTTCCCGACTCTATGTGGTGTGTGTGGAACGGGATCGGACCGTTTCCCGACTGTACGCGGTGTGTGTGGAACGGGATCCGTACCGTTTCCCGACTCTACGCGGTGTGTGTGGAACGGGATCGGACCGTTTCCCAACTCTACGCGGTGTGTGTGGAAGGGGATCGGACCGTTTCCCGACTGTACGCGGTGTGTGAGGAACAGGATCGGACCGTTTCCCGACTCTACGCGGTGTGTGTGGAACGGGATCGGACCGTTTCCCGACTCTACGCGGTGTGTGTGGAACGGGATCGGACCATTTCCCGACTGTACGCGGTGTGTGTGGAACGGGATCGGACCGTTTCCCGACTGTACGCGGTGTGTGGAATGGGATCGGACCGTTTCCCGACTGTGCGCGGTGTGTGTGGAACGGGATCCGGACCGTTTCCCGACTCTACGCGGTGTGTGTGGAACGGGATCGGACCGTTTCCCGACTCTACGCGGTGTGTGTGGAACGGGATCGGACCATTTCCCGACTGTAGGCGGTGTGTGTGGAACGGGATCGGACCGTTTCCCGACTGTACGCGGTGTGTGGAATGGGATCGGACCGTTTCCCGTCTGTCCGCGGTGTGTGTGGAACGGGATCCGGACCGTTTCCCGACAGTACGCGGTGTGTGTGGAACGGGATCGGACCGTTTCCTGACTGTACGCGGTGTGTGGAACGGGATCGGACCGTTTCCCGACTGTACGCGTTGTGTGTGGAACGGGATCGGACCGTTTCCCGACTCTACGCGGTGTGTGTGGAACGGGATTGGACCGTTTCCCGACTGTACGCGGTGTGTGTGGAACGGGATCGGACCGTTTCCCGACTGTACGCGGTGTGTGTGGAACGGGATCGGACCGTTTCCCGACTCTACACGGTGTGTGTGGAACGGGATCGGACCGTCTCCCGACTGTACGCGGTGTGTGTGGAACGGGATCGGACCATTTCCCGACTGTACGCTGTGTGTGAGGAACGGGATCGGACCGTTTCCCGACTGTACGCGGTGTGTGTGGAGCGGGATCGGACCGTTTCCCGACTCTACGCGGTGTGTGTGGAACGGGATCGGACCGTTTCCCGACTCTACGCGGTGTGTGTGGAACGGGATCGGGACCATTTCCCGACTGTACGCGGTGTGTGTGGAACGGGATCGGACCGTTTCCCGACTCTACGCGGTGTGTGTGGAACGGGATCGGACCGTTTCCCGACTCTACGCGGTGTGTGTGGAACGGGATCGGACCGTTTCCCGACTCTACGGGGTGTGTGTGGAACGGGATCGGACCGTTTCCCGACTCTACGTGGTGTGTGTGGAACGGGATCGGACCGTTTCCCGACTGTACGCGGTGTGTGTGGAAGGGGATCAGACCGTTTCCCGACTCTACGCGGTGTGTGTGGAACAGGATCCGGACCGCTTCCCGACTGTATGCGGTGTGTGTGGAACGGGATCGGACCGTTTCCCGACTGTACGCGGTGTGTGTGGAACGGGATCGGACCGTTTCCCGACTCTACGGGGTGTGTGTGGAACGGGATCGGACCGTTTCCCGACTCTACGCGGTGTGTGTGGAACGGGATCGGACCGTTTCCCGACTCTACGCGGTGTGTGTGGAACGGGATCGGACCGTTTCCCGACTGTACGCGGTGTGTGTGGAACGGGATCGGACCGTTTCCCAACTCTACGCGGTGTGTGTGGAACGGGATCGGACCGTTTCCCGACTGTACGCGGTGTGTGTGGAACAGGATCGGACCGTTTCCCGAATGTAGGCGGTGTGTGTGGAACGGGATCGGACCATTTCCCGACTCTACGCGGTGTGTGTGGAACGGGATCGGACCGTTTCCCGACTCTACGTGGTGTGTGTGGAACGGGATTGGACCGTTTCCTGACTGTACGCGGTGTGTGGAACGGGATCGGACCGTTTCCCGACTCTACGCGGTGTGCGTGGAACGGGATCCGGACCGTTTCCCGACTGTACGCGGTGTGTGTGGAATGGGATCGGACCGTTTCCCGACTCTACGCGGTGTGTGTGGAACGGGATCGGTCCGTTTTCCGACTCTACGCGGTGTGTGTGGAACGGGATCGGACCGTTTCCCGACTCTACGCGGTGTGTGTGGAACGGGATCGGACCGTTCCCCGACTCTACGCGGTGTGTGTGGAACGGGATCGGACCGTTTCCCGACTGTACGCGGTGTGTGAGGAACAGGATCGGACCGTTTGCCGACTGTACGCGGTGTGTGTGGAACGGGATCGGACCGTTTCCTGACTCTACGCGGTGTGTGTGGAACGGGATCCGGACCGTTTCCCGACTCTACGCGGTGTGTGAGGAACGGGATTGGACCGTTTCCCGACTCTACGTGGTGTGTGTGGAACGGGATCGGACCGTTTCCCGACTGTACGCAGTGTGTGTGGAACGGGATCCGTACCATTTCCCGACTCTACGCGGTGTGTGTGGAACGGGATCGGACCGTTTCCCGACTCTACGCGGTGTGTGTGGAACGGGATCGGACCGTTTCCCGACTGTACGCGGTGTGTGAGGAACAGGATCGGACTGTTTCCCGACTGTACGCGGTGTGTGTGGAACGGGATCGGACCATTTCCCGACTGTACGCGGTGTGTATGGAACGGGATCGGACCGTTTCCCGACTGTACGCGGTGTGTGGAACAGGATCGGACCGTTTCCCGACTCTACGCGGTGTGTTTGGAACGGGATCGGACCGTTTCCCGACTCTACGCGGTGTGTGTGGAACGGGATCGGACCGTTTGCCGACTCTACGCGGTGTGTGTGGAACGGGATCGGACCGTTTCCCGACTGTACGCGGTGTGTGTGGAACGGGATCGGACCGTTTCCCGACTGTACGCGATGTGTGGAACGGGATTGGACCGTTTCCCGACTCTACGCGGTGTGTGTGGAACGGGATCGGTCCGTTTCCCGACTCTACGCGGTGTGTGTGGAACGGGATCGGACCGTTTCCCGACTCTACGCGGTGTGTGTGGAATGGGATCGGACCGTTCCCCGACTCTACGCGGTGTGTGTGGAACGGGATCCGGACCGTTTCCCGACTCTACGCGGTGTGTGAGGAACGGGATCGGACCATTTCCCGACTCTATGTGGTGTGTATGGAACGGGATCGGACCGTTTCCCGACTGTACGCGGTGTGTGTGGAACGGGATCCGTACCGTTTCCCGACTCTACGCGGTGTGTGTGGAACGGGATCGGACCGTTTCCCGACTCTACGCGGTGTGTGTGGAAGGGGATCGGACCGTTTCCCGACTGTACGCGGTGTGTGAGGAACAGGATCGGACCGTTTCCCGACTCTACGCGGTGTGTGTGGAACGGGATCGGACCGTTTCCCGACTCTACGCGGTGTGTGTGGAACGGGATCGGACCGTTTCCCGACTGTACGCGGTGTGCGTGGAACGGGATCGGACCGTTTCCCGACTGTACGCGGTGTGTGGAATGGGATCGGACCGTTTCCCGACTGTACGCGGTGTGTGTGGAACGGGATCCGGACCGTTTGCCGACTGTACGCGGTGTGTGTGGAACGGGATCCGGACCGTTTCCCGACTCTACGCGGTGTGTGAGGAACGGGATCGGACCGTTTCCCGACTCTATGTGGTGTGTGTGGAACGGGATCGGACCGTTTCCCGACTGTACGCGGTGTGTGTGGAACGGGATCCGTACCGTTTCCCGACTCTACGCGGTGTGTGTGGAACGGGATCGGACCGTTTCCCAACTCTACGCGGTGTGTGTGGAAGGGGATCGGACCGTTTCCCGACTGTACGCGGTGTGTGAGGAACAGGATCGGACCGTTTCCCGACTCTACGCGGTGTGTGTGGAACGGGATCGGACCGTTTCCCGACTCTACGCGGTGTGTGTGGAACGGGATCGGACCATTTCCCGACTGTACGCGGTGTGTGTGGAACGGGATCGGACCGTTTCCCGACTGTACGCGGTGTGTGGAATGGGATCGGACCGTTTCCCGACTGTGCGCGGTGTGTGTGGAACGGGATCCGGACCGTTTCCCGACTCTACGCGGTGTGTGTGGAACGGGATCGGACCGTTTCCCGACTCTACGCGGTGTGTGTGGAACGGGATCGGACCATTTCCCGACTGTAGGCGGTGTGTGTGGAACGGGATCGGACCGTTTCCCGACTGTACGCGGTGTGTGGAATGGGATCGGACCGTTTCCCGTCTGTCCGCGGTGTGTGTGGAACGGGATCCGGACCGTTTCCCGACAGTACGCGGTGTGTGTGGAACGGGATCGGACCGTTTCCTGACTGTACGCGGTGTGTGGAACGGGATCGGACCGTTTCCCGACTGTACGCGTTGTGTGTGGAACGGGATCGGACCGTTTCCCGACTCTACGCGGTGTGTGTGGAACGGGATTGGACCGTTTCCCGACTGTACGCGGTGTGTGTGGAACGGGATCGGACCGTTTCCCGACTGTACGCGGTGTGTGTGGAACGGGATCGGACCGTTTCCCGACTCTACACGGTGTGTGTGGAACGGGATCGGACCGTCTCCCGACTGTACGCGGTGTGTGTGGAACGGGATCGGACCATTTCCCGACTGTACGCTGTGTGTGAGGAACGGGATCGGACCGTTTCCCGACTGTACGCGGTGTGTGTGGAGCGGGATCGGACCGTTTCCCGACTCTACGCGGTGTGTGTGGAACGGGATCGGACCGTTTCCCGACTCTACGCGGTGTGTGTGGAACGGGATCTGGACCGTTTCCTGACTCTACGCGGTGTGTGAGGAACGGGATCGGACCGTTTCCCGACTATACGCGGTGTGTGTGGAACGGGATCGGACCGTTTCCCGACTGTACGTGGTGTGTGAGGAACAGGATCGGACCGTTTCCCGACTGTACGCGGTGTGTGTGGAACGGGATCCGTACCGTTTCCCGACTCTACGCGGTGTGTGTGGAACGGGATCGGACCGTTTCCTGACTCTACGCAGTGTGTGTGCAACGGGATCGGACCATTTCCTGACTCTACGCGGTGTGTGTGCAACGGGATCGGACCGTTTCCCGACTGTACGCGGTGTGTGAGGAACAGGATGGGACCGTTTCCCGACTCTACGCGGTGTGTGTGGAACGGGATCAGACCGTTTCCTGCCTCTACGCGGTGTGTGTGGAACGGGATCGGACCATTTCCCGACTGTACGCGGTGTGTGTGGAACGGGATCGGACCGTTTCCCGACTGTACGCGGTGTGTGGAATGGGATCGGACCGTTTCCCGACTGTACGTGGTGTGTGTGGAGCGGGATCCGGACCGTTTCCCGACTCTACGCGGTGTGTGTGGAACGGGATCGGACCGTTTCCCGACTGTACGCGGTGTGTGAGGAACAGGATCGGACCGTTTCCCGACTCTACGCGGTGTGTGTGGAACGGGATCGGACCGTTTCCCGACTCTACGCGGTGTGTGTGGAACGGGATCGGACCATTTCCCGACTGTAGGCGGTGTGTGTGGAACGGGATCGGACCGTTTCCCGACTGTACGCGGTGTGTGGAATGGGATCAGACCGTTTCCCGTCTGTACGCGGTGTGTGTGGAACGGGATCCGGACCGTTTCCCGACAGTACGCGGTGTGTGTGGAACGGGATCGGACCGTTTCCTGACTGTACGCGGTGTGTGGAACGGGATCGGACCGTTTCCCGACTGTACGCGGTGTGTGTGGAACGGGATCGGACCGTTTCCCGACTCTACGCGGTGTGTGTGGAACGGGATCGGACCGTTTCCCGACTCTACGCGGTGTGTGTGGAACGG
This sequence comes from Somniosus microcephalus, assembly GCF_052327205.1. NCBI lineage: Eukaryota > Metazoa > Chordata > Chondrichthyes > Squaliformes > Somniosidae > Somniosus > Somniosus microcephalus. The sequence goes on along the minus strand of NC_141020.1, from coordinate 13,437,927 downwards.
GATCGGACCGTTTCCCGACTGTATGCGGTGTGTGTGGAACGGGATCGGACCGTTTCCCGACTCTACATGGTGTGTGTGGAACAGGATCGGACCGTCTCCCGACTGTACGCGGTGTGTGTGGAACGGGATCGGACCATTTCCCGACTGTACGCGGTGTGTGAGGAACGGGATCGGACCGTTTCCCGACTGTACGCGGTGTGTGTGGAACGGGATCGGACCGTTTCCCGACTCTACGCGGTGTGTGTGGAACGGGATCGGACCGTTTCCCGACTTTACGCGGTGTGTGTGGAACGGGATATGGACCGTTTCCTGACTCTACGCGGTGTGTGAGGAACGGGATCGGACCGTTTCCCGACTATACGCGGTGTGTGTGGAACGGGATCGGACCGTTTTCCGACTGTACGCGGTGTGTGAGGAAAAGGATCGGACCGTTTCCTGACTGTACGCGTTGTGTGTGGAACGGGATCCGTACCGTTTCCCGACTCTACGCGGTGTTTGTGGAACGGGATCGGACCGTTTCCTGACTCTACGCAGTGTGTGTGCAACGGGATCGGACCGTTTCCTGACTCTACGCGGTGTGTGTGCAACAGGATCGGACAGTTTTTCCTGACTGTAGGCGGTGTGTGTGGAACGGGATCGGACCGTTTCCCGACTGTACGCGGTGTGTGTGGAACGGGATCGGACCGTTTCCCGACTCTACGCGGTGCGTGTGGAACGGGATCGGACCGTTTCCCGACTGTACGCGGTGTGTGTGGAATGGGATCGGACCGTTTCCCGACTGTACGCGGTGTGTGTGGAACGGGATCGGACCGTTTCCCGACTGTACGCGGTGTGTGGAACGGGATCGGACCGTTTCCCAACTGTACGCGGTGTGTGTGGAACAGGATCGGACCGTTTCCCGACTCTACGCGGTGCGTGTGGAACGGGATCGGACCGTTTCCCGACTCTACGCGGTGTGTGAGGAACGGGATCGGACCGTTTCCCGACTCTACGTGGTGTGTGTGGAACGGGATCGGACCGTTTCCCGACTGTACGCGGTGTGTGTGGAACGGGATCCGTACCGTTTACCGACTCTACGCGGTGTGTGTGGAACGGGATCGGACCGTTTCCCGACTCTATGCGGTGTGTGTGGAACGGGATCGGACCGTTTCCCGACGCGGTGTGTGTGGAACGGGATCGGACCGTTTCCCGACTCTACGCGGTGTGTGTGGAACGGGATCGGACCATTTCCCGACTGTACGCGGTGTGTGTGGAACGGGATCGGACCGTTTCCCGACTGTACGCGGTGTGTGGAATGGGATCGGACCATTTCCCGACTGTACGCGGTGTGTGTGGAACGGGATCCGGACCGTTTCCCGACTCTACGCGGTGTGTGTGGAACGGGATCGGACCGTTTCCCGACTGTACGCGGTGTGTGAGGAACAGGATCAGACCGTTTCCCGACTCTACGCGGTGTGTGTGGAACGGGATCGGACCGTTTCCCGACTCTACGCGGTGTGTGTGGAACGGGATCGGACCATTTCCCGACTGTAGGCGGTGTGTGTGGAACGGGATCGGACCGTTTCCCGACTGTACGCGGTGTGTGGAATGGGATCGGACCGTTTCCCGACTGTACGCGGTGTGTGTGGAACGGGATCCGGACCGTTTCCCAACAGTACGCGGTGTGTGTGGAACGGGATCGGACCGTTTCCTGACTGTACGCGGTGTGTGGAACGGGATCGGACCGTTTCCCGACTGTACGCGGTGTGTGTGGAACGGGATCGGACTGTTTCCCGACTCTACGCGGTGTGTGTGGAACGGGATCGGACCGTTTCCCGACTGTACGCGGTGTGTGTGGAACGGGATCGGACCGTTTCCCGACTGTACGCGGTGTGTGTGGAACGGGATCGGACCGTTTCCCGACTCTACACGGTGTGTGTGGAACGGGATCGGACCGTCTCCCGACTGTACGCGGTGTGTGTGGAACGGGATCGGACCATTTCCCGACTGTACGCGGTGTGTGAGGAACGGGATCGGACCGTTTCCCGACTGTACGCGGTGTGTGTGGAACGGGATCGGACCGTTTCCCGACTCTACGCGGTGTGTGTGGAACGGGATCGGACCGTTTCCCGACTCTACGCGGTGTGTGTGGAACGGGATCTGGACCGTTTCCTGACTCTACGCGGTGTGTGAGGAACAGCATCGGACCGTTTCCCGACTCTACGCGGTGTGTGAGGAACAGGATCGGACCATTTCCCGACTCTATGTGGTGTGTGTGGAACGGGATCGGACCGTTTCCCGACTGTACGCGGTGTGTGTGGAACGGGATCCGTACCGTTTCCCGACTCTACGCGGTGTGTGTGGAACGGGATCGGACCGTTTCCCGACTCTACGTGGTGTGTGTGGAAGGGGATCGGACCGTTTCCCGACTGTACGCGGTGTGTGAGGAACAGGATCGGACCATTTCCCGACTCGACGCGGTGTGTGTGGAACGGGATCGGACCGTTTCCCGACTCTACGCGGTGTGTGTGGAACGGGATCCGGACCGTTTCCTGACTCTACGCGGTGTGTGTGGAACGGGATCGGACCGTTTCCCGACTGTACGCTGTGTGTGAGGAACAGGATCGGACCGTTTCCCGACTCTACGCGGTGTGTGTGGAACGGGATCGGACCGTTTCCCGACTCTACGCGGTGTGTGTGGAACGGGATCGGACCATTTCCCGACTGTAGGCGGTGTGTGTGGAACGGGATCGGACCGTTTCCCGACTGTACGTTGTGTGTGGAATGGGATCGGACCGTTTCCCGACTGTACGCGGTGTGTGTGGAACGGGATCCGGACCGTTTCCCGACAGTACGCGGTGTGTGTGGAACGGGATCGGACCGTTTCCTGACTGTACGCGGTGTGTGGAACGGGATCGGACCGTTTCCCGACTGTACGCGGTGTGTGTGGAACGGGATCGGACCGTTTCCCGACTCTACGCGGTGTGTGTGGAACGGGATCGGACCGTTTCCCGACTGTACGCGGTGTGTGTGGAACGGGATCGGACCGTTTCCCGACTGTACGCGGTGTGTGTGGAACGGGATCGGACCGTTTCCCGACTCTACACGGTGTGTGTGGAACGGGATCGGACCGTCCCCCGACTGTACGCGGTGTGTGTGGAACGGGATCGGACCATTTCCCGACTGTATGCGGTGTGTGAGGAACGGGATCGGACCGTTTCCCGACTGTACGCGGTGTGTGTGGAACGGGATCGGACCGTTTCCCGACTCTACGCGGTGTGTGTGGAACGGGATCGGACCGTTTCCCGACTCTACGCGGTGTGTGTGGAACGGGATCTGGACCGTTTCCTGACTCTACGCGGTGTGTGAGGAACGGGATCGGACCATTTCCCGACTCTACGTGGTGTGTGTGGAACGGGATCGGACCATTTCCCGACTGTACGCGGTGTGTGAGGAACAGGATCGGACCGTTTCCCGACTGTACGCGGTGTGTGTGGAACGGGATCCGTAGCGTTTCCCGACTCTACGCGGTGTGTGTGGAACGGGATCGGACCGTTTCCTGACTCTACGCAGTGTGTGTGCAACGGGATCGGACCGTTTCCTGACTCTACGCGGTGTGTGTGCAACGGGATCGGACTGTTTTCCGACTGTACGCGGTGTGTGTGGAACGGGATCGGACCATTTCCCGACTCTACGCGGTGCATGTGGAACGGGATCGGACCGTTTCCCGACTGTACGCGGTGTGTGTGGAATGGGATCGGACCATTTCCCGACTGTACGCGGTGTGTATGGAACGGGATCGGACCGTTTCCCGACTGTACGCGGTGTGTGGAACGGGATCGGACCGTTTCCCAACTCTACGCGGTGTGTTTGGAACGGGATCGGACCGTTTCCCGACTCTACGCGGTGTGTGAGGAACGGGATCGGACCGTTTCCCGACTCTACGCGGTGTGTTTGGAACGGGATCGGACCGTTTCCCGACTCTACGCGGTGTGTGTGGAATGGGATCGGACCGTTTCCCGACTCTACGCGGTGTGTGTGGAATGGGATCCGGACCGTTTCCCGACTGTACGCAGTGTGTGAGGAACGGGATCGGACCGTTTCCCGACTCTACGCGGTGTGTGTGGAACGGGATCGGACCATTTCCCGACTGTACGCGGTGTGTGAGGAACGGGATCGGACCGTTTCCCGACTCTACGCGGTGTGTGTGGAACGGGATCGGACCGTTTCCCGACTGTACGCGGTGTGTGAGGAACAGGATCGGACTGTTTCCCGACTGTACGCGGTGTGTGTGGAATGGGATCGGACCATTTCCCGACTGTACGCGGTGTGTATGGAACGGGATCGGACCGTTTCCCGACTGTACGCGGTGTGTGGAACAGGATCGGACCGTTTCCCGACTCTACGCGGTGTGTTTGGAACGGGATCGGACCGTTTCCCGACTCTACGCGGTGTGTGTGGAACGGGATCGGACCGTTTGCCGACTCTACGCGGTGTGTGTGGAACGGGATCGGACCGTTTCCCGACTGTACGCGGTGTGTGTGGAACGGGATCGGACCGTTTCCCGACTGTACGCGGTGTGTGTGGAACGGGATCGGACCATTTCCCGACTGTACGCGGTGTGTGAGGAACGGGATCGGACCGTTTCCCGACTGTACGCGGTGTGTGTGGAACGGGATCGGACCGTTTCCCGACTCTACGCGGTGTGTGTGGAACGGGATCGGACCGTTTCCCGACTCTACGCGGTGTGTGTGGAACGGGATCTGGACCGTTTCCTGACTCTACGCGGTGTGTGAGGAACAGCATCGGACCGTTTCCCGACTCTACGCGGTGTGTGAGGAACAGGATCGGACCGTTTCCCGACTCTATGTGGTGTGTGTGGAACGGGATCGGACCGTTTCCCGACTGTACGCGGTGTGTGTGGAACGGGATCCGTACCGTTTCCCGACTCTACGCGGTGTGTGTGGAACGGGATCGGACCGTTTCCCGACTCTACGTGGTGTGTGTGGAAGGGGATCGGACCGTTTCCCGACTGTACGCGGTGTGTGAGGAACAGGATCGGACCATTTCCCGACTCGACGCGGTGTGTGTGGAACGGGATCGGACCGTTTCCCGACTCTACGCGGTGTGTGTGGAACGGGATCCGGACCGTTTCCTGACTCTACGCGGTGTGTGTGGAACGGGATCGGACCGTTTCCCGACTGTACGCTGTGTGTGAGGAACAGGATCGGACCGTTTCCCGACTCTACGCGGTGTGTGTGGAACGGGATCGGACCGTTTCCCGACTCTACGCGGTGTGTGTGGAACGGGATCGGACCATTTCCCGACTGTAGGCGGTGTGTGTGGAACGGGATCGGACCGTTTCCCGACTGTACGTTGTGTGTGGAATGGGATCGGACCGTTTCCCGACTGTACGCGGTGTGTGTGGAACGGGATCCGGACCGTTTCCCGACAGTACGCGGTGTGTGTGGAACGGGATCGGACCGTTTCCTGACTGTACGCGGTGTGTGGAACGGGATCGGACCGTTTCCCGACTGTACGCGGTGTGTGTGGAACGGGATCGGACCGTTTCCCGACTCTACGCGGTGTGTGTGGAACGGGATCGGACCGTTTCCCGACTGTACGCGGTGTGTGTGGAACGGGATCGGACCGTTTCCCGACTGTACGCGGTGTGTGTGGAACGGGATCGGACCGTTTCCCGACTCTACACGGTGTGTGTGGAACGGGATCGGACCGTCCCCCGACTGTACGCGGTGTGTGTGGAACGGGATCGGACCATTTCCCGACTGTATGCGGTGTGTGAGGAACGGGATCGGACCGTTTCCCGACTGTACGCGGTGTGTGTGGAACGGGATCGGACCGTTTCCCGACTCTACGCGGTGTGTGTGGAACGGGATCGGACCGTTTCCCGACTCTACGCGGTGTGTGTGGAACGGGATCTGGACCGTTTCCTGACTCTACGCGGTGTGTGAGGAACGGGATCGGACCATTTCCCGACTCTACGTGGTGTGTGTGGAACGGGATCGGACCATTTCCCGACTGTACGCGGTGTGTGAGGAACAGGATCGGACCGTTTCCCGACTGTACGCGGTGTGTGTGGAACGGGATCCGTAGCGTTTCCCGACTCTACGCGGTGTGTGTGGAACGGGATCGGACCGTTTCCTGACTCTACGCAGTGTGTGTGCAACGGGATCGGACCGTTTCCTGACTCTACGCGGTGTGTGTGCAACGGGATCGGACTGTTTTCCGACTGTACGCGGTGTGTGTGGAACGGGATCGGACCATTTCCCGACTCTACGCGGTGCATGTGGAACGGGATCGGACCGTTTCCCGACTGTACGCGGTGTGTGTGGAATGGGATCGGACCATTTCCCGACTGTACGCGGTGTGTATGGAACGGGATCGGACCGTTTCCCGACTGTACGCGGTGTGTGGAACGGGATCGGACCGTTTCCCAACTCTACGCGGTGTGTTTGGAACGGGATCGGACCGTTTCCCGACTCTACGCGGTGTGTGAGGAACGGGATCGGACCGTTTCCCGACTCTACGCGGTGTGTTTGGAACGGGATCGGACCGTTTCCCGACTCTACGCGGTGTGTGTGGAATGGGATCGGACCGTTTCCCGACTCTACGCGGTGTGTGTGGAATGGGATCCGGACCGTTTCCCGACTGTACGCAGTGTGTGAGGAACGGGATCGGACCGTTTCCCGACTCTACGCGGTGTGTGTGGAACGGGATCGGACCATTTCCCGACTGTACGCGGTGTGTGAGGAACGGGATCGGACCATTTCCCGACTCTACGCGGTGTGTGTGGAACGGGATCGGACCGTTTCCCGACTGTACGCGGTGTGTGTGGAACGGGATCGGACCGTTTCCCGACTCTACGCGGTGTGTGTGGAACGGGATCGGACCATTTCCTGACTCTACGCGGTGTGTGTGGAACGGGATCGGACCGTTTCCCGACTCTACGCGGTGTGTGAGGAACGGGATCGGACCGTTTCCCGACTCTACGTGGTGTGTGTGGAACGGGATCGGACCGTTTCCCGACTGTACGCAGTGTGTGTGGAACGGGATCCGTACCATTTCCCGACTCTACGCGGTGTGTGTGGAACGGGATCGGACCGTTTCCCGACTCTACGCGGTGTGTGTGGAACGGGATCGGACCGTTTCCCGACTGTACGCGGTGTGTGAGGAACAGGATCGGACTGTTTCCCGACTGTACGCGGTGTGTGTGGAATGGGATCGGACCATTTCCCGACTGTACGCGGTGTGTATGGAACGGGATCGGACCGTTTCCCGACTGTACGCGGTGTGTGGAACAGGATCGGACCGTTTCCCGACTCTACGCGGTGTGTTTGGAACGGGATCGGACCGTTTCCCGACTCTACGCGGTGTGTGTGGAACGGGATCGGACCGTTTGCCGACTCTACGCGGTGTGTGTGGAACGGGATCGGACCGTTTCCCGACTGTACGCGGTGTGTGTGGAACGGGATCGGACCGTTTCCCGACTCTACGCGGTGTGTGTGGAACGGGATCGGACCATTTCCCGACTCTACGCGGTGTGTGTGGAACGGGATCGGACCGTTTCCCGACTCTACGCGGTGTGTGTGGAACGGGATCGGACCGTTTCCCGACTGTACGCGATGTGTGGAACGGGATTGGACCGTTTCCCGACTCTACGCGGTGTGTGTGGAACGGGATCGGTCCGTTTCCCGACTCTACGCGGTGTGTGTGGAACGGGATCGGACCGTTTCCCGACTCTACGCGGTGTGTGTGGAACGGGATCGGACCGTTCCCCGACTCTACGCGGTGTGTGTGGAACGGGATCTGGACCGTTTCCCGACTCTACGCGGTGTGTGAGGAACGGGATCGGACCATTTCCCGACTCTATGTGGTGTGTATGGAACGGGATCGGACCGTTTCCCGACTGTACGCGGTGTGTGTGGAACGGGATCCGTACCGTTTCCCGACTCTACGCGGTGTGTGTGGAACGGGATCGGACCGTTTCCCGACTCTACGCGGTGTGTGAGGAACAGGATCGGACCGTTTCCCGACTCTACGCGGTGTGTGTGGAACGGGATCGGACCGTTTCCCGACTCTACGCGGTGTGTGTGGAACGGGATCGGACCATTTCCCGACTGTACGCGGTGTGCGTGGAACGGGATCGGACCGTTTCCCGACTGCACGCGGTGTGTGGAATGGGATCGGACCATTTCCCGACTGTACGCGGTGTGTGTGGAACGGGATCCGGACCGTTTGCCGACTGTACGCGGTGTGTGTGGAACGTGATCGGACCGTTTCCCGACTCTACGCGGTGTGTGTGGAACGGGATCCGGACCGTTTCCCGACTCTACGCGGTGTGTGAGGAACGGGATCGGACCGTTTCCCGACTCTATGTGGTGTGTGTGGAACGGGATCGGACCGTTTCCCGACTGTACGCGGTGTGTGTGGAACGGGATCCGTACCGTTTCCCGACTCTACGCGGTGTGTGTGGAACGGGATCGGACCGTTTCCCAACTCTACGCGGTGTGTGTGGAAGGGGATCGGACCGTTTCCCGACTGTACGCGGTGTGTGAGGAACAGGATCGGACCGTTTCCCGACTCTACGCGGTGTGTGTGGAACGGGATCGGACCGTTTCCCGACTCTACGCGGTGTGTGTGGAACGGGATCGGACCATTTCCCGACTGTACGCGGTGTGTGTGGAACGGGATCGGACCGTTTCCCGACTGTACGCGGTGTGTGGAATGGGATCGGACCGTTTCCCGACTGTGCGCGGTGTGTGTGGAACGGGATCCGGACCGTTTCCCGACTCTACGCGGTGTGTGTGGAACGGGATCGGACCGTTTCCCGACTCTACGCGGTGTGTGTGGAACGGGATCGGACCATTTCCCGACTGTAGGCGGTGTGTGTGGAACGGGATCGGACCGTTTCCCGACTGTACGCGGTGTGTGGAATGGGATCGGACCGTTTCCCGTCTGTCCGCGGTGTGTGTGGAACGGGATCCGGACCGTTTCCCGACAGTACGCGGTGTGTGTGGAACGGGATCGGACCGTTTCCTGACTGTACGCGGTGTGTGGAACGGGATCGGACCGTTTCCCGACTGTACGCGTTGTGTGTGGAACGGGATCGGACCATTTCCCGACTCTACGCGGTGTGTGTGGAACGGGATCGGACCGTTTCCCGACTGTACGCGGTGTGTGTGGAACGGGATCGGACCATTTCCCGACTGTACGCGGTGTGTGTGGAACGGGATCGGACCGTTTCCCGACTGTACGCGGTGTGTGAGGAACAGGATCGGACCGTTTCCCGACTCTACGCGGTGTGTGTGGAACGGGATCGGACCGTTTCCCGACTCTACGCGGTGTGTGTGGAACGGGATCGGACCATTTCCCGACTGTACGCGGTGTGCGTGGAACGGGATCGGACCGTTTCCCGACTGTACGCGGTGTGTGGAATGGGATCGGACCGTTTCCCGACTGTACGCGGTGTGTGTGGAACGGGATCCGGACCGTTTGCCGACTGTACGCGGTGTGTGTGGAACGTGATCGGACCGTTTCCCGACTCTACGCGGTGTGTGTGGAACGGGATCCGGACCGTTTCCCGACTCTACGCGGTGTGTGAGGAACGGGATCGGACCGTTTCCCGACTCTATGTGGTGTGTGTGGAACGGGATCGGACCGTTTCCCGACTGTACGCGGTGTGTGTGGAACGGGATCCGTACCGTTTCCCGACTCTACGCGGTGTGTGTGGAACGGGATCGGACCGTTTCCCGACTGTACGCGGTGTGTGGAATGGGATCGGACCGTTTCCCGACTGTGCGCGGTGTGTGTGGAACGGGATCCGGACCGTTTCCCGACTCTACGCGGTGTGTGTGGAACGGGATCGGACCGTTTCCCGACTCTACGCGGTGTGTGTGGAACGGGATCGGACCATTTCCCGACTGTAGGCGGTGTGTGTGGAACGGGATCGGACCGTTTCCCGACTGTACGCGGTGTGTGGAATGGGATCGGACCGTTTCCCGTCTGTCCGCGGTGTGTGTGGAACGGGATCCGGACCGTTTCCCGACAGTACGCGGTGTGTGTGGAACGGGATCGGACCGTTTCCTGACTGTACGCGGTGTGTGGAACGGGATCGGACCGTTTCCCGACTGTACGCGTTGTGTGTGGAACGGGATCGGACCGTTTCCCGACTCTACGCGGTGTGTGTGGAACGGGATCGGACCGTTTCCCGACTGTACGCGGTGTGTGTGGAACGGGATCGGACCATTTCCCGACTGTACGCGGTGTGTGTGGAACGGGATCGGACCGTTTCCCGACTGTACGCGGTGTGTGGAATGGGATCGGACCGTTTCCCGACTCTACGCGGTGTGTGTGGAACGGGATCGGACCGTTTCCCGACTCTACGCGGTGTGTGTGGAACGGGATCGGACCATTTCCCGACTGTACGCGGTGTGTGTGGAACGGGATCGGACCGTTTCCCGACTGTACGCGGTGTGTGGAATGGGATCGGACCATTTCCCGACTGTACGCGGTGTGTGTGGAACGGGATCCGGACCGTTTCCCGACTCTACGCGGTGTGTGTGGAACGGGATCGGACCGTTTCCCGACTGTACGCGGTGTGTGAGGAACGGGATCGGACCGTTTCCCGACTGTACGTGGTGTGTGAGGAACAGGATCGGACCGTTTCCCGACTGTACGCGGTATGTGTGGAACGGGATCCGTACCGTTTCCCGACTCTACGCGGTGTGTGTGGAACGGGATCGGACCGTTTCCTGACTCTACGCAGTGTGTGTGCAACGGGATCGGACCATTTCCTGACTCTACGCGGTGTGTGTGCAACGGGATCGGACCGTCTCCCGACTGTACGCGGTGTGTGTGGAACGGGATCGGACCATTTCCCGACTCTACGCGGTGTGTGTGGAACGGGATCGGACCGTTTCCCGACTCTACGCGGTGTGTGTGGAACGGGATCGGACCATTTCCCGACTGTAGGCGGTGTGTGTGGAACGGGATCGGACCGTTTCCCGACTGTACGCGGTGTGTGGAATGGGATCAGACCATTTCCCGTCTGTACGCGGTGTGTGTGGAACGGGATCCGGACCGTTTCCCGACAGTACGCGGTGTGTGTGGAACGGGATCGGACCGTTTCCTGACTGTACGCGGTGTGTGGAACGGGATCGGACCGTTTCCCGACTGTACGCGGTGTGTGTGGAACGGGATCGGACCGTCTCCCGACTGTACGCGGTGTGTGTGGAACGGGATCGGACCATTTCCCGACTGTACGCTGTGTGTGAGGAACGGGATCGGACCGTTTCCCGACTGTACGCGGTGTGTGTGGAGCGGGATCGGACCGTTTCCCGACTCTACGCGGTGTGTGTGGAACGGGATCGGACCGTTTCCCGACTCTACGCGGTGTGTGTGGAACGGGATCTGGACCGTTTCCTGACTCTACGCGGTGTGTGAGGAACGGGATCGGACCGTTTCCCGACTATACGCGGTGTGTGTGGAACGGGATCGGACCGTTTCCCGACTGTACGTGGTGTGTGAGGAACAGGATCGGACCGTTACCCGACTGTACGCGGTGTGTGTGGAACGGGATCCGTACCGTTTCCCGACTCTACGCGGTGTGTGTGGAACGGGATCGGACCGTTTCCTGACTCTACGCAGTGTGTGTGCAACGGGATCGGACCATTTCCTGACTCTACGCGGTGTGTGTGCAACGGGATCGGACCGTTTCCCGACTGTACGCGGTGTGTGAGGAACAGGATGGGACCGTTTCCCGACTCTACGCGGTGTGTGTGGAACGGGATCAGACCGTTTCCTGCCTCTACGCGGTGTGTGTGGAACGGGATCGGACCATTTCCCGACTGTACGCGGTGTGTGTGGAACGGGATCGGACCGTTTCCCGACTGTACGCGGTGTGTGGAATGGGATCGGACCGTTTCCCGACTGTACGTGGTGTGTGTGGAGCGGGATCCGGACCGTTTCCCGACTCTACGCGGTGTGTGTGGAACGGGATCGGACCGTTTCCCGACTGTACGTGGTGTGTGAGGAACAGGATCGGACCGTTTCCCGACTCTACGCGGTGTGTGTGGAACGGGATCGGACCGTTTCCCGACTCTACGCGGTGTGTGTGGAACGGGATCGGACCATTTCCCGACTGTAGGCGGTGTGTGTGGAACGGGATCGGACCGTTTCCCGACTGTACGCGGTGTGTGGAATGGGATCAGACCATTTCCCGTCTGTACGCGGTGTGTGTGGAACGGGATCCGGACCGTTTCCCGACAGTACGCGGTGTGTGTGGAACGGGATCGGACCGTTTCCTGACTGTACGCGGTGTGTGGAACGGGATCGGACCGTTTCCCGACTGTACGCGGTGTGTGTGGAACGGGATCGGACCGTTTCCCGACTCTACGCGGTGTGTGTGGAACGGGATCGGACCGTTTCCCGACTCTACGCGGTGTGTGTGGAACGGGATCGGACCGTTTCCCGACTGTATGCGGTGTGTGTGGAACGGGATCGGACCGTTTCCCGACTCTACATGGTGTGTGTGGAACAGGATCGGACCGTCTCCCGACTGTACGCGGTGTGTGTGGAACGGGATCGGACCATTTCCCGACTGTACGCGGTGTGTGAGGAACGGGATCGGACCGTTTCCCGACTGTACGCGGTGTGTGTGGAACGGGATCGGACCGTTTCCCGACTCTACGCGGTGTGTGTGGAACGGGATCGGACCGTTTCCCGACTTTACGCGGTGTGTGTGGAACGGGATATGGACCGTTTCCTGACTCTACGCGGTGTGTGAGGAACGGGATCGGACCGTTTCCCGACTATACGCGGTGTGTGTGGAACGGGATCGGACCGTTTTCCGACTGTACGCGGTGTGTGAGGAAAAGGATCGGACCGTTTCCTGACTGTACGCGGTGTGTGTGGAACGGGATCCGTACCGTTTCCCGACTCTACGCGGTGTGTGTGGAATGGGATCGGACCGTTTCCTGACTCTACGCAGTGTGTGTGCAACGGGATCGGACCGTTTCCTGACTCTGCGCGGTGTGTGTGCAACAGGATCGGACAGTTTTTCCTGACTGTAGGCGGTGTGTGTGGAACGGGATCGGACCGTTTCCCGACTGTACGCGGTGTGTGTGGAACGGGATCGGACCGTTTCCCGACTCTACGCGGTGCGTGTGGAACGGGATCGGACCGTTTCCCGACTGTACGCGGTGTGTGTGGAATGGGATCGGACCGTTTCCCGACTGTACGCGGTGTGTGTGGAACGGGATCGGACCGTTTCCCGACTGTACGCGGTGTGTGGAACGGGATCGGACCGTTTCCCAACTGTACGCGGTGTGTGTGGAACAGGATCGGACCGTTTCCCGACTCTACGCGGTGCGTGTGGAACAGGATCGGACCGTTTCCCGACTCTACGCGGTGTGTGAGGAACGGGATCGGACCGTTTCCCGACTCTACGTGGTGTGTGTGGAACGGGATCGGACCGTTTCCCGACTGTACGCGGTGTGTGTGGAACGGGATCCGTACCGTTTACCGACTCTACGCGGTGTGTGTGGAACGGGATCGGACCGTTTCCCGACTCTATGCGGTGTGTGTGGAACGGGATCGGACCGTTTCCCGACTCTACGCGGTGTGTGTGGAACGGGATCGGACCGTTTCCCGACTCTACGCGGTGTGTGTGGAACGGGATCGGACCATTTCCCGACTGTACGCGGTGTGTGTGGAACGGGATCGGACCGTTTCCCGACTGTAAGCGGTGTGTGGAATGGGATCGGACCATTTCCCGACTGTACGCGGTGTGTGTGGAACGGGATCCGGACCGTTTCCCGACTCTACGCGGTGTGTGTGGAACGGGATCGGACCGTTTCCCGACTGTACGCGGTGTGTGAGGAACAGGATCAGACCGTTTCCCGACTCTACGCGGTGTGTGTGGAACGGGATCGGACCGTTTCCCGACTCTACGCGGTGTGTGTGGAACGGGATCGGACCATTTCCCGACTGTAGGCGGTGTGTGTGGAACGGGATCGGACCGTTTCCCGACTGTACGCGGTGTGTGGAATGGGATCGGACCGTTTCCCGACTGTACGCGGTGTGTGTGGAACGGGATCCGGACCGTTTCCCGACAGTACGCGGTGTGTGTGGAACGGGATCGGACCGTTTCCTGACTGTACGCGGTGTGTGGAACGGGATCGGACCGTTTCCCGACTGTACGCGGTGTGTGTGGAACGGGATCGGACTGTTTCCCGACTCTACGCGGTGTGTGTGGAACGGGATCGGACCGTTTCCCGACTGTACGCGGTGTGTGTGGAACGGGATCGGACCGTTTCCCGACTGTACGCGGTGTGTGTGGAACGGGATCGGACCGTTTCCCGACTCTACACGGTGTGTGTGGAACGGGATCGGACCGTCTCCCGACTGTACGCGGTGTGTGTGGAACGGGATCGGACCATTTCCCGACTGTACGCGGTGTGTGAGGAACGGGATCGGACCGTTTCCCGACTGTACGCGGTGTGTGTGGAACGGGATCGGACCGTTTCCCGACTCTACGCGGTGTGTGTGGAACGGGATCGGACCGTTTCCCGACTCTACGCGGTGTGTGTGGAACGGGATCTGGACCGTTTCCTGACTCTACGCGGTGTGTGAGGAACGGGATCGGACCGTTTCCCGACTCTACGCGGTGTGTGTGGAACGGGATCGGACCGTTTCCCGACTGTACGCGCTGTGTGAGGAACAGCATCGGACCGTTTCCCGACTCTACGCGGTGTGTGAGGAACAGGATCGGACCGTTTCCCGACTCTATGTGGTGTGTGTGGAACGGGATCGGACCGTTTCCCGACTGTACGCGGTGTGTGTGGAACGGGATCCGTACCGTTTCCCGACTCTACGCGGTGTGTGTGGAACGGGATCGGACCGTTTCCCGACTCTACGTGGTGTGTGTGGAAGGGGATCGGACCGTTTCCCGACTGTACGCGGTGTGTGAGGAACAGGATCGGACCATTTCCCGACTCGACGCGGTGTGTGTGGAACGGGATCGGACCGTTTCCCGACTCTACGCGGTGTGTGTGGAACGGGATCCGGACCGTTTCCTGACTCTACGCGGTGTGTGTGGAACGGGATCGGACCGTTTCCCGACTGTACGCTGTGTGTGAGGAACAGGATCGGACCGTTTCCCGACTCTACGCGGTGTGTGTGGAACGGGATCGGACCGTTTCCCGACTCTACGCGGTGTGTGTGGAACGGGATCGGACCATTTCCCGACTGTAGGCGGTGTGTGTGGAACGGGATCGGACCGTTTCCCGACTGTACGTTGTGTGTGGAATGGGATCGGACCGTTTCCCGACTGTACGCGGTGTGTGTGGAACGGGATCCGGACCGTTTCCCGACAGTACGCGGTGTGTGTGGAACGGGATCGGACCGTTTCCTGACTGTACGCGGTGTGTGGAACGGGATCGGACCGTTTCCCGACTCTACGCGGTGTGTGTGGAACGGGATCGGACCATTTCCCGACTGTACGCGGTGTGTGTGGAACGGGATCGGACCGTTTCCCGACTGTACGCGGTGTGTGTGGAACGGGATCGGACCGTTTCCCGACTCTACACGGTGTGTGTGGAACGGGATCGGACCGTCCCCCGACTGTACGCGGTGTGTGTGGAACGGGATCGGACCGTTTCCCGACTCTACGCGGTGTGTGTGGAACGGGATCGGACCGTTTCCCGACTCTACGCGGTGTGTGTGGAACGGGATCTGGACCGTTTCCTGACTCTACGCGGTGTGTGAGGAACGGGATCGGACCGTTTCCCGACTCTACGTGGTGTGTGTGGAACGGGATCGGACCATTTCCCGACTGTACGCGGTGTGTGAGGAACAGGATCGGACCGTTTCCCGACTGTACGCGGTGTGTGTGGAACGGGATCCGTAGCGTTTCCCGACTCTACGCGGTGTGTGTGGAACGGGATCGGACCGTTTCCTGACTCTACGCAGTGTGTGTGCAACGGGATCGGACCGTTTCCTGACTCTACGCGGTGTGTGTGCAACGGGATCGGACTGTTTTCCGACTGTACGCGGTGTGTGTGGAACGGGATCGGACCATTTCCCGACTCTACGCGATGCATGTGGAACGGGATCGGACCGTTTCCCGACTGTACGCGGTGTGTGTGGAATGGGATCGGACCATTTCCCGACTGTACGCGGTGTGTATGGAACGGGATCGGACCGTTTCCCGACTGTACGCGGTGTGTGGAACGGGATCGGACCGTTTCCCAACACTAGGCGGTGTGTTTGGAACGGGATCGGACCGTTTCCCGACTCTACGCGGTGTGTGAGGAACAGGATTGGACCGTTTCCCGCCTGTACGCGGTGTGTGTGGAACGGGATCGGACCGTTTCCCGACTCTACGCGGTGTGTTTGGAACGGGATCGGACCGTTTCCCGACTCTACGCGGTGTGTGTGGAATGGGATCGGACCGTTTCCCGACTCTACGCGGTGTGTGTGGAATGGGATCCGGACCGTTTCCCGACTCTACGCGGTGTGTGTGGAACGGGATCGGACCATTTCCCGACTGTACGCGGTGTGTGAGGAACGGGATCGGACCGTTTCCCGACTCTACGCGGTGTGTGTGGAACGGGATCGGACCGTTTCCCGACTGTACGCGGTGTGTGTGGAACGGGATCGGACCGTTTCCCGACTCTACGCGGTGTGTGTGGAACGGGATCGGACCATTTCCTGACTCTACGCGGTGTGTGTGGAACGGGATCGGACCGTTTCCCGACTCTACGCGGTGTGTGTGGAACGGGATCGGACCGTTTCCCGACTGTACGCGATGTGTGGATCGGGATTGGACCATTTCCCGACTGTACGCGGTGTGTGTGGAACGGGATCCGGACCGTTTCCCGACTGTACGCGGTGTGTGTGGAATGGGATCGGACCGTTTCCCGACTCTACGCGGTGTGTGTGGAACGGGATCGGTCCGTTTCCCGACTGTACGCGGTGTGTGTGGAACGGGATCGGACCGTTTCTCGACTCTACGTGGTGTGTGTGGAACGGGATCGGACCGTTTCCCGACTCTACGCGGTGTGTGTGGAACGGGATCGGACCGTTTCCCCACTGTACGCGGTGTGTGTGGAACGGGATCGGACCATTCCCTGACTCTACGCGGTGTGTGTGGAACGGGATCGGACCGTTTCCCGACTGTACGCGGTGTGTGAGGAACAGGATCGGACCGTTTGCCGACTGTACGCGGTGTGTGTGGAACGGGATCGGACCGTTTCCCGACTCTACGCGGTGCGTGTGGAACGGAATCGGACCGTTTCCCAACTCTACGCGGTGTGTGAGGAACGGGATCGGACCGTTTCCCGACTCTACGTGGTGTGTGTGGAACGGGATCGGACCGTTTCCCGACTGTACGCGGTGTGTGTGGAACGGGATCCGTACCGTTTACCGACTCTACGCGGTGTGTGTGGAACGGGATCGGACCGTTTCCCGACTCTATGCGGTGTGTGTGGAACGGGATCGGACCGTTTCCCGACTCTACGCGGTGTGTGTGGAACGGGATCGGACCGTTTCCCGACTCTACGCGGTGTGTGTGGAACGGGATCGGACCATTTCCCGACTGTACGCGGTGTGTGTGGAACGGGATCGGACCGTTTCCCGACTGTACGCGGTGTGTGGAATGGGATCGGACCATTTCCCGACTGTACGCGGTGTGTGTGGAACGGGATCCGGACCGTTTCCCGACTCTACGCGGTGTGTGTGGAACGGGATCGGACCGTTTCCCGACTGTACGCGGTGTGTGAGGAACAGGATCAGACCGTTTCCCGACTCTACGCGGTGTGTGTGGAACGGGATCGGACCGTTTCCCGACTCTACGCGGTGTGTGTGGAACGGGATCGGACCATTTCCCGACTGTAGGCGGTGTGTGTGGAACGGGATCGGACCGTTTCCCGACTGTACGCGGTGTGTGGAATGGGATCGGACCGTTTCCCGACTGTACGCGGTGTGTGTGGAACGGGATCCGGACCGTTTCCCGACAGTACGCGGTGTGTGTGGAACGGGATCGGACCGTTTCCTGACTGTACGCGGTGTGTGGAACGGGATCGGACCGTTTCCCGACTGTACGCGGTGTGTGTGGAACGGGATCGGACTGTTTCCCGACTCTACGCGGTGTGTGTGGAACGGGATCGGACCGTTTCCCGACTGTACGCGGTGTGTGTGGAACGGGATCGGACCGTTTCCCGACTGTACGCGGTGTGTGTGGAACGGGATCGGACCGTTTCCCGACTCTACACGGTGTGTGTGGAACGGGATCGGACCGTCTCCCGACTGTACGCGGTGTGTGTGGAACGGGATCGGACCATTTCCCGACTGTACGCGGTGTGTGAGGAACGGGATCGGACCGTTTCCCGACTGTACGCGGTGTGTGTGGAACGGGATCGGACCGTTTCCCGACTCTACGCGGTGTGTGTGGAACGGGATCGGACCGTTTCCCGACTCTACGCGGTGTGTGTGGAACGGGATCTG
Organism: Somniosus microcephalus; assembly: GCF_052327205.1. NCBI lineage: Eukaryota > Metazoa > Chordata > Chondrichthyes > Squaliformes > Somniosidae > Somniosus > Somniosus microcephalus. The sequence continues at coordinate 13,419,423 of NC_141020.1, read as the reverse complement.
GACCGTTTCCTGACTCTACGCGGTGTGTGAGGAACGGGATCGGACCGTTTCCCGACTCTACGCGGTGTGTGTGGAACGGGATCGGACCGTTTCCCGACTGTACGCGGTGTGTGAGGAACAGCATCGGACCGTTTCCCGACTCTACGCGGTGTGTGAGGAACAGGATCGGACCGTTTCCCGACTCTATGTGGTGTGTGTGGAACGGGATCGGACCGTTTCCCGACTGTACGCGGTGTGTGTGGAACGGGATCCGTACCGTTTCCCGACTCTACGCGGTGTGTGTGGAACGGGATCGGACCGTTTCCCGACTCTACGTGGTGTGTGTGGAAGGGGATCGGACCGTTTCCCGACTGTACGCGGTGTGTGAGGAACAGGATCGGACCATTTCCCGACTCGACGCGGTGTGTGTGGAACGGGATCGGACCGTTTCCCGACTCTACGCGGTGTGTGTGGAACGGGATCCGGACCGTTTCCTGACTCTACGCGGTGTGTGTGGAACGGGATCGGACCGTTTCCCGACTGTACGCTGTGTGTGAGGAACAGGATCGGACCGTTTCCCGACTCTACGCGGTGTGTGTGGAACGGGATCGGACCGTTTCCCGACTCTACGCGGTGTGTGTGGAACGGGATCGGACCATTTCCCGACTGTAGGCGGTGTGTGTGGAACGGGATCGGACCGTTTCCCGACTGTACGTTGTGTGTGGAATGGGATCGGACCGTTTCCCGACTGTACGCGGTGTGTGTGGAACGGGATCCGGACCGTTTCCCGACAGTACGCTGTGTGTGTGGAACGGGATCGGACCGTTTCCTGACTGTACGCGGTGTGTGGAACGGGATCGGACCGTTTCCCGACTGTACGCGGTGTGTGTGGAACGGGATCGGACCGTTTCCCGACTCTACGCGGTGTGTGTGGAACGGGATCGGACCGTTTCCCGACTGTACGCGGTGTGTGTGGAACGGGATCGGACCGTTTCCCGACTGTACGCGGTGTGTGTGGAACGGGATCGGACCGTTTCCCGACTCTACACGGTGTGTGTGGAACGGGATCGGACCGTCCCCCGACTGTACGCGGTGTGTGTGGAACGGGATCGGACCATTTCCCGACTGTACGCGGTGTGTGAGGAACGGGATCGGACCGTTTCCCGACTGTACGCGGTGTGTGTGGAACGGGATCGGACCGTTTCCCGACTCTACGCGGTGTGTGTGGAACGGGATCGGACCATTTCCCGACTCTACGCGGTGTGTGTGGAACGGGATCTGGACCGTTTCCTGACTCTACGCGGTGTGTGAGGAACGGGATCGGACCGTTTCCCGACTCTACGTGGTGTGTGTGGAACGGGATCGGACCATTTCCCGACTGTACGCGGTGTGTGAGGAACAGGATCGGACCGTTTCCCGACTGTACGCGGTGTGTGTGGAACGGGATCCGTAGCGTTTCCCGACTCTACGCGGTGTGTGTGGAACGGGATCGGACCGTTTCCTGACTCTACGCAGTGTGTGTGCAACGGGATCGGACCGTTTCCTGACTCTACGCGGTGTGTGTGCAACGGGATCGGACTGTTTTCCGACTGTACGCGGTGTGTGTGGAACGGGATCGGACCATTTCCCGACTCTACGCGGTGCATGTGGAACGGGATCGGACCGTTTCCCGACTGTACGCGGTGTGTGTGGAATGGGATCGGACCATTTCCCGACTGTACGCGGTGTGTATGGAACGGGATCGGACCGTTTCCCAACTGTACGCGGTGTGTGGAACGGGATCGGACCGTTTCCCAACTCTACGCGGTGTGTTTGGAACGGGATCGGACCGTTTCCCGACTCTACGCGGTGTGTGAGGAACAGGATCGGACCGTTTCCCGCCTGTACGCGGTGTGTGTGGAACGGGATCGGACCATTTCCCGACTCTACGCGGTGTGTTTGGAACGGGATCGGACCGTTTCCCGACTCTACGCGGTGTGTGTGGAATGGGATCGGACCGTTTCCCGACTCTACGCGGTGTGTGTGGAATGGGATCCGGACCGTTTCCCGACTCTACGCGGTGTGTGAGGAACGGGATCGGACCGTTTCCCGACTCTACGCGGTGTGTGTGGAACGGGATCGGACCATTTCCCGACTGTACGCGGTGTGTGAGGAACGGGATCGGACCGTTTCCCGACTCTACGCGGTGTGTGTGGAACGGGATCGGACCGTTTCCCGACTGTACGCGGTGTGTGTGGAACGGGATCGGACCGTTTCCCGACTCTACGCGGTGTGTGTGGAACGGGATCGGACCATTTCCTGACTCTACGCGGTGTGTGTGGAACGGGATCGGACCGTTTCCCGACTCTACGCGGTGTGTGTGGAACGGGATCGGACCGTTTCCCGACTGTACGCGATGTGTGGATCGGGATTGGACCATTTCCCGACTGTACGCGGTGTGTGTGGAACGGGATCCGGACCGTTTCCCGACTGTACGCGGTGTGTGTGGAATGGGATCGGACCGTTTCCCGACTCGACGCGGTGTGTGTGGAACGGGATCGGTCCGTTTCCCGACTGTACGCGGTGTGTGTGGAACGGGATCGGACCGTTTCTCGACTCTACGTGGTGTGTGTGGAACGGGATCGGACCGTTTCCCGACTCTACGCGGTGTGTGTGGAACGGGATCGGACCGTTTCCCCACTGTACGCGGTGTGTGTGGAACGGGATCGGACCATTCCCTGACTCTACGCGGTGTGTGTGGAACGGGATCGGACCGTTTCCCGACTGTACGCGGTGTGTGAGGAACAGGATCGGACCGTTTGCCGACTGTACGCGGTGTGTGTGGAATGGGATCGGACCGTTTCCCGACTCTACGCGGTGTGTGAGGAACAGGATCGGACCGTTTCCCGACTCTATGTGGTGTGTGTGGAACGGGATCGGACCGTTTCCCGACAGTACGCGGTGTGTGTGGAACGGGATCCGTACCGTTTCCCGACTCTACGCGGTGTGTGTGGAACGGGATCGGACCGTTTCCCGACTCTACGTGGTGTGTGTGGAAGGGGATCGGACCGTTTCCCGACTGTACGCGGTGTGTGAGGAACAGGATCGGACCATTTCCCGACTCGACGCGGTGTGTGTGGAACGGGATCGGACCGTTTCCCGACTCTACGCGGTGTGTGTGGAACGGGATCCGGACCGTTTCCTGACTCTACGCGGTGTGTGTGGAACGGGATCGGACCGTTTCCCGACTGTACGCGGTGTGTGAGGAACAGGATCGGACCGTTTCCCGACTCTACGCGGTGTGTGTGGAACGGGATCGGACCGTTTCCCGACTCTACGCGGTGTGTGTGGAACGGGATCGGACCATTTCCCGACTGTAGGCGGTGTGTGTGGAACGGGATCGGACCGTTTCCCGACTGTACGCGGTGTGTGGAATGGGATCGGACCGTTTCCCGACTGTACGCGGTGTGTGTGGAACGGGATCCGGACCGTTTCCCGACAGTACGCGGTGTGTGTGGAACGGGATCGGACCATTTCCTGACTGTACGCGGTGTGTGGAACGGGATCGGACCGTTTCCCGACTGTACGCGGTGTGTGTGGAACGGGATCGGACCGTTTCCCGACTCTACGCGGTGTGTGTGGAACGGGATCGGACCGTTTCCCGACTGTACGCGGTGTGTGTGGAACGGGATCGGACCGTTTCCCGACTGTACGCGGTGTGTGTGGAACGGGATCGGACCATTTCCCGACTCTACACGGTGTGTGTGGAACGGGATCGGACCGTCTCCCGACTGTACGCGGTGTGTGTGGAACGGGATCGGACCATTTCCCGACTGTACGCGGTGTGTGAGGAACGGGATCGGACCGTTTCCCGACTGTACGCGGTGTGTGTGGAACGGGATCGGACCGTTTCCCGACTCTACGCGGTGTGTGTGGAACGGGATCGGACCGTTTCCTGACTCTACGCGGTGTGTGTGGAACGGGATCTGGACCGTTTCCTGACTCTACGCGGTGTGTGAGGAACGGGATCGGACCGTTTCCCGACTCTACGCGGTGTGTGTGGAACGGGATCGGACCGTTTCCCGACTGTATGCGGTGTGTGAGGAACAGGATCGGACCGTTTCCCGACTGTACGCGGTGTGTGTGGAACGGGATCCGTACCGTTTCCCGACTCTACGCGGTGTGTGTGCAACGGGATCGGACCGTTTCCTGACTCTACGCGGTGTGTGTGCAACGGGATCGGACTGTTTCCCGACTGTACGCGGTGTGTGTGGAACGGGATCGGACCATTTCCCGACTCTACGCGGTGCGTGTGGAACGGGATCGGACCGTTTCCCGACTGTACGCGGTGTGTGTGGAACGGGATCGGACCATTTCCCGACTGTACGCGGTGTGTGTGGAACGGGATCGGACCGTTTCCCGACTGTACACGGTGTGTGGAACGGGATCGGAACGTTTCCCGACTCTACGCGGTGTGTTTGGAACGGGATCGGACCGTTTCCCGACTCTACGCGGTGTGTGAGGAACAGGATCGGACCGTTTCCCGACTGTACGCGGTGTGTGTGGAACGGGATCGGACCGTTTCCCGACTCTACGCGGTGTGTTTGAAACGGGATCGGACCGTTTCCCGACTCTACGCGGTGTGTGTGGAACGGGATCGGACCGTTTCCCGACTCTATGCGGTGTGTGTGGAACGGGATCGGACCGTTTCCCGACTCTACGCGGTGTGTGAGGAACAGGATCGGACCGTTTCCCGCCTGTACGCGGTGTGTGTGGAACGGGATCGGACCATTTCCCGACTCTACGCGGTGTGTTTGGAACGGGATCGGACCGTTTCCCGACTCTACGCGGTGTGTGTGGAATGGGATCGGACCGTTTCCCGACTCTACGCGGTGTGTGTGGAATGGGATCCGGACCGTTTCCCGACTCTACGCGGTGTGTGAGGAACGGGATCGGACCGTTTCCCGACTCTACGCGGTGTGTGTGGAACGGGATCGGACCATTTCCCGACTGTACGCGGTGTGTGAGGAACGGGATCGGACCGTTTCCCGACTCTACGCGGTGTGTGTGGAACGGGATCGGACCGTTTCCCGACTGTACGCGGTGTGTGTGGAACGGGATCGGACCGTTTCCCGACTCTACGCGGTGTGTGTGGAACGGGATCGGACCATTTCCTGACTCTACGCGGTGTGTGTGGAACGGGATCGGACCGTTTCCCGACTCTACGCGGTGTGTGTGGAACGGGATCGGACCGTTTCCCGACTGTACGCGATGTGTGGATCGGGATTGGACCATTTCCCGACTGTACGCGGTGTGTGTGGAACGGGATCCGGACCGTTTCCCGACTGTACGCGGTGTGTGTGGAATGGGATCGGACCGTTTCCCGACTCGACGCGGTGTGTGTGGAACGGGATCGGTCCGTTTCCCGACTGTACGCGGTGTGTGTGGAACGGGATCGGACCGTTTCTCGACTCTACGTGGTGTGTGTGGAACGGGATCGGACCGTTTCCCGACTCTACGCGGTGTGTGTGGAACGGGATCGGACCGTTTCCCCACTGTACGCGGTGTGTGTGGAACGGGATCGGACCATTCCCTGACTCTACGCGGTGTGTGTGGAACGGGATCGGACCGTTTCCCGACTGTACGCGGTGTGTGAGGAACAGGATCGGACCGTTTGCCGACTGTACGCGGTGTGTGTGGAACGGGATCGGACCGTTTCCCGACTCTACGCGGTGTGTGAGGAACAGGATCGGACCGTTTCCCGACTCTATGTGGTGTGTGTGGAACGGGATCGGACCGTTTCCCGACAGTACGCGGTGTGTGTGGAACGGGATCCGTACCGTTTCCCGACTCTACGCGGTGTGTGTGGAACGGGATCGGACCGTTTCCCGACTCTACGTGGTGTGTGTGGAAGGGGATCGGACCGTTTCCCGACTGTACGCGGTGTGTGAGGAACAGGATCGGACCATTTCCCGACTCGACGCGGTGTGTGTGGAACGGGATCGGACCGTTTCCCGACTCTACGCGGTGTGTGTGGAACGGGATCCGGACCGTTTCCTGACTCTACGCGGTGTGTGTGGAACGGGATCGGACCGTTTCCCGACTGTACGCGGTGTGTGAGGAACAGGATCGGACCGTTTCCCGACTCTACGCGGTGTGTGTGGAACGGGATCGGACCGTTTCCCGACTCTACGCGGTGTGTGTGGAACGGGATCGGACCATTTCCCGACTGTAGGCGGTGTGTGTGGAACGGGATCGGACCGTTTCCCGACTGTACGCGGTGTGTGGAATGGGATCGGACCGTTTCCCGACTGTACGCGGTGTGTGTGGAACGGGATCCGGACCGTTTCCCGACAGTACGCGGTGTGTGTGGAACGGGATCGGACCGTTTCCTGACTGTACGCGGTGTGTGGAACGGGATCAGACCGTTTCCCGACTGTACGCGGTGTGTGTGGAACGGGATCGGACCGTTTCCCGACTCTACGCGGTGTGTGTGGAACGGGATCGGACCGTTTCCCGACTGTACGCGGTGTGTGTGGAACGGGATCGGACCGTTTCCCGACTGTACGCGGTGTGTGTGGAACGGGATCGGACCATTTCCCGACTCTACACGGTGTGTGTGGAACGGGATCGGACCGTCTCCCGACTGTACGCGGTGTGTGTGGAACGGGATCGGACCATTTCCCGACTGTACGCGGTGTGTGAGGAACGGGATCGGACCGTTTCCCGACTGTACGCGGTGTGTGTGGAACGGGATCGGACCGTTTCCCGACTCTACGCGGTGTGTGTGGAACGGGATCGGACCGTTTCCCGACTCTACGCGGTGTGTGTGGAACGGGATCTGGACCGTTTCCTGACTCTACGCGGTGTGTGAGGAACGGGATCGGACCGTTTCCCGACTCTACGCGGTGTGTGTGGAACTGGATCGGACCGTTTCCCGACTGTATGCGGTGTGTGAGGAACAGGATCGGACCGTTTCCCGACTGTACGCGGTGTGTGTGGAACGGGATCCGTACCGTTTCCCGACTCTACGTGGTGTGTGTGGAACGGGATCGGACCGTTTCCTGACTCTACGCAGTGTGTGTGCAACGGGATCGGACCGTTTCCTGACTCTACGCGGTGTGTGTGCAACGGGATCGGACTGTTTCCCGACTGTACGCGGTGTGTGTGGAACGGGATCGGACCATTTCCCGACTCTACGCGGTGCGTGTGGAACGGGATCGGACCGTTTCCCGACTGTACGCGGTGTGTGTGGAACGGGATCGGACCATTTCCCGACTGTACGCGGTGTGTGTGGAACGGGATCGGACCGTTTCCCGACTGTACACGGTGTGTGGAACGGGATCGGAACGTTTCCCGACTCTACGCGGTGTGTGAGGAACAGGATCGGACCGTTTCCCGACTGTACGCGGTGTGTGTGGAACGGGATCGGACCGTTTCCCGACTCTACGCGGTGTGTTTGAAACGGGATCGGACCGTTTCCCGACTCTACGCGGTGTGTGTGGAACGGGATCGGACCGTTTCCCGACTCTATGCGGTGTGTGTGGAACGGGATCCGGACCGTTTCCCAACTCTACGCGGTGTGTGAGGAACGGGATCGGACCGTTTCCCGACTCTCCGCGGTGTGTGTGGAACGGGATCGGACCGTTTCCCGACTGTACGCGGTGTGTGTGGAACGGGATCGGACCGTTTCCCGACTCTACGCAGTGTGTGTGGAACGGGATCGGAACGTTTCCCGACTCTACGCGGTGTGTGTGGAACGGGATCGGACCGTTTCCCGACTCTACGCGGTGTGTTTGGAACGGGATCGGACCGTTTCCCGACTCTACGCGGTGTGTGTGGAACGGGATCGGACCGTTTCCCGACTCTATGCGGTGTGTGTGGAACGGGATCCGGACCGTTTCCCGACTCTACGCGGTGTGTGAGGAACGGGATCGGACCGTTTCCCGACTCTACGCGGTGTGTGTGGAACGGGATCGGACCATTTCCCGACTGTACGCGGTGTGTGTGGAACGGGATCGGACCGTTTCCCGACTCTTCGCGGTGCGTGAGGAATGGGATCGGACCGTTTCACGACTGTACGCGGTGTGTGTGGAACGGGATCGGACCGTTTGCCGACTCTACGTGGTTTGTGAGGAACGGGATCGGACCGTTTCCCGACTCTACGCGGTGTGTGAGGAACGGGATCGGACCGTTTCCCGACTCTACGTGGTTTGTGAGGAACGGGATCGGACCGTTTCCCGACTCTACGCGGTGTGTGTGGAACGGGATCGGACTGTTTCCTGACTCTACGCGGTTTGTGGAACGGGATCGGGCCGTTTCCCGACTCTACGTGGTGTGTGTGGAAAGGGATCCGGACCGTTTCCCGACTGTACGCGTTGTGTGTGGAACGGGATCGGACCGTTTCCCGACTCTACGCGGTGTGTGTGGAACGGGATCGGAACGTTTCCCGACTGTACGCGGTGTGTGTGGAACGGGATCGGACCGTTTCCCGACTGTACGCGGTGTGTGTGGAACGGGATCGGACCATTTCCTGACTCTACGCGGTGTGTGTGGAACGGGATCGGACTGTTTCCCGACTGTACGCGGTGTGTGTGGAACGGGATCGGACCGTTTCCCGACTCTACGCGGTGTGTGTGGAACGGGATCGGACCGTTTCCCGACTCTACGCGGTGTGTGTGGAACGGGATCGGACCGTTTCCCGACTCTACGCGGTGTGTGTGGAACGGGATCGGACCGTTTCCCGACTGTACGCGGTGTGTGTGGAACGGGATCGGACCGTTTCCCGACTCTACGCGGTGTATGTGGAACGGGATCGGACCGTTTCCCGACTCTACGCGGTGTGTGTGGAACGGGATCGGACCGTTTCCCGACTCTACGCGGTGTGTGTGGAACGGGATCGGACCGTTTCCCGACTCTACGCGGTGTGTGTGGAACGGGATCGGACCGTTTCCCGACTGTACGCGGTGTGTGAGGAACGGGATCCGGACCGTTTCCCGACTGTACGCGGTGTGTGTGGAACGGGATCGGAGCGTTTCCCGACTCTACGCGGTGTGTGTGGAACGGGATCGGACCGTTTCCCGACTCGACGCGGTGCGTGTGGAACGGGATCGGACCATTTCCCGACTGTACGTGGTGTGTGTGGAACAGGATCGGACCATTTCCCGACTCTACGCAGTGTGTGTGGAACGGGATCGGACCGTTTCCCGACTCTACGCGGTGTGTGTGGAACGGGATCGGACCATTTCCCGACTCTACGCGGTGTGTGTGGAACGGGATCGGACCGTTTCCCGACTCTACGCGGTGCTGTTGGAACGGGATCGGACCGTTTCCCGACTGTACGTGGTGTGTGGAACGGGATCGGACCGTTTCCCGACTCTACGCGGTGTGTGTGGAACGGGATCGGACCGTTTCCCGACTCTACGCGGTGTGTGAGGAACGGGATCGGACCATTTCCCGACTGTACGCGGTGTGTGTGGAACGGGATCGGACCGTTTCCCGACTCTACGCGGTGTGTGTGGAACGGGATCGGACCGTTTCCCGACTCTACGCGGTGTGTGTGGAACGGGATCGGACCGTTTCCCGACTCTACGTGGTGTGTGTGGAACGGGATCGGACCACTTCCCGACTCTACGCGGTGTGTGTGGAACGGGATCGGACCGTTTCCCGACTGTACGCGGTGTGTGTGGAATGGGATCGGACCGTTTCCCGACTGTACGCGGTGTGTGTGGAATGGGATCGGACCGTTTCCCGACTCTACGCGGTGTGTGTGGAACGGGATCGGACCGTTTCCCGACTCTACGCGGTGTGTGTGGAACGGGATCGGACCGTTTCCCGACTGTACGCGGTGTGTGTGGAACGGGATCGGACCGTTTCCCGACTCTACGCAGTGTGTGTGGAACGGGATCTCGACCGTTTCCCGACTGTACGCGGTGTGTGTGGAACGGGATCGGACCGTTTCCCGATTCTACGCGGTGTGTGTGGAACGGGATCGGACCGTTTCCCGACTCTACGCGGTGTGTGTGGAACGGGATCGGACCATTTCCCGAATCTACGCGGTGTGTGTGGAACGGGATCGGACCATTTCCCGACGCTACGCGGTGTGTGTGGAACGGGATCGGACCGTTTCCCGACTGTACGCGGTGTGTGTGGAACGGGATCCGGACCGTTTCCCGACTCTACGCGGTGTGTGTGGAACGGGATCGGACCGTTTCCCGACTGTACGCGGTGTGTGTGGAACGGGATCCGGGCCGTTTCCCGACTGGACGCGGTCTGTGTGGAACGGGATCGGATCATTTCCCGACTTTACGCGGTGTGTGTGGAACGGGATCCTGACCGTTTCCCGACTGTACGCGGTGTGTGTGGAACGGGATCGGACCGTTTCCCGATTCTACGCGGTGTGTGTGGAACGGGATCGGACCGTTTCCCGACTCTACGCGGTGTGTGTGGAACGGGATCGGACCGTTTCCCGACTCTACGCGGTGTGTGTGGAACGGGATCGGACCGTTTCCCGACTCTACGCGGTGTGTGTGGAACGGGATCGGACCGTTTCCCGAATCTACGCGGTGTGTGTGGAACGGGATCGGACCGTTTCCCGACTGTACGCGGTGTGTGTGGAACGGGATCCGGGCCGTTTCCCGACTGAATGCGGTCTGTGTGGAACGGGATCGGACCATTTCCCGACTTTACGCGGTGTGTGTGGAACGGGATCGGACCGTTTCCCGACTGTACGCGGTGTGTGTGGAACGGGATCGGACCGTTTCACGACTCTACGCGGTGTGTGTGGAACAGGATCCGGACCGTTACCCGACTCTACGCGGTGTGTGTGGAACGGGATCGGACCGTTTCCCGACTCTACGCGGTGTGTGAGGAACAGGATCGGACCGTTTCCCGACTGTACGCGGTGTGTGTGGAACGGGATCGGACCGTTTCCCGACTCTTCGCGGTGCGTGAGGAATGGGATCGGACCGTTTCACGACTGTACGCGGTGTGTGTGGAACGGGATCGGACCGTTTGCCGACTCTACGTGGTTTGTGAGGAACGGGATCGGACCGTTTCCCGACTCTACGCGGTGTGTGAGGAACGGGATCGGACCGTTTCCCGACTCTACGTGGTTTGTGAGGAACGGGATCGGACCGTTTCCCGACTCTACGCGGTGTGTGTGGAACGGGATCGGACTGTTTCCTGACTCTACGCGGTTTGTGGAACGGGATCGGGCCGTTTCCCGACTCTACGTGGTGTGTGTGGAAAGGGATCCGGACCGTTTCCCGACTGTACGCGTTGTGTGTGGAACGGGATCGGACCGTTTCCCGACTCTACGCGGTGTGTGTGGAACGGGATCGGAACGTTTCCCGACTGTACGCGGTGTGTGTGGAACGGGATCGGACCGTTTCCCGACTGTACGCGGTGTGTGTGGAACGGGATCGGACCATTTCCTGACTCTACGCGGTGTGTGTGGAACGGGATCGGACTGTTTCCCGACTGTACGCGGTGTGTGTGGAACGGGATCGGACCGTTTCCCGACTCTACGCGGTGTGTGTGGAACGGGATCGGACCGTTTCCCGACTCTACGCGGTGTGTGTGGAACGGGATCGGACCGTTTCCCGACTCTACGCGGTGTGTGTGGAACGGGATCGGACCGTTTCCCGACTGTACGCGGTGTGTGTGGAACGGGATCGGACCGTTCCCCCACTCTACGCGGTGTATGTGGAACGGGATCGGACCGTTTCCCGACTCTACGCGGTGTGTGTGGAACGGGATCCGGACCGTTTCCCGACTCTACGCAGTGTGTGTGGAACGGGATCGGACCGTTTCCCGACTGTACGCGGTGTGTGTGGAACGGGATCGGACCGTTTCCCGACTCTACGCGGTGTGTGTGGAACGGGATCGGACCGTTTCCCAACTCTACGCGGTGTGTGTGGAACGGGATCGGACCGTTTCCCGACTCTACGCGGTGTGTGTGGAACGGGATCGGACAATTTCCCGACTCTACGCGGTGTGTGTGGAACGGGATCGGACCGTTTCCCGACTGTACGCGCTGTGTGTGGAATGGGATCGGACCGTTTCCCGACTCTCCGCGCTGTGTGTGGAACGGGATCGGACCGTTTCCCGACTCTACGCGGTGTGTGTGGAACGGGATCCGGACCGTTTCCCGACTCTACGCGGTGTGTGTGGAACGGGATCGGACCGTTTCCCGACTCTACGCGGTGTGTGTGGAACAGGATCGGACCGTTTCCCGACTGTACGCGGTGTGTGTGGAACGGGATCGGACCGTTTCCCGACTCTACGCGGTGTGTGTGGAACAGGATCGGACCGTTTCCCGACTGTACGCGGTGTGTGTGGAACGGGATCGGACCGTTTCCCAACTCTACGCGGTGTGTGTGGAACAGGATCGGACCGTTTCCCGACTCTACGCGGTGTGTGTGGAACAGGATCGGACCGTTTCCCGACTGTACGCGGTGTGTGTGGAACAGGATCGGACCATTTCCCGACTGTACGCGGTGTGTGTGGAACGGGATCGGACCGTTTCCCGACTCTACGCGGTGTGAGTGGAACGGGATCGGACCGTTTCCCGACTCTACGCGGTGTGTGAGGAACGGGATCGGACCATTTCCCGACTGTACGCGGTGTGTGTGGAACGGGATCGGACCGTTTCCCGACTCTACGCGGTGTGTGTGGAACGGGATCGGACCTTTTCCCGACTCTACGCGGTGTGTGTGGAACGGGATCGGACCGTTTCCCGACTCTACGCGGTGTGTGTGGAACGGGATCGGACCACTTCCCGACTCTATGCGGTGTGTGTGGAACGGGATCGGACCATTTCCCGACTGTACGCGGTGTGTGTGGAATGGGATCGGACCGTTTCCCGACTGTACGCGGTGTGTGTGGAATGGGATCGGACCGTTTCCCGACTCTACGCGGTGTGTGTGGAACGGGATCGGACCGTTTCCCGACTCTACGCGGTGTGTGTGGAACGGGATCGGACCGTTTCCCGACTGTACGCGGTGTGTGTGGAACGGGATTGGACCGTTTCCCCACTGTACGTGGTGTGTGTGGAACGGGATCGGACCGTTTCCCGACTCTACGCGGTGTGTGTGGAACGGGATCTCGACCGTTTCCCGACTGTACGCGGTGTGTGTGGAACGGGATCGGACCGTTTCCCGATTCTACGCGGTGTGTGTGGAACGGGATTGGACCGTTTCCCGACTCTACGCGGTGTGTGTGGAACGGGATCGGACCATTTCCCGAATCTACGCGGTGTGTGTGGAACGGGATCGGACCATTTCCCGACTCTACGCGGTGTGTGTGGAACGGGATCGGACCGTTTCCCGACTGTACGCGGTGTGTGTGGAACGGGATCCGGACCGTTTCCCGACTCTACGCGGTGTGTGTGGAACGGGATCGGACCGTTTCCCGACTGTACGCGGTGTGTGTGGAACGGGATCCGGGCCGTTTCCCGACTGGACGCGGTCTGTGTGGAACGGGATCGGATCATTTCCCGACTTTACGCGGTGTGTGTGGAACGGGATCCTGACCGTTTCCCGACTGTACGCGGTGTGTGTGGAACGGGATCGGACCGTTTCCCGACTCTACGCGGTGTGTGTGGAACGGGATCGGACCGTTTCCCGACTTTACGCGGTGTGTGTGGAACGGGATCGGACCGTTTCCCAACTCTACGCGGTGTGTGTGGAACGGGATCGGACCGTTTCCCGACTCTACGCGGTGTGTGTGGAACGGTATCGGACCGTTTCCCGACTGTACGCGGTGTGTGTGGAACGGGATCCGGGCCGTTTCCCGACTGGATGCGGTCTGTGTGGAACGGGATCGGACCATTTCCCGACTTTACGCGGTGTGTGTGGAACGGGATCGGACCGTTTCCCGACTCTACGCGGTGTGTGTGGAACGGGATCGGACCGTTTCCCGACTCTACGCGGTGTGTGTGGAACGGGATCGGACCATTTCCCGACTCTACGCGGTGTGTGTGGAACGGGATCGGACCGCTTCCCGACTGTACGCTCTATGTGTGGAACAGGATCCGGACCGTTTCCCGACTCTACGCGCTGTGTGTGGAACGGGATCGGACCGTTTCCCGACTCTACGCGGTGTGTGTGGAACGGGATCGGACCGTTTCCCGACTGTACGCGGTGTGTGTGGAACGGGATCGGACCGTTTCCCGACTCTACGCGGTGTGTGTGGAACGGGATTGGACCGTTTCCCGACTCTACGCGGTGTGTGTGGAACGGGATCGGACCGTTTCCCAACTCTACGCGGTGTGTGAGGAATGGGATCGGACCGTTTCCCGACTGTACGCGGTGTGTGTGGAACGGGATCGGACCGTTTCCCGACTCTATGCGGTGTGTGTGGAACGGGATCGGACCATTTCCCGACTCTACGCGGTGTGTGTGGAACGGGATCGGACTGCTTCCCGACTCTACGCGGTGTGTGTGGAATGGGATTGGACCGTTTCCCGACTCTACGCAGTGTGTGTGGAACGGGTTCCTGACCATTTCCCGACTGTACGCGGTGTGTGTGGAACGGGATCGGACCGTTTCCCGATTCTACGCGGTGTGTGTGGAACGGGATCGAACCGTTTCCCGACTCTACGCGGTGTGAGTGGAACGGGATCGGACCGTTTCCCGACTCTACGCGTTGTGTGTGGAACGGGATCGAACCGTTTCCCGACTCTACGCGGTGTGTGTGGAACGGGATCGGACCATTTCCCGACTCTACGCAGTGTGTGTGGAACGGGATCGGACCGCTTCCCGACTGTACGCTCTATGTGTGGAACAGGATCCGGACCGTTTCCCGACTCTACGCGCTGTGTGTGGAACGGGATCGGACCGTTTCCCGACACTACGCGGTGTGTGTGGAACGGGATCGGACCGTTTCCCGACTGTACGCGGTGTGTGTGGAACGGGATCGGACCGTTTCCCGACTCTACGCGGTGTGTGTGGAACAGGATCGGACCGTTTCCCGACTGTACGCGGTGTGTGTGGAACGGGATCGGACCGTTTCCCGACTCTACGCAGTGTGTGAAGAATGGGATCGGACCGTTTCCCGACTGTACGCGGTGTGTGTGGAACGGGATCGCACCGTTTCCCGACTCTATGCGGTGTGTGTGGAACGGGATCGGACCATTTCCCGACTCTACGCGGTGTGTGTGGAACGGGATCGGACTGCTTCCCGACTCTACGCGGTGTGTGTGGAATGGGATTGGACCGTTTCCCGACTCTACGCAATGTGTGTGGAACGGGTTCCTGACCATTTCCCGACTGTACGCGGTGTGTGTGGAACGGGATCGGACCGTTTCCCGATTCTACGCGGTGTGTGTGGAACGGGATCGAACCGTTTCCCGACTCTACGCGGTGTGAGTGGAACGGGATCGGACCGTTTCCCGACTCTACGCGGTGTGTGTGGAACGGGATCGAACCGTTTCCCGACTGTACGCGGTGTGTGTGGAACGGGATCGGACCGTTTCCCGACTCTACGCGGTGTGTGTGGAACGGGATCGGACCGTTTCCCGACTCTACGCGGTGTGTGTGGAACGGGATCGGACCGTTTCCCGACTCTACGCGGTGTGTGTGGAACGGGATCGGACCACTTCCCGACTCTACGCGGTGTGTGTGGAACGGGATCGGACCATTTCCCGACTGTACGCGGTGTGTGTGGAACGGGATCGAACCGTTTCCCGACTCTACGCGGTGTGTGTGGAACGGGATCGGACCGTTTCCCGACTCTACGTGGTGTGTGTGGAACAGGATCCGGACCGTTTCCCGACTCTACGCGGTGTGTGTGGAACAGGATCCGGACCGTTTCCCGACTCTACGCGGTGTGTGTGGAACGGGTTCCGGACCGTTTACCGACTGTACACGGTGTGTGTGGAACGGGATCCTGACCGTTTCCCGACTGTACACGGTGTGTGTGGAACGGGATCGGACCGTTTCCCGATTCTACGCGGTGTGTGTGGAACGGGATCGAACCGTTTCCCGACTCTACGCGGTGTGTGTGGAACGGGATCGGACCGTTTCCCGACTCTATGCGGTGCGTGTGGAACGGGATCGGACCGTTTCCCGACTCTACGCGGTGTGTGTGGAACGGGATCGGACCGTTTCCCGACTCTACGCGGTGTGTGTGGAACGGGATCGGACCGTTTCCCGACTCTACGTGGTGTGTGTGGAACGGGATCGGACCATTTCCCGACTGTACGCGGTGTGTGTGGAACGGGATCGGAGCGTTTCCCGACTCTACGCGGTGTGTGTGGAACGGGATCGGACCGTTTCCCGACTCGACGCGGTGCGTGTGGAACGGGATCGGACCATTTCCCGACTGTACGTGGTGTGTGTGGAACAGGATCGGACCATTTCCCGACTCTACGCAGTGTGTGTGGAACGGGATCGGACCGTTTCCCGACTCTACGCGGTGTGTGTGGAACGGGATCGGACCATTTCCCGACTCTACGCGGTGTGTGTGGAACGGGATCGGACCGTTTCCCGACTCTACGCGGTGCTGTTGGAACGGGATCGGACCGTTTCCCGACTGTACGTGGTGTGTGGAACGGGATCGGACTGTTTCCCGACTCTACGCGGTGTGTGTGGAATGGGATCGGACCGTTTCCCAACTGTACGCGGTGTGTGTGGAATGGGATCGGACCGTTTCCCGACTCTATGCGGTGTGTGTGGAACGGGATCGGACCGTTTCCCGACTCTACGCGGTGTGTGTGGAACGGGATCGGACCGTTTCCCGACTCTACGCGGTGTGTGTGGAACGGGATCGGACCGTTTCCCGACTCTACGCGGTGTGTGTGGAACGGGATCGGACCGTTTCCCGACTCTACGCGGTGTGTGAGGAACGGGATCGGACCATTTCCCGACTGTACGCGGTGTGTGTGGAATGGGATCGGACCGTTTCCCGACTGTACGCGGTGTGTGTGGAATGGGATCGGACCGTTTCCCGACTCTACGCGGTGTGTGTGGAACGGGATCGGACCGTTTCCCGACTCTACGCGGTGTGTGTGGAACGGGATCGGACCGTTTCCCGACTGTACGCGGTGTGTGTGGAACGGGATTGGACCGTTTCCCCACTGTACGCGGTGTGTGTGGAACGGGATCGGACCGTTTCCCGACTCTACGCAGTGTGTGTGGAACGGGATCTCGACCGTTTCCCGACTGTACGCGGTGTGTGTGGAACGGGATCGGACCGTTTCCCGATTCTACGCGGTGTGTGTGGAACGGGATCGGACCGTTTCCCGACTCTACGCGGTGTGTGTGGAACGGGATCGGACCATTTCCCGAATCTACGCGGTGTGTGTGGAACGGGATCGGACCATTTCCCGACTCTACGCGGTGTGTGTGGAACGGGATCGGACCGTTTCCCGACTGTACGCGGTGTGTGTGGAACGGGATCCGGACCGTTTCCCGACTCTACGCGGTGTGTGTGGAACGGGATCGGACCGTTTCCCGACTGTACGCGGTGTGTGTGGAACGGGATCCGGGCCGTTTCCCGACTGGACGCGGTCTGTGTGGAACGGGATCGGATCATTTCCCGACTTTACGCGGTGTGTGTGGAACGGGATCCTGACCGTTTCCCGACTGTACGCGGTGTGTGTGGAACGGGATCGGACCGTTTCCCGACTCTACGCGGTGTGTGTGGAACGGGATCGGACCGTTTCCCGACTTTACGCGGTGTGTGTGGAACGGGATCGGACCGTTTCCCAACTCTACGCGGTGTGTGTGGAACGGGATCGGACCGTTTCCCGACTCTACGCGGTGTGTGTGGAACGGTATCGGACCGTTTCCCGACTGTACGCGGTGTGTGTGGAACGGGATCCGGGCCGTTTCCCGACTGGATGCGGTCTGTGTGGAACGGGATCGGACCATTTCCCGACTTTACGCGGTGTGTGTGGAACGGGATCGGACCGTTTCCCGACTCTACGCGGTGTGTGTGGAACGGGATCGGACCTTTTCCCGACTTTACGCGGTGTGTGTGGAACGGGATCGGACCGCTTCCCGACTGTACGCTCTATGTGTGGAACAGGATCCGGACCGTTTCCCGACTCTACGCGCTGTGTGTGGAACGGGATCGGACCGTTTCCCGACTCTACGCGGTGTGTGTGGAACGGGATCGGACCGTTTCCCGACTGTACGCGGTGTGTGTGGAACGGGATCGGACCGTTTCCCGACTTTACGCGGTGTGTGTGGAACGGGATCGGACCGTTTCCCGACTCTACGCGGTGTGTGTGGAACGGGATCGGACTGCTTCCCGACTCTACGCGGTGTGTGTGGAATGGGATTGGACCGTTTCCCGACTCTACGCAGTGTGTGTGGAACGGGTTCCTGACCATTTCCCGACTGTACGCGGTGTGTGTGGAACGGGATCGGACCGTTTCCCGATTCTACGCGGTGTGTGTGGAACGGGATCGAACCGTTTCCCGACTCTACGCGGTGTGAGTGGAACGGGATCGGACCGTTTCCCGACTCTACGCGGTGTGTGTGGAACGGGATCGAACCGTTTCCCGACTCTACGCGGTGTGTGTGGAACGGGATCGGACCATTTCCCGACTCTACGCGGTGTGTGTGGAACGGGATCGGACCGCTTCCCTACTGTACGCTCTATGTGTGGAACAGGATCCGGACCGTTTCCCGACTCTACGCGCTGTGTGTGGAACGGGATCGGACCGTTTCCCGACTCTACGCGGTGTGTGTGGAACGGGATCGGACCGTTTCCCGACTGTACGCGGTGTGTGTGGAACGGGATCGGACCGTTTCCCGACTCTACGCGGTGTGTGTGGAACAGGATCGGACCGTTTCCCGACTGTACGCGGTGTGTGTGGAACGGGATCGGACCGTTTCCCGACTCTACGCAGTGTGTGAGGAATGGGATCGGACCGTTTCCCGACTGTACGCGGTGTGTGTGGAACGGGATCGGACCGTTTCCCGACTCTATGCGGTGTGTGTGGAACGGGATCGGACCATTTCCCGACTCTACGCGGTGTGTGTGGAACGGGATCGGACTGCTTCCCGACTCTACGCGGTGTGTGTGGAATGGGATTGGACCGCTTCCCGACTCTACGCAGTGTGTGTGGAACGGGTTCCTGACCATTTCCCGACTGTACGCGGTGTGTGTGGAACGGGATCGGACCGTTTCCCGATTCTACGCGGTGTGTGTGGAACGGGATCGAACCGTTTCCCGACTGTACGCGGTGTGTGTGGAACGGGATCGGACCGTTTCCCGACTCTACGCGGTGTGTGTGGAACGGGATCGGACCGTTTCCCGACTCTACGCGGTGTGTGTGGAACGGGATCGGACCGTTTCCCGACTCTACGCGGTGTGTGTGGAACGGGATCGGACCACTTCCCGACTCTACGCGGTGTGTGTGGAACGGGATCGGACCATTTCCCGACTGTACGCGGTGTGTGTGGAACGGGATCGAACCGTTTCCCGACTCTACGCGGTGTGTGTGGAACGGGATCGGACCGTTTCCCGACTCTACGCGGTGTGTGTGGAACAGGATCCGGACCGTTTCCCGACTCTACGCGGTGTGTGTGGAACAGGATCCGGACCGTTTCCCGACTCTACGCGGTGTGTGTGGAACGGGTTCCGGACCGTTTACCGACTGTACACGGTGTGTGTGGAACGGGATCCTGACCGTTTCCCGACTGTACACGGTGTGTGTGGAACGGGATCGGACCGTTTCCCGATTCTACGCGGTGTGTGTGGAACGGGATCGAACCGTTTCCCGACTCTACGCGGTGTGTGTGGAACGGGATCGGACCGTTTCCCGACTCTACGCGGTGCGTGTGGAACGGGATCGGACCGTTTCCCGACTCTACGCGGTGTGTGTGGAACGGGATCGGACCGTTTCCCGACTCTACGCGGTGTGTGTGGAACGGGATCGGACCGTTTCCCGACTCTACGCGGTGTGTGTGGAACGGGATCGGACCGTTTCCCGACTGTACGCGGTGTGTGTGGAACGGGATCGGAGCGTTTCCCGACTCTACGCGGTGTGTGTGGAACGGGATCGGACCGTTTCCCGACTCTACGCGGTGCTGTTGGAACGGGATCGGACCGTTTCCCGACTCTACGCGGTGTGTGTGGAACGGGATCGGACCGTTTCCCGACTCTACGCGGTGTGTGTGGAACGGGATCGGACCGTTTCCCGACTCTACGCGGTGTGTGTGGAACGGGATCGGACCGTTTCCCGACTCTACGCGGTGTGTGAGGAACGGGATCGGACCATTTCCCGACTGTACGCGGTGTGTGTGGAATGGGATCGGACCGTTTCCCGACTGTACGCGGTGTGTGTGGAATGGGATCGGACCGTTTCCCGACTCTACGCGGTGTGTGTGGAACGGGATCGGACCGTTTCCCGACTCTACGCGGTGTGTGTGGAACGGGATCGGACCGTTTCCCGACTGTACGCGGTGTGTGTGGAACGGGATTGGACCGTTTCCCCACTGTACGCGGTGTGTGTGGAACGGGATCGGACCGTTTCCCGACTCTACGCAGTGTGTGTGGAACGGGATCTCGACCGTTTCCCAACTGTACGCGGTGTGTGTGGAACGGGATCGGACCGTTTCCCGATTCTACGCGGTGTGTGTGGAACGGGATCGGACCGTTTCCCGACTCTACGCGGTGTGTGTGGAACGGGATCGGACCATTTCCCGAATCTACGCGGTGTGTGTGGAACGGGATCGGACCATTTCCCGACTCTACGCGGTGTGTGTGGAACGGGATCGGACCGTTTCCCGACTGTACGCGGTGTGTGTGGAACGGGATCCGGACCGTTTCCCGACTCTACGCAGTGTGTGTGGAACGGGATCGGACCGTTTCCCGACTGTACGCGGTGTGTGTGGAACGGGATCCGGGCCGTTTCCCGACTGGACGCGGTCTGTGTGGAACGGGATCGGATCATTTCCCGACTTTACGCGGTGTGTGTGGAACGGGATCCTGACCGTTTCCCGACTGTACGCGGTGTGTGTGGAACGGGATCGGACCGTTTCCCGATTCTACGCGG
Source organism: Somniosus microcephalus (assembly GCF_052327205.1). Taxonomy (NCBI): domain Eukaryota; kingdom Metazoa; phylum Chordata; class Chondrichthyes; order Squaliformes; family Somniosidae; genus Somniosus; species Somniosus microcephalus. Next base: position 13,398,452 of record NC_141020.1, on the reverse strand, counting down.
TGTGTGTGGAACGGGATCGGACCGTTTCCCGACTCTACGCGGTGTGTGTGGAACGGGATCGGACCGTTTCCCGACTCTACGCGGTGTGTGTGGAACGGGATCGGACCGTTTCCCAACTCTACGCGGTGTGTGTGGAACGGGATCGGACCGTTTCCCGACTCTACGCAGTGTGTGTGGAACGGGATCGGATCATTTCCCGACTTTACGCGGTGTGTGTGGAACGGGATCCTGACCGTTTCCCGACTGTACGCGGTGTGTGTGGAACGGGATCGGACCGTTTCCCGATTCTACGCAGTGTGTGTGGAACGGGATCGGACCGTTTCCCGACTCTACGCGGTGTGTGTGGAACGGGATCGGACCGTTTCCCGACTCTACGCGGTGTGTGTGGAACGGGATCGGACCGTTTCCCAACTCTACGCGGTGTGTGTGGAACGGGATCGGACCGTTTCCCGACTCTACGCAGTGTGTGTGGAACGGGATCGGACCGTTTCCCGACTGTACGCGGTGTGTGTGGAACGGGATCCGGGCCGTTTCCCGACTGGATGCGGTCTGTGTGGAACGGGATCGGACCATTTCCCGACTTTACGCGGTGTGTGTGGAACGGGATCGGACCGTTTCCCGACTCTACGCGGTGTGTGTGGAACAGGATCGGACCGTTTCCCGACTCTACGCGGTGTGTGTGGAACGGGATCGGACCGTTTCCCGACTTTACGCGGTGTGTGTGGAACAGGATCGGACCGCTTCCCGACTGTACGCTCTATGTGTGGAACAGGATCCGGACCGTTTCCCGACTCTACGCGCTGTGTGTGGAACGGGATCGGACCGTTTCCCGACTCTACGCGGTGTGTGTGGAACGGGATCGGACCGTTTCCCGACTGTACGCGGTGTGTGTGGAACGGGATCGGACCGTTTCCCGACTTTACGCGGTGTGTGTGGAACGGGATCGGACCGTTTCCCGACTCTACGCGGTGTGTGTGGAACAGGATCGGACCGTTTCCCGACTGTACGCGGTGTGTGTGGAACGGGATCGGACCGTTTCCCGACTCTACGCAGTGTGTGAGGAATGGGATCGGACCGTTTCCCGACTGTACGCGGTGTGTGTGGAACGGGATCGGACCGTTTCCCGACTCTATGCGGTGTGTGTGGAACGGGATCGGACCATTTCCCGACTCTACGCGGTGTGTGTGGAACGGGATCGGACTGCTTCCCGACTCTACGCGGTGTGTGTGGAATGGGATTGGACCGTTTCCCGACTCTACGCAGTGTGTGTGGAACGGGTTCCTGACCATTTCCCGACTGTACGCGGTGTGTGTGGAACGGGATCGGACCGTTTCCCGATTCTACGCGGTGTGTGTGGAACGGGATCGAACCGTTTCCCGACTCTACGCGGTGTGAGTGGAACGGGATCGGACCGTTTCCCGACTCTACGCGGTGTGTGTGGAACGGGATCGAACCATTTCCCGACTCTACGCGGTGTGTGTGGAACGGGATCGGACCATTTCCCGACTCTACGCGGTGTGTGTGGAACGGGATCGGACCGCTTCCCGACTGTACGCTCTATGTGTGGAACAGGATCCGGACCGTTTCCCGACTCTACGCGCTGTGTGTGGAACGGGATCGGACCGTTTCCCGACTCTACGCGGTGTGTGTGGAACGGGATCGGACCGTTTCCCGACTGTACGCGGTGTGTGTGGAACGGGATCGGACCGTTTCCCGACTCTACGCGGTGTGTGTGGAACAGGATCGGACCGTTTCCCGACTGTACGCGGTGTGTGTGGAACGGGATCGGACCGTTTCCCGACTCTACGCAGTGTGTGAGGAATGGGATCGGACCGTTTCCCGACTGTACGCGGTGTGTGTGGAACGGGATCGGACCGTTTCCCGACTCTATGCGGTGTGTGTGGAACGGGATCGGACCATTTCCCGACTCTACGCGGTGTGTGTGGAACGGGATCGGACTGCTTCCCGACTCTACGCGGTGTGTGTGGAATGGGATTGGACCGTTTCCCGACTCTACGCAGTGTGTGTGGAACGGGTTCCTGACCATTTCCCGACTGTACGCGGTGTGTGTGGAACGGGATCGGACCGTTTCCCGATTCTACGCGGTGTGTGTGGAACGGGATCGAACCGTTTCCCGACTCTACGCGGTGTGAGTGGAACGGGATCGGACCGTTTCCCGACTCTACGCGGTGTGTGTGGAACGGGATCGAACCGTTTCCCGACTCTACGCGGTGTGTGTGGAACGGGATCGGACCGTTTCCCGACTCTACGCGGTGTGTGTGGAACAGGATCCGGACCATTTCCCGACTCTACGCGGTGTGTGTGGAACAGGATCCGGACCGTTTCCCGACTCTACGCGGTGTGTGTGGAACGGGTTCCGGACCGTTTACCGACTGTACACGGTGTGTGTGGAACGGGATCCTGACCGTTTCCCGACTGTACGCGGTGTGTGTGGAACGGGATCGGACCGTTTCCCGACTCTACGCAGTGTGTGAGGAATGGGATCGGACCGTTTCCCGACTGTACGCGGTGTGTGTGGAACGGGATCGGACCGTTTCCCGACTCTATGCGGTGTGTGTGGAACGGGATCGGACCATTTCCCGACTCTACGCGGTGTGTGTGGAACGGGATCGGACTGCTTCCCGACTCTACGCGGTGTGTGTGGAATGGGATTGGACCGTTTCCCGACTCTACGCAGTGTGTGTGGAACGGGTTCCTGACCATTTCCCGACTGTACGCGGTGTGTGTGGAACGGGATCGGACCGTTTCCCGATTCTACGCGGTGTGTGTGGAACGGGATCGAACCGTTTCCCGACTCTACGCGGTGTGAGTGGAACGGGATCGGACCGTTTCCCGACTCTACGCGGTGTGTGTGGAACAGGATCCGGACCGTTTCCCGACTCTACGCGGTGTGTGTGGAACGGGTTCCGGACCGTTTACCGACTGTACACGGTGTGTGTGGAACGGGATCCTGACCGTTTCCCGACTCTACGCGGTGTGAGTGGAACGGGATCGGACCGTTTCCCGACTCTACGCGGTGTGTGTGGAACGGGATCGAACCGTTTCCCGACTCTACGCGGTGTGTGTGGAACGGGATCGGACCGTTTCCCGACTCTACGCGGTGTGTGTGGAACAGGATCCGGACCATTTCCCGACTCTACGCGGTGTGTGTGGAACAGGATCCGGACCGTTTCCCGACTCTACGCGGTGTGTGTGGAACAGGATCCGGACCGTTTCCCGACTCTACGCGGTGTGTGTGGAACGGGTTCCGGACCGTTTACCGACTGTACACGGTGTGTGTGGAACGGGATCCTGACCGTTTCCCGACTGTACGCGGTGTGTGTGGAACGGGATCGGACCGTTTCCCGATTCTACGCGGTGTGTGTGGAACGGGATCGAACCGTTTCCCGACTCTACGCGGTGTGTGTGGAACGGGATCGGACCGTTTCCCGACTCTACGCGGTGCGTGTGGAACGGGATCGGACCGTTTCCCGACTCTACGCGGTGGGTGTGGAACGGGATCGGACCGTTTCCCGACTCTACGCGGTGTGTGTGGAACGGGATCGGACCGTTTCCCTACTCTACGCGGTGTGTGTGGAACGGGATCGGACCGTTTCCCGACTGTACGCGGTGTGTGAGGAACGGGATCCGGACCGTTTCCCGACTGTACGCGGTGTGTGTGGAACGGGATCGGAGCGTTTCCCGACTCTACGCGGTGTGTGTGGAACGGGATCCGGACCGTTTCCCGACTGTACGCGGTGTGTGTGGAACGGGATCGGAGCGTTTCCCGACTCTACGCGGTGTGTGTGGAACGGGATCGGACCGTTTCCCGACTCGACGCGGTGCGTGTGGAACGGGATCGGACCATTTCCCGACTGTACGTGGTGTGTGTGGAACAGGATCGGACCATTTCCCGACTCTACGCAGTGTGTGTGGAACGGGATCGGACCGTTTCCCGACTCTACGCGGTGTGTGTGGAACGGGATCGGACCATTTCCCGACTCTACGCGGTGTGTGTGGAACGGGATCGGACCGTTTCCCGACTCTACGCGGTGCTGTTGGAACGGGATCGGACCGTTTCCCGACTGTACGTGGTGTGTGGAACGGGATCGGACTGTTTCCCGACTCTACGCGGTGTGTGTGGAATGGGATCGGACCGTTTCCCAACTGTACGCGGTGTGTGTGGAACGGGATCGGACCGTTTCCCGACTCTATGCGGTGTGTGTGGAACGGGATCGGACCGTTTCCCGACTCTACGCGGTGTGTGTGGAACGGGATCGGACCGTTTCCCGACTCTACGCGGTGTGTGTGGAACGGGATCGGACCGTTTCCCGACTCTAAGCGGTGTGTGTGGAACAGGATCGGACCTTTTCCCGACTCTACGTGGTGTGTGTGGAACGGGATCCGGACCGTTTCCCGACTGTACGCGGTGTGTGTGGAACGGGATCGGACCGTTTCCCGACTGTACGCGGTGTGTGTGGAACGGGATCGGACCGTTTCCCGACTGTACGCGGTGTGTGTGGAACGGGATCGGACCGTTTCCTGACTCTACGCGGTGTGTGTGGAACAGGATCGGACCGTTTCCCGACTGTACGCGGTGTGTGTGGAAAGGGATCAGACCGTTTCCCGACTCTACGCGGTGTGTGTGGAACGGGATCGGACCGTTTCCCGACTCTACGCGGTGTGTGTGGAACGGGATCGGACCGTTTCCCGACTCTACGCGGTGTGTGTGGAACGGGATCGGACCGTTTCCCGACTGTACGCGGTGTGTGTGGAACGGGATCGGACCGTTTCCCGACTCTACGTGGTGTGTGTGGAACGGGATCGGACCGTTTCCCGACTCTACGCGGTGTGTGTGGAACGGGATCCGGACCGTTTCCCGACTCTACGCGGTGTGTGTGGAACGGGATCGGACCGTTTCCCGACTGTACGCGGTGTGTGTGGAACGGGATCGGACCATTTCCCGACTCTACGCGGTGTGTGTGGAACGGGATCGGACTGTTTCCCGACTCTACGCGGTGTGTGTGGAACGGGATCGGACCGTTTCCCGACTCTACGCGGTGTGTGTGGAACGGGATCGGACCGTTTCCCGACTCTACGCGGTGTGTGTGGAACGGGATCGGACCGTTTCCCGACTGTACGCGCTGTGTGTGGAATGGGATCGGACCATTTCCCGACTCTCCGCGCTGTGTGTGGAACGGGATCGGACCGTTTCCCGACTCTACGCGGTGTGTGTGGAACGGGATCGGACCGTTTCCCGACTCTACGCGGTGTGTGTGGAACAGGATCGGACCGTTTCCCGACTGTACGCGGTGTGTGTGGAACGGGATCGGACCATTTCCTGACTCTACGCGGTGTGTGTGGAACAGGATCGGACCGTTTCCCGACTGTACGCGGTGTGTGTGGAACGGGATCGGACCGTTTCCCGACTCTACGCGGTGTGTGTGGAACAGGATCAGACCGTTTCCCGACTCTACGCGGTGTGTGTGGAACAGGATCGGACCGTTTCCCGACTGTACGCGGTGTGTGTGGAACAGGATCGGACCGTTTCCCGACTGTACGCGGTGTGTGTGGAACGGGATCGGACCGTTTCCCGACTCTGCGCGGTGTGTGTGGAACGGGATCGGACCGTTTCCCGACTCTACGCGGTGTGTGAGGAACGGGATCGGACCATTTCCCGACTGTACGCGGTGTGTGTGGAACGGGATCGGACCGTTTCCCGACTCTACGCGGTGTGTGTGGAACGGGATCGGACCGTTTCCCGACTCTACGCGGTGTGTGTGGAACGGGATCGGACCATTTCCCGACTCTACGCGTTGTGTGTGGAACGGGATCGGACCACTTCCCGACTCTACGCGGTGTGTGTGGAACGGGATCGGACCATTTCCCGACTGTACGCGGTGTGTGTGGAATGGGATCGGACCGTTTCCCGACTGTACGCGGTGAGTGTGGAATGGGATCGGACCGTTTCCCGACTCTACGCGGTGTGTGTGGAACGGGATCGGGCCGTTTCCCGACTCTACGCGGTGTGTGTGGAACGGGATCGGACCGTTTCCCGACTGTACGCGGTGTGTGTGGAACGGGATCGGACCGTTTCCCGACTGTACGCGGTGTGTGTGGAACGGGATCGGACCGTTTCCCGACTCTACGCAGTGTGTGTGGAACGGGATCCTGACCATTTCCCGACTGTACGCGGTGTGTGTGGAACGGGATCGGACCGTTTCCCGATTCTACGCGGTGTGTGTGGAACGGGATCGGACCGTTTCCCGACTCTACGCGGTGTGTGTGGAACGGGATCGGACCGTTTCCCGACTCTACGCGGTGTGTGTGGAACGGGATCGGACCGTTTCCCGACTCTACGCGGTGTGTGTGGAACGGGATCGGACCGTTTCCCGACTGTACGCGGTGTGTGTGGAACGGGATCCGGGCCGTTTCCCGACTGGACGCGGTCTGTGTGGAACGGGATCGGACCATTTCCCGACTTTACGCGGTGTGTGTGGAACGGGATCGGACCGTTTCCCGACTCTACCCGGTGTGTGTGGAACAGGATCGGACCGTTTCCCAACTCTACGCGGTGTGTGTGGAACGGGATCGGACCGTTTCCCGACTCTACGCGGTGTGTGTGGAACGGGATCGGACCGTTTCCCGACTCTACGCGGTGTGTGTGGAACGGGATCGGACCGTTTCCCGACTGTACGCTCTATGTGTGGAACAGGATCCGGACCGTTTCCCGACTCTACGCGCTGTGTGTGGAACGGGATCGGACCGTTTCCCGACTCCACGCGGTGTGTGTGGAACGGGATCGGACCGTTTCCCGACTGTACGCGGTGTGTGTGGAACGGGATCGGACCGTTTCCCGACTCTACGTGGTGTGTGTGGAACAGGATCGGACCGTTTCCCGACTGTACGCGGTGTGTGTGGAACGGGATCGGACCGTTTCCCGACTCTACGCGGTGTGTGAGGAACGGGATCGGACCGTTTCCCGACTGTACGCGGTGTGTGTGGAACGGGATCGGACCGTTTCCCGACTCTATGCGGTGTGTGTGGAACGGGATCGGACCATTTCCCGACTCTACGCCGTGTGTGTGGAACGGGATCGGACCGCTTCCCGACTCTACGCGGTGTGTGTGGAACGGGATTGGACCGTTTCCCGACTCTACGCAGTGTGTGTGGAACGGGATCCTGACCATTTCCCGACTGTACGCGGTGTGTGTGGAACGGGATCGGACTGTTTCCCGATTCAACGCGGTGTGTGTGGAACGGGATCGAACCATTTCCCGACTCTACGCGGTGTGTGTGGAACGGGATCGGACCGTTTCCCGACTCTACGCGGTGTGTGTGGAACGGGATCTGGACCGTTTCCCGACTCTACGCGGTGTGTGTGGAACGGGATCGGGACCGTTTCCCGACTGTACGCGGTGTGTGTGGAACAGGATCCGGACCGTTTCCCGACTCTACGCGGTGTGTGTGGAACAGGATCCGGACCGTTTCCCGACTCTACGCGGTGTGTGTGGAACGGGTTCCGGACCATTTACCGACTGTACACGGTGTGTGTGGAACGGGATCCTGACCGCTTCCCGACTGTACGCGGTGTGTGTGGAACGGGATCGGACCGTTTCCCGACTCTACGCGGTGTGTGTGGAACGGGATCGGACCGTTTCCCGACTGTACGCGCTGTGTGTGGAATGGGATCGGACCATTTCCCGACTCTCCGCGCTGTGTGTGGAACGGGATCGGACCGTTTCCCGACTCTACGCGGTGTGTGTGGAACGGGATCGGACCGTTTCCCGACTCTACGCGGTGTGTGTGGAACAGGATCGGACCGTTTCCCGACTGTACGCGGTGTGTGTGGAACGGGATCGGACCATTTCCTGACTCTACGCGGTGTGTGTGGAACAGGATCGGACCGTTTCCCGACTGTACGCGGTGTGTGTGGAACGGGATCGGACCGTTTCCCGACTCTACGCGGTGTGTGTGGAACAGGATCAGACCGTTTCCCGACTCTACGCGGTGTGTGTGGAACAGGATCGGCCCGTTTCCCGACTGTACGCGGTGTGTGTGGAACAGGATCGGACCGTTTCCCGACTGTACGCGGTGTGTGTGGAACGGGATCGGACCGTTTCCCGACTCTGCGCGGTGTGTGTGGAACGGGATCGGACCGTTTCCCGACTCTACGCGGTGTGTGAGGAACGGGATCGGACCATTTCCCGACTGTACGCGGTGGGTGTGGAACGGGATCGGACCGTTTCCCGACTCTACGCGGTGTGTGTGGAACGGGATCGGACCGTTTCCCGACTCTACGCGGTGTGTGTGGAACGGGATCGGACCATTTCCCGACTCTACGTGTTGTGTGTGGAACGGGATCGGACCACTTCCCGACTCTACGCGGTGTGTGTGGAACGGGATCGGACCATTTCCCGACTGTACGCGGTGTGTGTGGAATGGGATCGGACCGTTTCCCGACTGTACGCGGTGAGTGTGGAATGGGATCGGACCGTTTCCCGACTCTACGCGGTGTGTGTGGAACGGGATCGGGCCGTTTCCCGACTCTACGCGGTGTGTGTGGAACGGGATCGGACCGTTTCCCGACTGTACGCGGTGTGTGTGGAACGGGATTGGACCGTTTCCCGACTGTACGCGGTGTGTGTGGAACGGGATCGGACCGTTTCCCGACTCTACGCAGTGTGTGTGGAACGGGATCCTGACCATTTCCCGACTGTACGCGGTGTGTGTGGAACGGGATCGGACCGTTTCCCGATTCTACGCGGTGTGTGTGGAACGGGATCGGACCGTTTCCCGACTCTACGCGGTGTGTGTGGAACGGGATCGGACCATTTCCCGACTCTACGCGGTGTGTGTGGAACGGGATCGGACCATTTCCCGACTCTACGCGGTGTGTGTGGAACGGGATTGGACCGTTTCCCGACTGTACGCGGTGTGTGTGGAACGGGATCCGGACCGTTTCCCGACTCTACGCGGTGTGTGTGGAACGGGATCGGACCGTTTCCTGACTGTACGCGGTGTGTGTGGAACGGGATCCGGGCCGTTTCCCGACTGGACGCGGTCTGTGTGGAACGGGATCGGACCATTTCCCGACTTTACGCGGTGTGTGTGGAACGGGATCCTGACCGTTTCCCGACTGTACGCGGTGTGTGTGGAACGGGATCGGACCGTTTCCCGATTCTACGCGGTGTGTGTGGAACGGGATCGGACCGTTTCCCGACTCTACGCGGTGTGTGTGGAACGGGATCGGACCGTTTCCCGACTCTACGCGGTGTGTGTGGAACGGGATCGGACCGTTTCCCGACTCTACGCGGTGTGTGTGGAACGGGATCGGACCGTTTCCCGACTCTACGCGGTGTGTGTGGAACGGGATCGGACCGTTTCCCGACTGTACGCGGTGTGTGTGGAACGGGATCCGGGCCGTTTCCCGACTGGACGCGGTCTGTGTGGAACGGGATCGGACCATTTCCCGACTTTACGCGGTGTGTGTGGAACGGGATCGGACCGTTTCCCGACTCTACCCGGTGTGTGTGGAACAGGATCGGACCGTTTCCCAACTCTACGCGGTGTGTGTGGAACGGGATCGGACCGTTTCCCGACTCTACGCGGTGTGTGTGGAACGGGATCGGACCGTTTCCCGACTCTACGCGGTGTGTGTGGAACGGGATCGGACCGTTTCCCGACTGTACGCTCTATGTGTGGAACAGGATCCGGACCGTTTCCCGACTCTACGCGCTGTGTGTGGAACGGGATCGGACCGTTTCCCGACTCTACGCGGTGTGTGTGGAACGGGATCGGACCGTTTCCCGACTGTACGCGGTGTGTGTGGAACGGGATCGGACCGTTTCCCGACTCTACGTGGTGTGTGTGGAACAGGATCGGACCGTTTCCCGACTGTACGCGGTGTGTGTGGAACGGGATCGGACCGTTTCCCGACTCTACGCGGTGTGTGAGGAACGGGATCGGACCGTTTCCCGACTGTACGCGGTGTGTGTGGAACGGGATCGGACCGTTTCCCGACTCTATGCGGTGTGTGTGGAACGGGATCGGACCATTTCCCGACTCTACGCCGTGTGTGTGGAACGGGATCGGACCGCTTCCCGACTCTACGCGGTGTGTGTGGAACGGGATTGGACCGTTTCCCGACTCTACGCAGTGTGTGTGGAACGGGATCCTGACCATTTCCCGACTGTACGCGGTGTGTGTGGAACGGGATCGGACTGTTTCCCGATTCAACGCGGTGTGTGTGGAACGGGATCGAACCATTTCCCGACTCTACGCGGTGTGTGTGGAACAGGATCGGACCGTTTCCCGACTCTACGCGGTGTGTGTGGAACGGGATCTGGACCGTTTCCCGACTCTACGCGGTGTGTGTGGAACGGGATCGGGACCGTTTCCCGACTGTACGCGGTGTGTGTGGAACAGGATCCGGACCGTTTCCCGACTCTACGCGGTGTGTGTGGAACAGGATCCGGACCGTTTCCCGACTCTACGCGGTGTGTGTGGAACGGGTTCCGGACCATTTACCGACTGTACACGGTGTGTGTGGAACGGGATCCTGACCGCTTCCCGACTGTACGCGGTGTGTGTGGAACGGGATCGGACCGTTTCCCGATTCTACGCGGTGTGTGTGGAACGGGATCGAACCATTTCCCGACTCTACGCGGTGTGTGTGGAACGGGATCGGACCGTTTCCCGACTCTACGCGGTGCGTGTGGAACGGGATCGGACCGTTTCCCGACTGTACGCGGTGTGTGTGGAACAGGATCGGACCTTTTCCCGACTGTACGCGGTGTGTGAGGAACAGGATCGGACCGTTTCCCGACTGTACGCGGTGTGTGTGGAACGGGATCGGATCGTTTCCCGACTCTACGCGGTGTGTGTGGAACGGGATCGGACCTTTTCCCGACTCTACGCGGTGTGTGTGGAACGGGATCGGACCGTTTCCTGACTCTATGCAGTGTGTGTGGAACGGGATCCTGACCGTTTCCCGACTGTACGCGGTGTGTGTGGAATGGGATCGGACCGTTTCCCGACTCTACGCGGTGTGTGTGGAACGGGATCAGACCGTTTCCCGACTCTACGCGGTGTGTGTGGAACGGGATCGGACCGTTACCCGACTCTACACGGTGTGTGTGGAACGGGATCGGACCGTTACCCGACTGTACGTGGTGTGTGTGGAACGGGATCGGACCGTTTCCCGACTCTACGCGGTGTGTGTGGAACGGGATCGGACCGTTTCCCGACTGTACGCGGTGTGTGTGGAACGGGATCGGACCGTTTCCCGACTCTACGCGGTGTGTGTGGAACGGGATCGGACCGTTTCCCGACTCTACGCGGTGTGTGTGGAACGGGATCGGACCGTTTCCCGACTGTACGCGGTGTGTGAGGAACGGGATCCGGACCGTTTCCCGACTGTACGCGGTGTGTGTGGAACGGGATCGGAGCGTTTCCCGACTCTACGCGGTGTGTGTGGAACGGGATCGGACCGTTTCCCGACTCTACGCGGTGCGTGTGGAACGGGATCGGACCATTTCCCGACTGTACGTGGTGTGTGTGGAACAGGATCGGACCATTTCCCGACTCTACGCAGTGTGTGTGGAACGGGATCGGACCGTTTCCCGACTCTACGCGGTGTGTGTGGAACGGGATCGGACCATTTCCCGACTCTACGCGGTGTGTGTGGAACGGGATCGGACCGTTTCCCGACTCTACGCGGTGCGTGTGGAACGTGATCGGACCGTTTCCCGACTGTACGTGGTGTGTGGAACGGGATCGGACTGTTTCCCAACTCTACGCAGTGTGTGTGGAATGGGATCGGACCGTTTCCCAACTGTACGCGGTGTGTGTGGAACGGGATCGGACCGTTTCCCGACTCTACGCGGTGTGTGTGGAACGGGATCGGACCGTTTCCCGACTCTACGCGGTGTGTGTGGAACGGGATCGGACCGTTTCCCGACTCTACGCGGTGTGTGTGGAACGGGATCGGACCGTTTCCCGACTCTACGCGGTGTGTGTGGAACAGGATCGGACCTTTTCCCGACTCTACGCGGTGTGTGTGGAATGGGATCCGGACCGTTTCCCGACTGTACACGGTGTGTGTGGAACAGGATCGGACCGTTTCCCGACTGTACGCGGTGTGTGTGGAATGGGATCGGACCGTTTCACGACTCTACGCGGTGTGTGTGGAACGGGATTGGACCGTTTCCCGACTCTACGCGGTGTGTGTGGAACGGGATCCGGACCGTTTCCCAACTGTACGCGGTGTGTGTGGAACGGGATCGGACCGTTTCCCGACTCTACGTGGTGTGTGTGGAACGGGATCGGACCATTTCCCGACTCTATGCGGTGTGTGTGGAACGGGATCGGACCGTTTCCCGACTCTACGCGGTGTGTGTGGATCGGGATCGGACCGTTTCCCGACTCTACGCGGTGTGTGTGGAACGGGATCGGACCGTTTCCCGACTCTACGCGGTGTGTGTGGAACGGGATCGGACCATTTCCCGACTGTACGCGGTGTGTGAGGAACAGGATCGGACCGTTTCCCGACTGTACGCGGTGTGTGTGGAACGGGATCGGATCGTTTCCCGACTCTACGCGGTGTGTGTGGAACGGGATCGGACCTTTTCCCGACTCTACGCGGTGTGTGTGGAACGGGATCCGGACCGTTTCCCGACTGTATGCGGTGTGTGTGGAACGGGATCGGACCGTTTCCCGACTCTACGCGGTGTGTGTGGAACGGGATCGGACCATTTCCCGACTCTATGCGGTGTGTGTGGAACGGGATCGGACCGTTTCCCGACTCTACGCGGTGTGTGTGGAACGGGATCGGACCGTTTCCCGACTCTACGCGGTGTGTGTGGAACGGGATCGGACCGTTTCCCGACTGTACGTGGTGTGTGGAACGGGATCGGACCGTTTCCCGACTCTACGCGGTGTGTGTGGAATGGGATCGGACCGTTTCCCAACTGTACGCGGTGTGTGTGGAATGGGATCGGACCGTTTCCTGACTCTACGCGGTGTGTGTGGAACGGGATCGGACCGTTTCCCGACTCTACGCGGTGTGTGTGGAACGGGATCGGACCGTTTCCCGACTCTACGCGGTGTGTGTGGAACGGGATCGGACCGTTTCCCGACTGTACGCGGTGTGTGTGGAACGGGATCGGACCGTTTCCTGACTCTATGCAGTGTGTGTGGAACGGGATCCTGACCGTTTCCCGACTGTACGCGGTGTGTGTGGAATGGGATCGGACCGTTTCCCGACTCTACGCGGTGTGTGTGGAACGGGATCAGACCGTTTCCCGACTCTACGCGGTGTGTGTGGAACGGGATCGGACCGTTTCCCGACTCTACACGGTGTGTGTGGAACGGGATCGGACCGTTACCCGACTGTACGTGGTGTGTGTGGAACGGGATCGGACCGTTTCCCGACTCTACGCGGTGTGTGTGGAACGGGATCGGACCGTTTCCCGACTGTACGCGGTGTGTGTGGAACGGGATCGGACCGTTTCCCGACTCTACGCGGTGTGTGTGGAACGGGATCGGACCATTTCCCGACTCTATGCGGTGTGTGTGGAACGGGATTGGACCGTTTCCCGACTCTACGCGGTGTGTGTGGAACGGGATCGGACCGTTTCCCGACTGTACGCGGTGTGTGTGGAACGGGATCCGGACCGTTTACCGACTCTACGCGGTGTGTGAGGAACGGGATCGGACCGTTTCCCGACTGCACGCGGTTTGTGAGGAACGGGATCGGACCGTTTCCCGACTCAACGCGGTGTGTGAGGAACGGGATCGGACCGTTTCCCGACTCTACGCGGTTTGTGAGGAACGGGATCGGACCGTTTCCCGACTGTACGCGGTGTGTGTGGAACGAGATCGGACCGTTTCCCGACTCTACGCGGTGTGTGTGGAACAGGATCCGGACCGTTTCCCGACTCTACGCGCTGTGTGTGGAACAGGATCCGGACCGTTTCCCGACTCTACGCGCTGTGTGTGGAACGGGATCGGACCGTTTCCCGACTCTACGCGGTGCGTGTGGAACGGGATCGGACCATTTCCCGACTCTACGCGGTGTGTGTGGAACAGGATCGGACCGTTTCCCGACTGTACGCGGTGTGTGTGGAACGGGATCGGACCGTTTCCTGACTCTACGCGGTGTGTGTGGAACGGGATCGGACCGTTTCCCGACTGTACGCGGTGTGTGTGGAACGGGATCGGACCGTTTCCCGACTCTACGCGGTGTGTGAGGAACGGGATCGGACCGTTTCCCAACTCTACGCGGTGTGTGTGGAACGGGATCGGACCGTTTCCCGACTCTACGCGGTGTGTGTGGAACGGGATCGGACCGTTTCCCGACTCTACGCGGTGTGTGTGGAACGGGATCGGACCGCTTCCCGACTCTACGCGGTGTGTGTGGAACGGGATCGGACCGTTTCCCGACTGTACGCGGTGTGTGGAATGGGAACGGACCGTTTCCAGACTGTACGCGGTGTGTGTGGAACGGGATCTGGACCGTTTCCCAACTGGACGTGGTCTGTGTGGAACGGGATCGGACCGTTTCCCGACTGTACGCGGAGTGTGTGGAACGGGATCGGACCGTTTCCCGACTCTACGCGGTGTGTGTGGAACGGGATCGGACCGTTTCCCGACTCTACGCGGTGTGTGTGTAACGGGATCGGACCGTTTCGCGACTCTACGCGGTGTGTGTGGAACGGGATTGGACCGTTTCCCGACTGTACGCGGTGTGTGTGGAACGGGATCGGACCGTTTCCCGACTCTACGCGGTGTGTGTGGAACGGGATCGGACCGTTTCCCGACTGTACGCGGTGTGTGAGGAACAGGATTGGAACGTTTCCCGACTGTACGCGGTGTGTGTGGAACGGGATCGGACCGTTTCCCGACTCTGCGCGGTGTGTGTTGAACGGGATCGGACCGTTTCCCGACTCTACGCGGTGTGTGTGGAACGGGATCCGGACCGTTTCCCGACTGTACGCGGTGTGTGTGGAACGGGATCGGAGCTTTTCCCGACTCTACGCGGTGTGTGTGGAACAGGATCGGACCGTTTCCTGACTCTACGCGGTGCGTGTGGAACGGGATCGGACCGTTTCCCAACTGTACGTGGTGTGTGTGGAACAGGATCGGACCGTTTCCCGACTCTTCGCAGTGTGTGTGGAACGAGATCGGTCCGTTTCCCGACTCTCCGCGGTGTGTGTGGAACGGGATCGGACCATTTCCCGACTCTACGCGGTGTGTGTGGAACGGGATCGGACCGTTTCCCGACTCTACGCGGTGCGTGTGGAACGGGATCGGACCGTTTCCCGACTGTACGCGGTGTGTGTGGAACGGGATCGGACCGTTTCCCGACTCTGCGCGGTGTGTGTGGAACGGGATCGGACCGTTTCCCGACTCTACGCGGTGTGTGAGGAACGGGATCGGACCATTTCCCGACTGTACGGTGTGTGTGGAACGGGATCGGACCGTTTCCCGACTCTACGCGGTGTGTGTGGAACGGGATCGGACCGTTTCCCGACTCTACGTGGTGTGTGTGGAACGGGATCGGACCGTTTCCCGACTCTACGCGTTGTGTGTGGAACGGGATCGGACCACTTCCCGACTCTACGCGGTGTGTGTGGAACGGGATCGGACCATTTCCCGACTGTACGCGGTGTGTGTGGAATGGGATCGTACCGTTTCCCGACTGTACGCGGTGAGTGTGGAATGGGATCGGACCGTTTCCCGACTCTACGCGGTGTGTGTGGAACGGGATCGGACCGTTTCCCGACTCTACGCGGTGTGTGTGGAACGGGATCGGACCGTTTCCCGACTGTACGCGGTGTGTGTGGAACGGGATCGGACCGTTTCCTGACTCTATGCAGTGTGTGTGGAACGGGATCCTGACCGTTTCCCGACTGTACGCGGTGTGTGTGGAATGGGATCGGACCGTTTCCCGACTCTACGCGGTGTGTGTGGAACGGGATCAGACCGTTTCCCGACTCTACGCGGTGTGTGTGGAACGGGATCGGACCGTTTCCCGACTCTACACGGTGTGTGTGGAACGGGATCGGACCATTACCCGACTGTACGTGGTGTGTGTGGAACGGGATCGGACCGTTTCCCGACTCTACGCGGTGTGTGTGGAACGGGATCGGACCGTTTCCCGACTGTACGCGGTGTGTGTGGAACGGGATCGGACCGTTTCCCGACTCTACGCGGTGTGTGTGGAACGGGATCGGACCATTTCCCGACTCTATGCGGTGTGTGTGGAACGGGATTGGACCGTTTCCCGACTCTACGCGGTGTGTGTGGAACGGGATCGGACCGTTTCCCGACTCTACGCGGTGTGTGTGGAACGGGATCGGACCGTTTCCCGACTGTACGCGGTGTGTGTGGAACGGGATCCGGACCGTTTACCGACTCTACGCGGTGTGTGAGGAACGGGATCGGACCGTTTCCCGACTGCACGCGGTTTGTGAGGAACGGGATCGGACCGTTTCCCGACTCAACGCGGTGTGTGAGGAACGGGATCGGACCGTTTCCCGACTCTACGCGGTTTGTGAGGAACGGGATCGGACCGTTTCCCGACTGTACGCGGTGTGTGTGGAACGAGATCGGACCGTTTCCCGACTCTACGCGGTGTGTGTGGAACAGGATCCGGACCGTTTCCCGACTCTACGCGCTGTGTGTGGAACAGGATCCGGACCGTTTCCCGACTCTACGCGCTGTGTGTGGAACGGGATCGGACCGTTTCCCGACTCTACGCGATGCGTGTGGAACGGGATCGGACCATTTCCCGACTCTACGCGGTGTGTGTGGAACAGGATCGGACCGTTTCCCGACTGTACGCGGTGTGTGTGGAACGGGATCGGACCGTTTCCTGACTCTACGCGGTGTGTGTGGAACGGGATCGGACCGTTTCCCGACTCTACGCGGTGTGTGTGGAACGGGATCGGACCGTTTCCCGACTCTACGCGGTGTGTGTGGAACGGGATCGGACCATTTCCCGACTGTACGCGGTGTGTGAGGAACAGGATCGGACCGTTTCCCGACTGTACGCGGTGTGTGTGGAACGGGATCGGATCGTTTCCCGACTCTACGCGGTGTGTGTGGAACGGGATCGGACCTTTTCCCGACTCTACGCGGTGTGTGTGGAACGGGATCCGGACCGTTTCCCGACTGTATGCGGTGTGTGTGGAACGGGATCGGACCGTTTCCCGACTCTACGCGGTGTGTGTGGAACGGGATCGGACCATTTCCCGACTCTATGCGGTGTGTGTGGAACGGGATCGGACCGTTTCCCGACTCTACGCGGTGTGTGTGGAACGGGATCGGACCGTTTCCCGACTCTACGCGGTGTGTGTGGAACGGGATCGGACCGTTTCCCGACTGTACGTGGTGTGTGGAACGGGATCGGACCGTTTCCCGACTCTACGCGGTGTGTGTGGAATGGGATCGGACCGTTTCCCAACTGTACGCGGTGTGTGTGGAATGGGATCGGACCGTTTCCTGACTCTACGCGGTGTGTGTGGAACGGGATCGGACCGTTTCCCGACTCTACGCGGTGTGTGTGGAACGGGATCGGACCGTTTCCCGACTCTACGCGGTGTGTGTGGAACGGGATCGGACCGTTTCCCGACTGTACGCGGTGTGTGTGGAACGGGATCGGACCGTTTCCTGACTCTATGCAGTGTGTGTGGAACGGGATCCTGACCGTTTCCCGACTGTACGCGGTGTGTGTGGAATGGGATCGGACCGTTTCCCGACTCTACGCGGTGTGTGTGGAACGGGATCAGACCGTTTCCCGACTCTACGCGGTGTGTGTGGAACGGGATCGGACCGTTTCCCGACTCTACACGGTGTGTGTGGAACGGGATCGGACCGTTACCCGACTGTACGTGGTGTGTGTGGAACGGGATCGGACCGTTTCCCGACTCTACGCGGTGTGTGTGGAACGGGATCGGACCGTTTCCCGACTGTACGCGGTGTGTGTGGAACGGGATCGGACCGTTTCCCGACTCTACGCGGTGTGTGTGGAACGGGATCGGACCATTTCCCGACTCTATGCGGTGTGTGTGGAACGGGATTGGACCGTTTCCCGACTCTACGCGGTGTGTGTGGAACGGGATCGGACCGTTTCCCGACTGTACGCGGTGTGTGTGGAACGGGATCCGGACCGTTTACCGACTCTACGCGGTGTGTGAGGAACGGGATCGGACCGTTTCCCGACTGCACGCGGTTTGTGAGGAACGGGATCGGACCGTTTCCCGACTCAACGCGGTGTGTGAGGAACGGGATCGGACCGTTTCCCGACTCTACGCGGTTTGTGAGGAACGGGATCGGACCGTTTCCCGACTGTACGCGGTGTGTGTGGAACGAGATCGGACCGTTTCCCGACTCTACGCGGTGTGTGTGGAACAGGATCCGGACCGTTTCCCGACTCTACGCGCTGTGTGTGGAACAGGATCCGGACCGTTTCCCGACTCTACGCGCTGTGTGTGGAACGGGATCGGACCGTTTCCCGACTCTACGCGGTGCGTGTGGAACGGGATCGGACCATTTCCCGACTCTACGCGGTGTGTGTGGAACAGGATCGGACCGTTTCCCGACTGTACGCGGTGTGTGTGGAACGGGATCGGACCGTTTCCTGACTCTACGCGGTGTGTGTGGAACGGGATCGGACCGTTTCCCGACTGTACGCGGTGTGTGTGGAACGGGATCGGACCGTTTCCCGACTCTACGCGGTGTGTGAGGAACGGGATCGGACCGTTTCCCAACTCTACGCGGTGTGTGTGGAACGGGATCGGACCGTTTCCCGACTCTACGCGGTGTGTGTGGAACGGGATCGGACCGTTTCCCGACTCTACGCGGTGTGTGTGGAACGGGATCGGACCGCTTCCCGACTCTACGCGGTGTGTGTGGAACGGGATCGGACCGTTTCCCGACTGTACGCGGTGTGTGGAATGGGAACGGACCGTTTCCAGACTGTACGCGGTGTGTGTGGAACGGGATCTGGACCGTTTCCCAACTGGACGTGGTCTGTGTGGAACGGGATCGGACCGTTTCCCGACTGTACGCGGAGTGTGTGGAACGGGATCGGACCGTTTCCCGACTCTACGCGGTGTGTGTGGAACGGGATCGGACCGTTTCCCGACTCTACGCGGTGTGTGTGTAACGGGATCGGACCGTTTCGCGACTCTACGCGGTGTGTGTGGAACGGGATTGGACCGTTTCCCGACTGTACGCGGTGTGTGTGGAACGGGATCGGACCGTTTCCCGACTCTACGCGGTGTGTGTGGAACGGGATCGGACCGTTTCCCGACTGTACGCGGTGTGTGAGGAACAGGATCGGAACGTTTCCCGACTGTACGCGGTGTGTGTGGAACGGGATCGGACCGTTTCCCGACTCTGCGCGGTGTGTGTTGAACGGGATCGGACCGTTTCCCGACTCTACGCGGTGTGTGTGGAACGGGATCCGGACCGTTTCCCGACTGTACGCGGTGTGTGTGGAACGGGATCGGAGCTTTTCCCGACTCTACGCGGTGTGTGTGGAACAGGATCGGACCGTTTCCTGACTCTACGCGGTGCGTGTGGAACGGGATCGGACCGTTTCCCAACTGTACGTGGTGTGTGTGGAACAGGATCGGACCGTTTCCCGACTCTTCGCAGTGTGTGTGGAACGAGATCGGTCCGTTTCCCGACTCTCCGCGGTGTGTGTGGAACGGGATCGGACCATTTCCCGACTCTACGCGGTGTGTGTGGAACGGGATCGGACCGTTTCCCGACTCTACGCGGTGCGTGTGGAACGGGATCGGACCGTTTCCCGACTGTACGCGGTGTGTGTGGAACGGGATCGGACCGTTTCCCGACTCTGCGCGGTGTGTGTGGAACGGGATCGGACCGTTTCCCGACTCTACGCGGTGTGTGAGGAACGGGATCGGACCATTTCCCGACTGTACGGTGTGTGTGGAACGGGATCGGACCGTTTCCCGACTCTACGCGGTGTGTGTGGAACGGGATCGGACCGTTTCCCGACTCTACGTGGTGTGTGTGGAACGGGATCGGACCGTTTCCCGACTCTACGCGTTGTGTGTGGAACGGGATCGGACCACTTCCCGACTCTACGCGGTGTGTGTGGAACGGGATCGGACCATTTCCCGACTGTACGCGGTGTGTGTGGAATGGGATCGTACCGTTTCCCGACTGTACGCGGTGAGTGTGGAATGGGATCGGACCGTTTCCCGACTCTACGCGGTGTGTGTGGAACGGGATCGGACCGTTTCCCGACTCTACGCGGTGTGTGTGGAACGGGATCGGACCGTTTCCCGACTGTACGCGGTGTGTGTGGAACGGGATCGGACCGTTTCCTGACTCTATGCAGTGTGTGTGGAACGGGATCCTGACCTTTCCCGACTGTACGCGGTGTGTGTGGAATGGGATCGGACCGTTTCCCGACTCTACGCGGTGTGTGTGGAACGGGATCAGACCGTTTCCCGACTCTACGCGGTGTGTGTGGAACGGGATCGGACCGTTTCCCGACTCTACACGGTGTGTGTGGAACGGGATCGGACCATTACCCGACTGTACGTGGTGTGTGTGGAACGGGATCGGACCGTTTCCCGACTCTACGCGGTGTGTGTGGAACGGGATCGGACCGTTTCCCGACTGTACGCGGTGTGTGTGGAACGGGATCGGACCGTTTCCCGACTCTACGCGGTGTGTGTGGAACGGGATCGGACCATTTCCCGACTCTATGCGGTGTGTGTGGAACGGGATTGGACCGTTTCCCGACTCTACGCGGTGTGTGTGGAACGGGATCGGACCGTTTCCCGACTGTACGCGGTGTGTGTGGAACGGGATCCGGACCGTTTACCGACTCTACGCGGTGTGTGAGGAACGGGATCGGACCGTTTCCCGACTGCACGCGGTTTGTGAGGAACGGGATCGGACCGTTTCCCGACTCAACGCGGTGTGTGAGGAACGGGATCGGACCGTTTCCCGACTCTACGCGGTTTGTGAGGAACGGGATCGGACCGTTTCCCGACTGTACGCGGTGTGTGTGGAACGAGATCGGACCGTTTCCCGACTCTACGCGGTGTGTGTGGAACAGGATCCGGACCGTTTCCCGACTCTACGCGCTGTGTGTGGAACAGGATCCGGACCGTTTCCCGACTCTACGCGCTGTGTGTGGAACGGGATCGGACCGTTTCCCGACTCTACGCGATGCGTGTGGAACGGGATCGGACCATTTCCCGACTCTACGCGGTGTGTGTGGAACAGGATCGGACCGTTTCCCGACTGTACGCGGTGTGTGTGGAACGGGATCGGACCGTTTCCCAACTCTACGCGGTGTGTGTGGAACGGGATCGGACCGTTTCCCGACTCTACGCGGTGTGTGTGGAACGGGATCGGACCGTTTCCCGACTCTACGCGGTGTGTGTGGAACGGGATTGGACCGCTTCCCGACTCTACGCGGTGTGTGTGGAACGGGATCGGACCGTTTCCCGACTGTACGCGGTGTGTGGAATGGGAACGGACCGTTTCCAGACTGTACGCGGTGTGTGTGGAACGGGATCTGGACCGTTTCCCAACTGGACGTGGTCTGTGTGGAACGGGATCGGACCGTTTCCCGACTGTACGCGGAGTGTGTGGAACGGGATCGGACCGTTTCCCGACTCTACGCGGTGTGTGTGGAACGGGATCGGACCGTTTCCCGACTCTACGCGGTGTGTGTGTAACGGGATCGGACCGTTTCGCGACTCTACGCGGTGTGTGTGGAACGGGATTGGACCGTTTCCCGACTGTACGCGGTGTGTGTGGAACGGGATCGGACCGTTTCCCGACTCTACGCGGTGTGTGTGGAACGGGATCGGACCGTTTCCCGACTGTACGCGGTGTGTGAGGAACAGGATCGGAACGTTTCCCGACTGTACGCGGTGTGTGTGGAACGGGATCGGACCGTTTCCCGACTCTGCGCGGTGTGTGTTGAACGGGATCGGACCGTTTCCCGACTCTACGCGGTGTGTGTGGAACGGGATCCGGACCGTTTCCCGACTGTACGCGGTGTGTGTGGAACGGGATCGGAGCTTTTCCCGACTCTACGCGGTGTGTGTGGAACAGGATCGGACCGTTTCCTGACTCTACGCGGTGCGTGTGGAACGGGATCGGACCGTTTCCCAACTGTACGTGGTGTGTGTGGAACAGGAACGGACCGTTTCCCGACTCTTCGCAGTGTGTGTGGAACGAGATCGGACCGTTTCCCGACTCTCCGCGGTGTGTGTGGAACGGGATCGGACCATTTCCCGACTCTACGCGGTGTGTGTGGAACGGGATCGGACCGTTTCCCGACTCTACGCGGTGCGTGTGGAACGGGATCGGACCGTTTCCCGACTGTACGCGGTGTGTGAGGAACGGGATCGGACCATTTCCCGACTGTACGCGGTGTGTGTGGAATGGGATCGTACCGTTTCCCGACTGTACGCGGTGAGTGTGGAATGGGATCGGACCGTTTCCCGACTCTACGCGGTGTGTGTGGAACGGGATCGGGCCGTTTCCCGACTCTACGCGGTGTGTGTGGAACGGGAACGGACCGTTTCCCGATTCTACGCGGTGTGTGTGGAACGGGATCGGACCGTTTCCCGACTCTACGCGGTGTGTGTGGAACGGGATCGGACCGTTTCCCGACTGTACACGGTGAGTGTGGAACGGGATCCGGACCGTTTCCCGACTCTACGCGGTGTGTGTGGAACGGGATCGGACCGTTTCCTGACTGTACGCGGTGTGTGTGGAACGGGATCCGGGCCGTTTCCCGACTGGACGCGGTCTGTGTGGAACGGGATCGGACCATTTCCCGACTTTACGCGGTGTGTGTGGAACGGGATCCTGACCGTTTCCCGACTGTACGCGGTGTGTGTGGAACGGGATCGGACCGTTTCCCGATTCTACGCGGTGTGTGTGGAATGGGATCGGACCGTTTCCCGACTCTACGCGGTGTGTGTGGAACGGGATCGGACCGTTTCCCGACTCTACGCGGTGTGTGTGGAACGGGATCGGACCGTTTCCCGACTCTACGCGGTGTGTGTGGAACGGGATCGGACCGTTTCCCGACTCTACGCGGTGTGTGTGGAACGGGATCGGACCGTTTCCCGACTGTACGCGGTGTGTGTGGAACGGGATCCGGGCCGTTTCCCGACTGGACGCGGTCTGTGTGGAACGGGATCGGACCATTTCCCGACTTTACGCGGTGTGTGTGGAACGGGATCGGACCGTTTCCCGACTCTACCCGGTGTGTGTGGAACAGGATCGGACCGTTTCCCGACTCTACGCGGTGTGTGTGGAACGGGATCGGACCGCTTCCCGACTCTACGCGGTGTGTGTGG
This sequence comes from Somniosus microcephalus, assembly GCF_052327205.1. Classification (NCBI taxonomy): domain Eukaryota; kingdom Metazoa; phylum Chordata; class Chondrichthyes; order Squaliformes; family Somniosidae; genus Somniosus; species Somniosus microcephalus. The sequence continues at coordinate 13,375,074 of NC_141020.1, read as the reverse complement.
AACGGGATCGGACCGTTTCCCGACTGTACGCGGTGTGTGGAATGGGAACGGACCGTTTCCAGACTGTACGCGGTGTGTGTGGAACGGGATCTGGACCGTTTCCCAACTGGACGTGGTCTGTGTGGAACGGGATCGGACCGTTTCCCGACTGTACGCGGAGTGTGTGGAACGGGATCGGACCGTTTCCCGACTCTACGCGGTGTGTGTGGAACGGGATCGGACCGTTTCCCGACTCTACGCGGTGTGTGTGTAACGGGATCGGACCGTTTCGCGACTCTACGCGGTGTGTGTGGAACGGGATTGGACCGTTTCCCGACTGTACGCGGTGTGTGTGGAACGGGATCGGACCGTTTCCCGACTCTACGCGGTGTGTGTGGAACGGGATCGGACCGTTTCCCGACTGTACGCGGTGTGTGAGGAACAGGATCGGAACGTTTCCCGACTGTACGCGGTGTGTGTGGAACGGGATCGGACCGTTTCCCGACTCTGCGCGGTGTGTGTTGAACGGGATCGGACCGTTTCCCGACTCTACGCGGTGTGTGTGGAACGGGATCCGGACCGTTTCCCGACTGTACGCGGTGTGTGTGGAACGGGATCGGAGCTTTTCCCGACTCTACGCGGTGTGTGTGGAACAGGATCGGACCGTTTCCTGACTCTACGCGGTGCGTGTGGAACGGGATCGGACCGTTTCCCAACTGTACGTGGTGTGTGTGGAACGAGATCGGACCGTTTCCCGACTCTCCGCGGTGTGTGTGGAACGGGATCGGACCATTTCCCGACTCTACGCGGTGTGTGTGGAACGGGATCGGACCGTTTCCCGACTCTACGCGGTGCGTGTGGAACGGGATCGGACCGTTTCCCGACTGTACGCGGTGTGTGTGGAACGGGATCGGACCGTTTCCCGACTCTGCGCGGTGTGTGTGGAACGGGATCGGACCGTTTCCCGACTCTACGCGGTGTGTGAGGAACGGGATCGGACCATTTCCCGACTGTACGCGGTGTGTGTGGAACGGGATCGGACCGTTTCCCGACTCTACGCGGTGTGTGTGGAACGGGATCGGACCGTTTCCCGACTCTACGCGGTGTGTGTGGAACGGGATCGGACCGTTTCCCGACTCTACGCGTTGTGTGTGGAACGGGATCGGACCACTTCCCGACTCTACGCGGTGTGTGTGGAACGGGATCGGACCATTTCCCGACTGTACGCGGTGTGTGTGGAATGGGATCGGACCGTTTCCCGACTGTACGCGGTGAGTGTGGAATGGGATCGGACCGTTTCCCGACTCTACGCGGTGTGTGTGGAACGGGATCGGGCCATTTCCCGACTCTACGCGGTGTGTGTGGAACGGGATCGGACCGTTTCCCGACTGTACGCGGTGTGTGTGGAACGGGATTGGACCGTTTCCCGACTGTACGCGGTGTGTGTGGAACGGGATCGGACCGTTTCCCGACTCTACGCAGTGTGTGTGGAACGGGATCCTGACCGTTTCCCGACTGTACGCGGTGTGTGTGGAACGGGATCGGACCGTTTCCCGATTCTACGCGGTGTGTGTGGAACGGGATCGGACCGTTTCCTGACTCTACGCGGTGTGTGTGGAACGGGATCGGACCGTTTCCCGACTCTACGCGGTGTGTGTGGAACGGGATCGGACCATTTCCCGACTCTACGCGGTGTGTGTGGAACGGGATCGGACCGTTTCCCGACTGTACGCGGTGAGTGTGGAACGGGATCCGGACCGTTTCCCGACTCTACGCGGTGTGTGTGGAACGGGATCGGACCATTTCCTGACTGTACGCGGTGTGTGTGGAACGGGATCCGGGCCATTTCCCGACTGGACGCGGTCTGTGTGGAACGGGATCGGACCATTTCCCGACTTTACGCGGTGTGTGTGGAACGGGATCCTGACCGTTTCCCGACTGTACGCGGTGTGTGTGGAACGGGATCGGACCATTTCCCGATTCTACGCGGTGTGTGTGGAACGGGATCGGACCGTTTCCCGACTCTACGCGGTGTGTGTGGAACGGGATCGGACCGTTTCCCGACTCTACGCGGTGTGTGTGGAATGGGATCGGACCGTTTCCCGACTCTACGCGGTGTGTGTGGAACGGGATCGGACCGTTTCCCGACTCTACGCGGTGTGTGTGGAACGGGATCGGACCGTTTCCCGACTGTACGCGGTGTGTGTGGAACGGGATCCGGGCCGTTTCCCGACTGGACGCGGTCTGTGTGGAACGGGATCGGACCATTTCCCGACTTTACGCGGTGTGTGTGGAACGGGATCGGACCGTTTCCCGACTCTACCCGGTGTGTGTGGAACAGGATCGGACCGTTTCCCAACTCTACGCGGTGTGTGTGGAACGGGATCGGACCGTTTCCCGACTCTACGCGGTGTGTGTGGAACGGGATCGGACCGTTTCCCGACTCTACGCGGTGTGTGTGGAACGGGATCGGACCGTTTCCCGACTGTACGCTCTATGTGTGGAACAGGATCCGGACCGTTTCCCGACTCTACGCGCTGTGTGTGGAACGGGATCGGACCGTTTCCCGACTCTACGCGGTGTGTGTGGAACGGGATCGGACCGTTTCCCGACTGTACGCGGTGTGTGTGGAACGGGATCGGACCGTTTCCCGACTCTACGCTGTGTGTGTGGAACAGGATCGGACCGTTTCCCGACTGTACGCGGTGTGTGTGGAACGGGATCGGACCGTTTCCCGACTCTACGCGGTGTGTGAGGAACGGGATCGGACCGTTTCCCGACTGTACGCGGTGTGTGTGGAACGGGATCGGACAGTTTCCCGACTCTATGCGGTGTGTGTGGAACGGGATCGGACCATTTCCCGACTCTACGCCGTGTGTGTGGAACGGGATCGGACCGCTTCCCGACTCTACGCGGTGTGTGTGGAACGGGATTGGACCGTTTCCCGACTCTACGCAGTGTGTGTGGAACGGGATCCTGACCATTTCCCGACTGTACGCGGTGTGTGTGGAACGGGATCGGACCGTTTCCCGATTCTACGCGGTGTGTGTGGAACGGGATCGAACCATTTCCCGACTCTACGCGGTGTGTGTGGAACGGGATCGGACCATTTCCCGACTCTACGCGGTGTGTGTGGAACGGGATCCGGACCGTTTCCCGACTCTACGCGGTGTGTGTGGAACGGGATCGGGACCGTTTCCCGACTGTACGCGGTGTGTGTGGAACAGGATCCGGACCGTTTCCCGACTCTACGCGGTGTGTGTGGAACAGGATCCGGACCGTTTCCCGACTCTACGCGGTGTGTGTGGAACGGGTTCCGGACCGTTTACCGACTCTACGCGGTGTGTGAGGAACGGGATCGGACCGTTTCCCGACTGCACGCGGTTTGTGAGGAACGGGATCGGACCGTTTCCCGACTCAACGCGGTGTGTGAGGAACGGGATCGGACCGTTTCCCGACTCTACGCGGTTTGTGAGGAACGGGATCGGACCGTTTCCCGACTGTACGCGGTGTGTGTGGAACGAGATCGGACCGTTTCCCGACTCTACGCGGTGTGTGTGGAACAGGATCCGGACCGTTTCCCGACTCTACGCGCTGTGTGTGGAACAGGATCCGGACCGTTTCCCGACTCTACGCGCTGTGTGTGGAACGGGATCGGACCGTTTCCCGACTCTACGCGGTGCGTGTGGAACGGGATCGGACCGTTTCCCGACTCTACGCGGTGTGTGTGGAACAGGATCGGACCGTTTCCCGACTGTACGCGGTGTGTGTGGAACGGGATCGGACCGTTTCCTGACTCTACGCGGTGTGTGTGGAACGGGATCGGACCGTTTCCCGACTGTACGCGGTGTGTGTGGAACGGGATCGGACCGTTTCCCGACTCTACGCGGTGTGTGAGGAACGGGATCGGACCGTTTCCCGACTTTACGCGGTGTGTGTGGAACGGGATCGGACCGTTTCCCGACTCTACGCGGTGTGTGTGGAACGGGATCGGACCGTTTCCCGACTCTACGCGGTGTGTGTGGAACAGGATCGGACCTTTTCCCGACTCTACGCGGTGTGTGTGGAATGGGATCCGGACCGTTTCCCGACTGTACACGGTGTGTGTGGAACAGGATCGGACCGTTTCCCGACTGTACGCGGTGTGTGTGGAATGGGATCGGACCGTTTCCCGACTCTACGCGGTGTGTGTGGAACGGGATTGGACCGTTTCCCGACTCTACGCGGTGTGTGTGGAACGGGATCCGGACCGTTTCCCGACTGTACGCGGTGTGTGTGGAACGGGATCGGACCGTTTCCCGACTCTACGTGGTGTGTGTGGAACGGGATCGGACCATTTCCCGACTCTATGCGGTGTGTGTGGAACGGGATCGGACCGTTTCCCGACTCTACGCGGTGTGTGTGGAACGGGATCGGACCGTTTCCCGACTGTACGCGGTGTGTGTGGAACGGGATCGGACCGTTTCCCGACTCTACGCGGTGTGTGTGGAACGGGATCGGACCGTTTCCCGACTCTACGCGGTGTGTGTGGAACGGGATCGGACCGTTTCCCGACTGTACACGGTGTGTGAGGAACAGGATCGGACCGTTTCCCGACTGTACGCGGTGTGTGTGGAACGGGATCGGATCGTTTCCCGACTCTACGCGGTGTGTGTGGAACGGGATCGGACCTTTTCCCGACTCTACGCGGTGTGTGTGGAACGGGATCCGGACCGTTTCCCGACTGTATGCGGTGTGTGTGGAACGGGATCGGACCGTTTCCCGACTCTACGCGGTGTGTGTGGAACGGGATCGGACCATTTCCCGACTCTATGCGGTGTGTGTGGAACGGGATCGGACCGTTTCCCGACTCTACGCGGTGTGTGTGGAACGGGATCGGACCGTTTCCCGACTCTACGCGGTGTGTGTGGAACGGGATCGGACCGTTACCCGACTGTACGTGGTGTGTGGAACGGGATCGGACCGTTTCCCGACTCTACGCGGTGTGTGTGGAATGGGATCGGACCGTTTCCCAACTGTACGCGGTGTGTGTGGAATGGGATCGGACCGTTTCCTGACTCTACGCGGTGTGTGTGGAACGGGATCGGACCGTTTCCCGACTCTACGCGGTGTGTGTGGAACGGGATCGGACCGTTTCCCGACTCTACGCGGTGTGTGTGGAACGGGATCGGACCGTTTCCCGACTGTACGCGGTGTGTGTGGAACGGGATCGGACCGTTTCCTGACTCTATGCAGTGTGTGTGGAACGGGATCCTGACCGTTTCCCGACTGTACGCGGTGTGTGTGGAATGGGATCGGACCGTTTCCCGACTCTACGCGGTGTGTGTGGAACGGGATCAGACCGTTTCCCGACTCTACGCGGTGTGTGTGGAACGGGATCGGACCGTTTCCCGACTCTACACGGTGTGTGTGGAACGGGATCGGACCGTTACCCGACTGTACGTGGTGTGTGTGGAACGGGATCGGACCGTTTCCCGACTCTACGCGGTGTGTGTGGAACGGGATCGGACCGTTTCCCGACTGTACGCGGTGTGTGTGGAACGGGATCGGACCGTTTCCCGACTCTACGCGGTGTGTGTGGAACGGGATCGGACCATTTCCCGACTCTATGCGGTGTGTGTGGAACGGGATCGGACCGTTTCCCGACTCTACGCGGTTTGTGTGGAACGGGATCGGACCGTTTCCCGACTGTACGCGGTGTGTGTGGAACGGGATCCGGACCGTTTACCGACTCTACGCGGTGTGTGAGGAACGGGATCGGACCGTTTCCCGACTGCACGCGGTTTGTGAGGAACGGGATCGGACCGTTTCCCGACTCAACGCGGTGTGTGAGGAACGGGATCGGACCGTTTCCCGACTCTACGCGGTTTGTGAGGAACGGGATCGGACCGTTTCCCGACTGTACGCGGTGTGTGTGGAACGAGATCGGACCGTTTCCCGACTCTACGCGGTGTGTGTGGAACAGGATCCGGACCGTTTCCCGACTCTACGCGCTGTGTGTGGAACAGGATCCGGACCGTTTCCCGACTCTACGCGGTGTGTGTGGAACGGGATCGGACCGTTTCCCGACTCTACGCGGTGTGTGTGGAACGGGATCGGACCGTTTCCCGACTCTACGCGGTGTGTGTGGAACGGGATCGGACCGTTTCCCGACTCTACGCGGTGTGTGTGGAACGGGATCGGACCACTTCCCGACTCTACGCGGTGTGTGTGGAACGGGATCGGACCATTTCCCGACTGTACGCGGTGTGTGTGGAACGGGATCGAACCGTTTCCCGACTCTACGCGGTGTGTGTGGAACGGGATCGGACCGTTTCCCGACTCTACGCGGTGTGTGTGGAACGGGATCCGGACCGTTTCCCGACTCTACGCGGTGTGTGTGGAACAGGATCCGGACCGTTTCCCGACTCTACGCGGTGTGTGTGGAACGGGTTCCGGACCGTTTACCGACTGTACACGGTGTGTGTGGAACGGGATCCTGACCGTTTCCCGACTGTACACGGTGTGTGTGGAACGGGATCGGACCGTTTCCCGATTCTACGCGGTGTGTGTGGAACGGGATCGAACCGTTTCCCGACTCTACGCGGTGTGTGTGGAACGGGATCGGACCGTTTCCCGACTCTACGCGGTGCGTGTGGAACGGGATCGGACCGTTTCCCGACTCTACGCGGTGTGTGTGGAACGGGATCGGACCGTTTCCCGACTCTACGCGGTGTGTGTGGAACGGGATCGGACCGTTTCCCGACTCTACGCGGTGTGTGTGGAACGGGATCGGACCGTTTCCCGACTGTACGCGGTGTGTGTGGAACGGGATCGGAGCGTTTCCCGACTCTACGCGGTGTGTGTGGAACGGGATCGGACCATTTCCCGACTGTACGCGGTGTGTGAGGAACAGGATCGGAACGTTTCCCGACTGTACGCGGTGTGTGTGGAACGGGATCGGACCGTTTCCCGACTCTGCGCGGTGTGTGTTGAACGGGATCGGACCGTTTCCCGACTCTACGCGGTGTGTGTGGAACGGGATCCGGACCGTTTCCCGACTGTACGCGGTGTGTGTGGAACGGGATCGGAGCTTTTCCCGACTCTACGCGGTGTGTGTGGAACAGGATCGGACCGTTTCCTGACTCTACGCGGTGCGTGTGGAACGGGATCGGACCGTTTCCCAACTGTACGTGGTGTGTGTGGAACAGGATCGGACCGTTTCCCGACTCTTCGCAGTGTGTGTGGAACGAGATCGGACCGTTTCCCGACTCTCCGCGGTGTGTGTGGAACGGGATCGGACCATTTCCCGACTCTACGCGGTGTGTGTGGAACGGGATCGGACCGTTTCCCGACTCTACGCGGTGCATGTGGAACGGGATCGGACCGTTTCCCGACTGTACGTGGAGTGTGGAACGGGATCGGACCGTTTCCTGACTCTACGCGGTGTGTGTGGAATGGGATCGGACCGTTTCCCAACTGTCCGCGTTGTGTGTGGAACGGGATCGGACCGTTTCCCGACTCTATGCGGTGTGTGTGGAACGGGATCGGACCATTTCCCGACTCTACGCGGTGTGTGTGGAACGGGATCGGACCGTTTCCCGACTCTACGCGGTGTGTGTGGAACGGGATCGGACCATTTCCCGACTGTACGCGGTGTGTGTGGAACGGGATCGGACCGTTTCCTGACTCTATGCAGTGTGTGTGGAACGGGATCCTGACCGTTTCCCGACTGTACGCGGTGTGTGTGGAACGGGATCGGACCGTTTCCCGACTCTACGCGGTGTGTGTGGAACGGGATCAGACCGTTTCCCGACTCTACGCGGTGCGTGTGGAACGGGATCGGACCGTTTCCCGACTCTACGCGGTGTGTGTGGAATGGGATCGAACCGTTTCCCGACTCTACACGGTGTGTGTGGAACGGGATCCGGACCGTTTCCCGACTGTACGCGGTGTGTGTGGAACGGGATCGGACCGTTTCCCGACTCTACGCGGTGTGTGTGGAACGGGATCGGACCGTTTCCCGACTGTACGCGGTGTGTGTGTAACGGGATCAGACCGTTTCCCCACTCTACGCGGTGTGTGTGGAACGGGATTGGATCGTTTCCCGACTCTACGCGGTGTGTGTGTAACGGGATCGGACCGTTTCCCGACTCTACGCGGTGTGTGTGGAACGGGATCGGACCGTTTCCCGACTCTACGCGGTGTGTGTGGAACGGGATCGGACCATTTCCCGACTGTACGCGGTGTGTGAGGAACAGGATCGGAACGTTTCCCGACTGTACGCGGTGTGTGTGGAACGGGATCGGAACGTTTCCCGACTCTACGCGGTGTGTGTTGAACGGGATCGGACCATTTCCCGAATCTACGCGCTGTGTGTGGAACAGGATCCGGACCGTTTCCCGACTCTACGCGCTGTGTGTGGAATGGGATCGGACCGTTTCCCGACTCTACGCGGTGCGTGTGGAACGGGATCGGACCGTTTCCCGACTCTACGCGGTGTGTGTGGAACAGGATCGGACCGTTTCCCGACTGTACGCGGTGTGTGTGGAACGGGATCGGACCGTTTCCTGACTCTACGCGGTGTGTGTGGAACGGGATCGGACCGTTTCCCGACTGTACGCGGTGTGTGTGGAACGGGATCGGACCGTTTCCCGACTCTACGCGGTGTGTGAGGAACGGGATCGGACCGTTTCCCGACTCTACGCGGTGTGTGTGGAACGGGATCGGACCGTTTCCTGACTCTACGCGGTGTGTGTGGAACGGGATCGGACCGTTTCCCGACTCTACGCGGTGTGTGTGGAACAGGATCGGACCTTTTCCCGACTCTACGCGGTGTGTGTGGAATGGGATCCGGACCGTTTCCCGACTGTACACGGTGTGTGTGGAACAGGATCGGACCGTTTCCCGACTGTACGCGGTGTGTGTGGAATGGGATCGGACCGTTTCCCGACTCTACGCGGTGTGTGTGGAACGGGATTGGACCGTTTCCCGACTCTACGCGGTGTGTGTGGAACGGGATCCGGACCGTTTCCCGACTGTACGCGGTGTGTGTGGAACGGGATCGGACCGTTTCCCGACTCTACGTGGTGTGTGTGGAACGGGATCGGACCATTTCCCGACTCTATGCGGTGTGTGTGGAACGGGATCGGACCGTTTCCCGACTGTACACGGTGTGTGAGGAACAGGATCGGACCGTTTCCCGACTGTACGCGGTGTGTGTGGAACGGGATCGGATCGTTTCCCGACTCTACGCGGTGTGTGTGGAACGGGATCCGGACCGTTTCCCGACTGTATGCGGTGTGTGTGGAACGGGATCGGACCGTTTCCCGACTCTACGCGGTGTGTGTGGAACGGGATCGGACCATTTCCCGACTCTATGCGGTGTGTGTGGAACGGGATCGGACCGTTTCCCGACTCTACGCGGTGTGTGTGGAACGGGATCGGACCGTTTCCCGACTCTACGCGGTGTGTGTGGAACGGGATCGGACCGTTACCCGACTGTACGTGGTGTGTGGAACGGGATCGGACCGTTTCCCGACTCTACGCGGTGTGTGTGGAATGGGATCGGACCGTTTCCCAACTGTACGCGGTGTGTGTGGAATGGGATCGGACCGTTTCCTGACTCTACGCGGTGTGTGTGGAACGGGATCGGACCGTTTCCCGACTCTACGCGGTGTGTGTGGAACGGGATCGGACCGTTTCCCGACTCTACGCGGTGTGTGTGGAACGGGATCGGACCGTTTCCCGACTGTACGCGGTGTGTGTGGAACGGGATCGGACCGTTTCCTGACTCTATGCAGTGTGTGTGGAACGGGATCCTGACCGTTTCCCGACTGTACGCGGTGTGTGTGGAATGGGATCGGACCGTTTCCCGACTCTACGCGGTGTGTGTGGAACGGGATCAGACCGTTTCCCGACTCTACGCGGTGTGTGTGGAACGGGATCGGACCGTTTCCCGACTCTACACGGTGTGTGTGGAACGGGATCGGACCGTTATCCGACTGTACGTGGTGTGTGTGGAACGGGATCGGACCGTTTCCCGACTCTACGCGGTGTGTGTGGAACGGGATCGGACCGTTTCCCGACTGTACGCGGTGTGTGTGGAACGGGATCGGACCGTTTCCCGACTCTACGCGGTGTGTGTGGAACGGGATCGGACCATTTCCCGACTCTATGCGGTGTGTGTGGAACGGGATCGGACCGTTTCCCGACTCTACGCGGTGTGTGTGGAACGGGATCGGACCGTTTCCCGACTGTACGCGGTGTGTGTGGAACGGGATCCGGACCGTTTACCGACTCTACGCGGTGTGTGAGGAACGGGATCGGACCGTTTCCCGACTGCACGCGGTTTGTGAGGAACGGGATCGGACCGTTTCCCGACTCAACGCGGTGTGTGAGGAACGGGATCGGACCGTTTCCCGACTCTACGCGGTTTGTGAGGAACGGGATCGGACCGTTTCCCGACTGTACGCGGTGTGTGTGGAACGAGATCGGACCGTTTCCCGACTCTACGCGGTGTGTGTGGAACAGGATCCGGACCGTTTCCCGACTCTACGCGCTGTGTGTGGAACAGGATCCGGACCGTTTCCCGACTCTACGCGCTGTGTGTGGAACGGGATCGGACCGTTTCCCGACTCTACGCGATGCGTGTGGAACGGGATCGGACCATTTCCCGACTCTACGCGGTGTGTGTGGAACAGGATCGGACCGTTTCCCGACTGTACGCGGTGTGTGTGGAACGGGATCGGACCGTTTCCTGACTCTACGCGGTGTGTGTGGAACGGGATCGGACCGTTTCCCGACTGTACGCGGTGTGTGTGGAACGGGATCGGACCGTTTCCCGACTCTACGCGGTGTGTGAGGAACGGGATCGGACCGTTTCCCAACTCTACGCGGTGTGTGTGGAACGGGATCGGACCGTTTCCCGACTCTACGCGGTGTGTGTGGAACGGGATCGGACCGTTTCCCGACTCTACGCGGTGTGTGTGGAACGGGATTGGACCGCTTCCCGACTCTACGCGGTGTGTGTGGAACGGGATCGGACCGTTTCCCGACTGTACGCGGTGTGTGGAATGGGAACGGACCGTTTCCAGACTGTACGCGGTGTGTGTGGAACGGGATCTGGACCGTTTCCCAACTGGACGTGGTCTGTGTGGAACGGGATCGGACCGTTTCCCGACTGTACGCGGAGTGTGTGGAACGGGATCGGACCGTTTCCCGACTCTACGCGGTGTGTGTGGAACGGGATCGGACCGTTTCCCGACTCTACGCGGTGTGTGTGTAACGGGATCGGACCGTTTCGCGACTCTACGCGGTGTGTGTGGAACGGGATTGGACCGTTTCCCGACTGTACGCGGTGTGTGTGGAACGGGATCGGACCGTTTCCCGACTCTACGCGGTGTGTGTGGAACGGGATCGGACCGTTTCCCGACTGTACGCGGTGTGTGAGGAACAGGATCGGAACGTTTCCCGACTGTACGCGGTGTGTGTGGAACGGGATCGGACCGTTTCCCGACTCTGCGCGGTGTGTGTTGAACGGGATCGGACCGTTTCCCGACTCTACGCGGTGTGTGTGGAACGGGATCCGGACCGTTTCCCGACTGTACGCGGTGTGTGTGGAACGGGATCGGAGCTTTTCCCGACTCTACGCGGTGTGTGTGGAACAGGATCGGACCGTTTCCTGACTCTACGCGGTGCGTGTGGAACGGGATCGGACCGTTTCCCAACTGTACGTGGTGTGTGTGGAACAGGAACGGACCGTTTCCCGACTCTTCGCAGTGTGTGTGGAACGAGATCGGACCGTTTCCCGACTCTCCGCGGTGTGTGTGGAACGGGATCGGACCATTTCCCGACTCTACGCGGTGTGTGTGGAACGGGATCGGACCGTTTCCCGACTCTACGCGGTGCGTGTGGAACGGGATCGGACCGTTTCCCGACTGTACGCGGTGTGTGAGGAACGGGATCGGACCATTTCCCGACTGTACGCGGTGTGTGTGGAATGGGATCGTACCGTTTCCCGACTGTACGCGGTGAGTGTGGAATGGGATCGGACCGTTTCCCGACTCTACGCGGTGTGTGTGGAACGGGATCGGGCCGTTTCCCGACTCTACGCGGTGTGTGTGGAACGGGATCGGACCGTTTCCCGATTCTACGCGGTGTGTGTGGAACGGGATCGGACCGTTTCCCGACTCTACGCGGTGTGTGTGGAACGGGATCGGACCGTTTCCCGACTGTACGCGGTGAGTGTGGAACGGGATCCGGACCGTTTCCCGACTCTACGCGGTGTGTGTGGAACGGGATCGGACCGTTTCCTGACTGTACGCGGTGTGTGTGGAACGGGATCCGGGCCGTTTCCCGACTGGACGCGGTCTGTGTGGAACGGGATCGGACCATTTCCCGACTTTACGCGGTGTGTGTGGAACGGGATCCTGACCGTTTCCCGACTGTACGCGGTGTGTGTGGAACGGGATCGGACCGTTTCCCGATTCTACGCGGTGTGTGTGGAATGGGATCGGACCGTTTCCCGACTCTACGCGGTGTGTGTGGAACGGGATCGGACCGTTTCCCGACTCTACGCGGTGTGTGTGGAACGGGATCGGACCGTTTCCCGACTCTACGCGGTGTGTGTGGAACGGGATCGGACCGTTTCCCGACTCTACGCGGTGTGTGTGGAACGGGATCGGACCGTTTCCCGACTGTACGCGGTGTGTGTGGAACGGGATCCGGGCCGTTTCCCGACTGGACGCGGTCTGTGTGGAACGGGATCGGACCATTTCCCGACTTTACGCGGTGTGTGTGGAACGGGATCGGACCGTTTCCCGACTCTACCCGGTGTGTGTGGAACAGGATCGGACCGTTTCCCGACTCTACGCGGTGTGTGTGGAACGGGATCGGACCGCTTCCCGACTCTACGCGGTGTGTGTGGAACGGGATCGGACCGTTTCCCGACTGTACGCGGTGTGTGGAATGGGAACGGACCGTTTCCAGACTGTACGCGGTGTGTGTGGAACGGGATCTGGACCGTTTCCCAACTGGACGTGGTCTGTGTGGAACGGGATCGGACCGTTTCCCGACTGTACGCGGAGTGTGTGGAACGGGATCGGACCGTTTCCCGACTCTACGCGGTGTGTGTGGAACGGGATCGGACCGTTTCCCGACTCTACGCGGTGTGTGTGTAACGGGATCGGACCGTTTCGCGACTCTACGCGGTGTGTGTGGAACGGGATTGGACCGTTTCCCGACTGTACGCGGTGTGTGTGGAACGGGATCGGACCGTTTCCCGACTCTACGCGGTGTGTGTGGAACGGGATCGGACCGTTTCCCGACTGTACGCGGTGTGTGAGGAACAGGATCGGAACGTTTCCCGACTGTACGCGGTGTGTGTGGAACGGGATCGGACCGTTTCCCGACTCTGCGCGGTGTGTGTTGAACGGGATCGGACCGTTTCCCGACTCTACGCGGTGTGTGTGGAACGGGATCCGGACCGTTTCCCGACTGTACGCGGTGTGTGTGGAACGGGATCGGAGCTTTTCCCGACTCTACGCGGTGTGTGTGGAACAGGATCGGACCGTTTCCTGACTCTACGCGGTGCGTGTGGAACGGGATCGGACCGTTTCCCAACTGTACGTGGTGTGTGTGGAACGAGATCGGACCGTTTCCCGACTCTCCGCGGTGTGTGTGGAACGGGATCGGACCATTTCCCGACTCTACGCGGTGTGTGTGGAACGGGATCGGACCGTTTCCCGACTCTACGCGGTGCGTGTGGAACGGGATCGGACCGTTTCCCGACTGTACGCGGTGTGTGTGGAACGGGATCGGACCGTTTCCCGACTCTGCGCGGTGTGTGTGGAACGGGATCGGACCGTTTCCCGACTCTACGCGGTGTGTGAGGAACGGGATCGGACCATTTCCCGACTGTACGCGGTGTGTGTGGAACGGGATCGGACCGTTTCCCGACTCTACGCGGTGTGTGTGGAACGGGATCGGACCGTTTCCCGACTCTACGCGGTGTGTGTGGAACGGGATCGGACCGTTTCCCGACTCTACGCGTTGTGTGTGGAACGGGATCGGACCACTTCCCGACTCTACGCGGTGTGTGTGGAACGGGATCGGACCATTTCCCGACTGTACGCGGTGTGTGTGGAATGGGATCGGACCGTTTCCCGACTGTACGCGGTGAGTGTGGAATGGGATCGGACCGTTTCCCGACTCTACGCGGTGTGTGTGGAACGGGATCGGGCCGTTTCCCGACTCTACGCGGTGTGTGTGGAACGGGATCGGACCGTTTCCCGACTGTACGCGGTGTGTGTGGAACGGGATTGGACCGTTTCCCGACTGTACGCGGTGTGTGTGGAACGGGATCGGACCGTTTCCCGACTCTACGCAGTGTGTGTGGAACGGGATCCTGACCGTTTCCCGACTGTACGCGGTGTGTGTGGAACGGGATCGGACCGTTTCCCGATTCTACGCGGTGTGTGTGGAACGGGATCGGACCGTTTCCTGACTCTACGCGGTGTGTGTGGAACGGGATCGGACCGTTTCCCGACTCTACGCGGTGTGTGTGGAACGGGATCGGACCATTACCCGACTCTACGCGGTGTGTGTGGAACGGGATCGGACCGTTTCCCGACTGTACGCGGTGAGTGTGGAACGGGATCCGGACCGTTTCCCGACTCTACGCGGTGTGTGTGGAACGGGATCGGACCATTTCCTGACTGTACGCGGTGTGTGTGGAACGGGATCCGGGCCATTTCCCGACTGGACGCGGTCTGTGTGGAACGGGATCGGACCATTTCCCGACTTTACGCGGTGTGTGTGGAACGGGATCCTGACCGTTTCCCGACTGTACGCGGTGTGTGTGGAACGGGATCGGACCATTTCCCGATTCTACGCGGTGTGTGTGGAACGGGATCGGACCGTTTCCCGACTCTACGCGGTGTGTGTGGAACGGGATCGGACCGTTTCCCGACTCTACGCGGTGTGTGTGGAACGGGATCGGACCGTTTCCCGACTCTACGCGGTGTGTGTGGAACGGGATCGGACCGTTTCCCGACTCTACGCGGTGTGTGTGGAACGGGATCGGACCGTTTCCCGACTGTACGCGGTGTGTGTGGAACGGGATCCGGGCCGTTTCCCGACTGGACGCGGTCTGTGTGGAACGGGATCGGACCATTTCCCGACTTTACGCGGTGTGTGTGGAACGGGATCGGACCGTTTCCCGACTCTACCCGGTGTGTGTGGAACAGGATCGGACCGTTTCCCAACTCTACGCGGTGTGTGTGGAACGGGATCGGACCGTTTCCCGACTCTACGCGGTGTGTGTGGAACGGGATCGGACCGTTTCCCGACTCTACGCGGTGTGTGTGGAACGGGATCGGACCGTTTCCCGACTGTACGCTCTATGTGTGGAACAGGATCCGGACCGTTTCCCGACTCTACGCGCTGTGTGTGGAACGGGATCGGACCGTTTCCCGACTGTACGCGGTGTGTGTGGAACGGGATCGGACCGTTTCCCGACTCTATGCGGTGTGTGTGGAACGGGATCGGACCGTTTCCCGACTCTACGCGGTGTGTGTGGAACGGGATCGGACCATTTCCCGACTCTATGCGGTGTGTGTGGAACGGGATCGGACCGTTTCCCGACTCTACGCGGTGTGTGTGGAACGGGATCGGACCGTTTCCCGACTGTACGCGGTGTGTGTGGAACGGGATCCGGACCGTTTACCGACTCTACGCGGTGTGTGAGGAACGGGATCGGACCGTTTCCCGACTGCACGCGGTTTGTGAGGAACGGGATCGGACCGTTTCCCGACTCAACGCGGTGTGTGAGGAACGGGATCGGACCGTTTCCCGACTCTACGCGGTTTGTGAGGAACGGGATCGGACCGTTTCCCGACTGTACGCGGTGTGTGTGGAACGAGATCGGACCGTTTCCCGACTCTACGCGGTGTGTGTGGAACAGGATCCGGACCGTTTCCCGACTCTACGCGCTGTGTGTGGAACAGGATCCGGACCGTTTCCCGACTCTACGCGCTGTGTGTGGAACGGGATCGGACCGTTTCCCGACTCTACGCGATGCGTGTGGAACGGGATCGGACCATTTCCCGACTCTACGCGGTGTGTGTGGAACAGGATCGGACCGTTTCCCGACTGTACGCGGTGTGTGTGGAACGGGATCGGACCGTTTCCTGACTCTACGCGGTGTGTGTGGAACGGGATCGGACCGTTTCCCGACTGTACGCGGTGTGTGTGGAACGGGATCGGACCGTTTCCCGACTCTACGCGGTGTGTGAGGAACGGGATCGGACCGTTTCCCAACTCTACGCGGTGTGTGTGGAACGGGATCGGACCGTTTCCCGACTCTACGCGGTGTGTGTGGAACGGGATCGGACCGTTTCCCGACTCTACGCGGTGTGTGTGGAACGGGATTGGACCGCTTCCCGACTCTACGCGGTGTGTGTGGAACGGGATCGGACCGTTTCCCGACTGTACGCGGTGTGTGGAATGGGAACGGACCGTTTCCAGACTGTACGCGGTGTGTGTGGAACGGGATCTGGACCGTTTCCCAACTGGACGTGGTCTGTGTGGAACGGGATCGGACCGTTTCCCGACTGTACGCGGAGTGTGTGGAACGGGATCGGACCGTTTCCTGACTCTACGCGGTGTGTGTGGAACGGGATCGGACCGTTTCCCGACTCTACGCGGTGTGTGTGTAACGGGATCGGACCGTTTCGCGACTCTACGCGGTGTGTGTGGAACGGGATTGGACCGTTTCCCGACTGTACGCGGTGTGTGTGGAACGGGATCGGACCGTTTCCCGACTCTACGCGGTGTGTGTGGAACGGGATCGGACCGTTTCCCGACTGTACGCGGTGTGTGAGGAACAGGATCGGAACGTTTCCCGACTGTACGCGGTGTGTGTGGAACGGGATCGGACCGTTTCCCGACTCTGCGCGGTGTGTGTTGAACGGGATCGGACCGTTTCCCGACTCTACGCGGTGTGTGTGGAACGGGATCCGGACCGTTTCCCGACTGTACGCGGTGTGTGTGGAACGGGATCGGAGCTTTTCCCGACTCTACGCGGTGTGTGTGGAACAGGATCGGACCGTTTCCTGACTCTACGCGGTGCGTGTGGAACGGGATCGGACCGTTTCCCAACTGTACGTGGTGTGTGTGGAACAGGAACGGACCGTTTCCCGACTCTTCGCAGTGTGTGTGGAACGAGATCGGACCGTTTCCCGACTCTCCGCGGTGTGTGTGGAACGGGATCGGACCATTTCCCGACTCTACGCGGTGTGTGTGGAACGGGATCGGACCGTTTCCCGACTCTACGCGGTGCGTGTGGAACGGGATCGGACCGTTTCCCGACTGTACGCGGTGTGTGAGGAACGGGATCGGACCATTTCCCGACTGTACGCGGTGTGTGTGGAATGGGATCGTACCGTTTCCCGACTGTACGCGGTGAGTGTGGAATGGGATCGGACCGTTTCCCGACTCTACGCGGTGTGTGTGGAACGGGATCGGGCCGTTTCCCGACTCTACGCGGTGTGTGTGGAACGGGATCGGACCGTTTCCCGATTCTACGCGGTGTGTGTGGAACGGGATCGGACCGTTTCCCGACTCTACGCGGTGTGTGTGGAACGGGATCGGACCGTTTCCCGACTGTACGCGGTGAGTGTGGAACGGGATCCGGACCGTTTCCCGACTCTACGCGGTGTGTGTGGAACGGGATCGGACCGTTTCCTGACTGTACGCGGTGTGTGTGGAACGGGATCCGGGCCGTTTCCCGACTGGACGCGGTCTGTGTGGAACGGGATCGGACCATTTCCCGACTTTACGCGGTGTGTGTGGAACGGGATCCTGACCGTTTCCCGACTGTACGCGGTGTGTGTGGAACGGGATCGGACCGTTTCCCGATTCTACGCGGTGTGTGTGGAATGGGATCGGACCGTTTCCCGACTCTACGCGGTGTGTGTGGAACGGGATCGGACCGTTTCCCGACTCTACGCAGTGTGTGTGGAACGGGATCGGACCGTTTCCCGACTCTACGCGGTGTGTGTGGAACGGGATCGGACCGTTTCCCGACTCTACGCGGTGTGTGTGGAACGGGATCGGACCGTTTCCCGACTGTACGCGGTGTGTGTGGAACGGGATCCGGGCCGTTTCCCGACTGGACGCGGTCTGTGTGGAACGGGATCGGACCATTTCCCGACTTTACGCGGTGTGTGTGGAACGGGATCGGACCGTTTCCCGACTCTACCCGGTGTGTGTGGAACAGGATCGGACCGTTTCCCGACTCTACGCGGTGTGTGTGGAACGGGATCGGACCGCTTCCCGACTCTACGCGGTGTGTGTGGAACGGGATCGGACCGTTTCCCGACTGTACGCGGTGTGTGGAATGGGAACGGACCGTTTCCAGACTGTACGCGGTGTGTGTGGAACGGGATCTGGACCGTTTCCCAACTGGACGTGGTCTGTGTGGAACGGGATCGGACCGTTTCCCGACTGTACGCGGAGTGTGTGGAACGGGATCGGACCGTTTCCCGACTCTACGCGGTGTGTGTGGAACGGGATCGGACCGTTTCCCGACTCTACGCGGTGTGTGTGTAACGGGATCGGACCGTTTCGCGACTCTACGCGGTGTGTGTGGAACGGGATTGGACCGTTTCCCGACTGTACGCGGTGTGTGTGGAACGGGATCGGACCGTTTCCCGACTCTACGCGGTGTGTGTGGAACGGGATCGGACCGTTTCCCGACTGTACGCGGTGTGTGAGGAACAGGATCGGAACGTTTCCCGACTGTACGCGGTGTGTGTGGAACGGGATCGGACCGTTTCCCGACTCTGCGCGGTGTGTGTTGAACGGGATCGGACCGTTTCCCGACTCTACGCGGTGTGTGTGGAACGGGATCCGGACCGTTTCCCGACTGTACGCGGTGTGTGTGGAACGGGATCGGAGCTTTTCCCGACTCTACGCGGTGTGTGTGGAACAGGATCGGACCGTTTCCTGACTCTACGCGGTGCGTGTGGAACGGGATCGGACCGTTTCCCAACTGTACGTGGTGTGTGTGGAACGAGATCGGACCGTTTCCCGACTCTCCGCGGTGTGTGTGGAACGGGATCGGACCATTTCCCGACTCTACGCGGTGTGTGTGGAACGGGATCGGACCGTTTCCCGACTCTAC